>NC_056735.1:1061775917-1061860917 GCF_019279795.1 Protopterus annectens
GAGTATTACCAGCCTCAAACAGATGCCCTATGCAGACCGTCTCACAAAACCACAGCTAGACTGTGTCGCATACCGCCTACCCAGACGTGACCTCTGCCTAACATGCAAAGATATGTCAAACCCAGAGCTGTTGGACATGCTCCACGTAAACAGATCACAATCCCTATGAGCTACACACTCTAGGGACCTAAACCTTGTCACCTAAATAAACAGAACATGCTGAATGGATAGATTCCTATCTCAGAGACATCCCATACTCTGGAACAAACTACCTATCAATAGCAAACAAAGCTCCTCATTAATAGTCATCATGAATAATCCTGATGATTGGATGGGAGATAGGAAATACACCCCTGGAATCACCTCTGTGGCTCTGCTTGACAGGGGCACATGAAATTAAATTGCATGTGTGTCAAAGGCCAGGGTACCATATGTCTAGGCTTCTGTAGGCCCTAGGGCCAATAGCCTATTACCTACCTATGAACCGATACACACTCACATGTACTTGTTGCAATAATTGCTATTTGAGGTTGACTGAGTGTGATGGTGTATGTGTTGGTGAATGTGTCAAAGTTGTGTATATGTGTGATAGCTTAGTGGGAAACTGTTTTTGTCATGGTATTTTGTGTCCTAACACTGATCCCAGCAAAAGATGTGTATGCTATTGCTAGGCAGAAAAAGCAGTATGACATACGGTCTGATGTAGGTCCTTGGTGTTCACTGGGGTATGCCATTGTAGGCTAAAGCAGTACATGTTATCTTATTGATTG
Organism: Protopterus annectens; assembly: GCF_019279795.1. NCBI lineage: Eukaryota > Metazoa > Chordata > Ceratodontiformes > Protopteridae > Protopterus > Protopterus annectens. The sequence goes on from NC_056735.1 coordinate 1,061,776,688, forward strand.
GTAATGCTGGTGAATCCAAATCCCGTATGAACTGTAGTACTACCTGAAGCTGTAGGCCTAAACAGCACAGTATGGTATATGTCCACATTGCTTGGAACCACTGTTTTGTGTGTTCCCTGTAGTCCTCACAGATTACATACCTCAGGCATAAGGTTTTGTAAGTACTGACACACAGTACTGTATGGTACATAGGTAAAGCTCATCTGTGTTGCCATACCTTTGTGTCTTGTATGTATGTCTGATGTGTGTGTGGGTATGCCTGTAACATGCCCTCGGTCATATGTGTGTTACAGAATATAAGTGAGTATCTGGCAACATGTATAGTCTAGTACAGCAGTATGCCACCTATATTCATGAATGTGCACATATGTTACACAAGGGTTTGCTATCAACAACTAGTGTTGTATACTGGTAATACTGTAACTGGACTTTACAATCATTACAATGGATGACATATTTCTTTATGCATTAACTTGATATATATCTCCTGTGGCTAGGTGGTGCATTGTGTCACATATAGTGTGCCATGTACTGTTGTATAGTCTTACATACTAGTTTCTCTTTGTTGCTGTGCAGAACATGGTTTAATATATAGAGCATGCCAGGCACTGTCAGGCAGTTGTGGGTTGAGCACTGATATGTGGTATTGAAAGTGTGTATCCTCTGACAGCCAATAGGTTGCTATATATGGCAGTTCGGTGATATCTGCACTTTAGAATGTTAAGTGTGCCACATGACTTGCTCACACATATTGTTTCATTGTCTTCCAGGGTCATGGCCCACCATTGCAACCCTACCTATAGTCCAACTGAGGATGAAGTAATAACAACCAGTCTGGTTCAGCACTACACCCTGCCTTTCTCAAGAACCAGCCAGGACCAACATGAGCGGACTGTACTGTGGCAAGATGTTGACTGTAGAGTAAATGACATAGGCATGCATAACCAGACATATGAGCAGGTACGCCATCATTGCAGTGATTTACTTAGACATGTCCGGCAGCATGCATCTGATGTTCGTAGACAACAGCTTGCCACAGGTGGTGGGGTAACCATCCACCCCCCCTCACCAGAGTGAAGGAGCTGCTCCTGAGCCTGGTGGCTCCTGGCCAACAACAACAACAGCACACATGCATCATCATGGAGGCCGGAGCCACCCAGCAAGTTCACATGGAGTGTGCAGGTAACATGGCATATCTGTAGACTACTGTTACCTCGATTGGTAGATCATGCATATGTGAGATGTGTACTGTGTAGTTAAAAGATGTGGAGTCTGGTGTTGTGCAATACTGATAATTTGGAACATAATCTGTAGGCCTATGACTGTCAACCATTGTACTACTCTAAGATTGCAAACCCACAGTAGCAATGCCACAGTTGTTGCCAATGACAAACTGTCTCACATCCTTGTAGGTCCCTCTGGTGTGACAGCAAGGCAGCAGACCCATGCTGGTGAGTGTGTTCTACATTTAATATTGCAAATAAGATGTGCATGTCATAGGTGAGGTGTAGGCCATGTACACATGTAACACACCTACGCATAATGCATGCTGTGCATGTTTGCTGTGAGACTATGCACATCTCAGTAACATGAGTAGCTGCCTCAAACACATGCAATACACAGAGCATCCAAAACAATTGTGGCTACACTGTAGTGGACATTGGATAGGCAGAGTCAATACACATGCACACAACATACACAACTTTGTCATACGCAGTACACATTAATATGCTACACATGGCGTATTCAGACATCCGCTGTAAAGTGTCATCCACACAGCACACATAATATACCTGAGGGGAAGAGGCCTATCATGGGGTGATGCGACACTCTTCAACACACAAAACATTCATATTAGGCAATGCTCCCCTACTGGGCATCTTACAAACCCATGTAACAACTGGCTGTGAAATGGTGAATGTAGCCACGGTACTGCAGTTCAGGTACAGTATGATAGTTGCCGGTCTGGCACACATTAGTAGTCTTGAGTGACCACATGATGCTGCATGATGATGGCTCATTGTACTACACCCCATCCAGTTACAGTAACCACAGTACTACACATAACATTCATTGCTATACACCTCAATGTTGTGTGTGTGCAAACATATGCACCTATACATAATATGCACAGCAATCACCATTTGCACAAAGTGACACATATATGTCTTGTAATGCTATTGAGTGTATAGGTCACATGACACACATTGGGTATGTGTGATGTTTAATGTTGCAGTTGTGTTGTTGCATGCCATGTCATGGCTGGCACTGGCATGTCCACAATGTGTTCTACACTCACCATAACCACTGTACAATGGCTATGTTGAGCAATGGTATTCCATCAGGTATACATGCACCACTAATCCTGTGTGTATACATAGCATGCATAAGCTAAACCTGTGTCCACAATTATCTGCTAAAGACACAGATGCTCTAATCAGAAATGGATATCTATGTGATACACAGATACACATCCAGCCATGGTATGTATACCTGTAAGTGTTGGTGCACAGGACATTGAAGAGCTTTTAATACTTGCACAGCAATGTTGTGTCCATGTACACATTGCGTTCCAGGGTGAGGCCAATCACTGAACAACAACACACATGCATCAAAGCAATGTATAGTGTTACTAGCAAGGACTGTCAAGACTGGCACTGCAATGCTGTTGAACAACACACATCCTGCATGCTGACACGTGTGATATGACTGTTTGGCTTGTGATACTGTACCCCACCATCAACCATTAATGAGTATGTTCTGGATTGCTAGTGGTGTCTGTGTATGTGTGTGCGTCTGCTTTAGGGAGGAGTGTATTTGTGTGCATGTGTGCATGCATGCATGTGTGCATGTGTGCATGTGTTCATGTGTGCATGTGTTCATGCGTTCATGTGTTCATGTGTGCATGTGTGCATGTGTTCATGTGTTCATGTGTGCATGTGTTCCGACATCATGTACTGGTCGTAAAGTGTGTTTCCTGTCTTCCTCTCACAGGTGCTGAGGTTGGGCTGGTTCACTGCAGCAGGGAACCTGATGTCACTGACACAAATAGTGATAAAGAGGATAGGTGTGTTGAGAAACAGGCATGTTTGCCAGGGTCTGTCGTTGGGCCACCAATCGACAGTAAACAAGTGTCCACCCCATCCATCCACAAAGTCATACTGCCAATACATCCATCAACAATGCCCTTAGCTGAGGGACAGTGTACTGTCAGCATTGGCCAGGACAGTGTGGTATCTATGGCACATGCATCCCGACACAGCAGCCATACCCAGTTGTCTGGAATGGTACCACATAGGCAGATGTCCAGGGGTTCCCATCAGAGCACTGCTGGTCATCATGCCCCTGGCAGACGTGCCACAGGTCTTGCAACCTCTCACATGTTCCAGGCTGTCATGGAGGCACAGGCACGTATGGAATGGTACACCAGACACAGAGGGCACATAACACCGCTTTAAATGACAGTATCCTTGACCTAGCAGGTGCCATCCGTAATTACACTGAGGTCACTGATAGACGTTGGGGTGAGACATTAGATGTCCTCTGCAATGTCATGTCCATGTGTCCGGACAGTGTGGGATGGTTGAGACGTCAACGTGGATGTATGCCAGCAACATCAGCAGTTGGCAGTCACCGCGGATGTCCCTCATGTCACAGCCACTCCCATAGTGCCAGTACCAGCCCCAGCAATGTTGGGGGTGGGCTGTCCAAAGATCGTCCTAGAAGACCATGTGCATGTGGCTCTGGCCAGGCCCAGCAGGGACCTAGGTCCAGTGTACATCTGTCTACCTCTGAGGATAGTACCCAGTCTGGCTTAGTACCTGATACTGTCAGTAGCACCCCTGCCAGGCACAGGTACCGTATCCGTGACCAGAGATGGTGATCTGTAAAGCCTGGCAGGCTGTCCCACAAATCCCCATATATGGCAGCCACATGGTGGAACTGTGCGCATGCAGACACACACACACACACACACACACACACACACACACACACACACACACACACATACACACACACACATAAACCAGACACCTAGGGCTAACACATACCCGCATACATTACATTAACATTGGCCCATAGCAGTACTCTTGGCCCTCACACACACACACACACACACACACACACACACACACACACACACACACACACACACACACACACACACACACACATGTCGATTGTATGGCTCAATGTAGGACTCTGGCAAACCAGCAACACACCCTATGCATATGATGAAAGTTGTGCCACCTCCTGCCATCTGTAACATTGATGCAGGAACAGGCTAACATGGTGCTGATGCACAGGGTGACTTTATAGCAGTATAGCAATGTTAGCATGTTGTCAGCAGTAAAGTGTAATGATATCCTTGAAGGTGTAGCTAAGCAGGCATGATGCATTAAAGCTATGATTGTCAATGTAGTATTGTTTACATCAGTGTTAATTCCAATAGTGTATTGTCCGCCCACGTGCCACTTGGCTGATGTGTGTAGCATTGGCAGCATGTGTTAGAGAGTGGACAGTACGTGTGGGATGTGTGCAGCACAGATTTACAGGTGTACATTTGTGAACATGGTGGAGGTGCACTGTCTGTATGTATGTGCATAGTGGACACATGGGCAGGGTGACAACATGCCCTGTATTACACAGTGTTAACACTCCATAGTTTCTATTGGTGGCCAGTATGCATTGTACTACACACATTTTGGAACTTGGGTTCACATGTGTGTATGACATGGTTTGACACTGTGCTGTGGGTGATACTGTTACTATCTGTCATTGGTTTGCATTCTGGCAGTATACATAACCTCAACAGCCTGACCATAAACAATTGTTAGATGATGTCTTGACAACTGACACACAGATGTAGGACACTCAGTAACATTTGGATTCTTCAGGTACTATACTATGCCAGTAACCAGTGGTATTCACCTGCACCCATTCCTGGGACCACTCTTGTTTCACATATAGCTCTCTTAGGTACAAGCAAACACAGTAGGGATATGTCCGTCCACATCTGGAAATGCATACTGTGGCCTATAATGCATTCTCCAGATGACAAATACATCCTCCACAAGGGTATCATACAGACAGATACCTGTTGTCAAACCCATGCTGTAAAGCAATAAGCCAACTAAAGCATAGTCATACACTTTTACAAAACATAGTATTCCCACAGTACCACATAGATAGTAGCCCCCAACATGTTCAACAGGTGCCGATGTGTACATACAGCCAAGTGTTACGTCATCTCTCCTTTGGTAGTCACATTTCCAAAGGTATTTTGAAATCCCTCGATGGATCACATAAGCAATAAGGGGTCTGCATACATATCCACAAAGGTTGTTGTACACCTATAATGAATAGCCATCATTGACAGACTTTGCTGCGTTGGAACAGGTCTGAAATATACCTCAGGCATAAACCCTCACTCACACTATTTAATAGAAATGGTAATGAGTGTGTGTGACACGGATGACCTAGGCCAGGGATCACTGCAGTGGCTGGGCTTGTCACAAGCATACAGATGTCACCTAACGTCTGGAAAGCGGCAGCACACTCTGGCAAAGATAAATGTGTTCATGGAGAAAGCAGGGTTCCCACCTATGAAATAATTGAGGTCACATGTACGTATATGTATTTGCTACACATCTACTTGACATGTGCAATGCACATACTGTTGTCATAGTTATATGTCATACAGTAGTAAAAGCAAAACCCACAACGTATTGACCAGCAGTGTTACACACATAGAGAACACACACACTCACCAAGTGCAGGATTCAAATCCCTAACTACTTTATGATAATAGAGCAGTACACATTAACACAACGTGCTATACACATTACTGGAAGATTTCTTTTCCACAGGTGTATTTGTAGGATGGTGACATCATCAGACTTGACAAAGATAAGTATACCACTTTTAAGGTGTTTTAGTAGTCTCCAAAAAGGTTGCTCCTCTCCAAGGAGATACACAAAAACACACACACTTGTCAAGTGCAGGATTTAAAACCCTCCCTAACTACTTTATGATACTAGAGAAGTACGCATTAATAAAACACACTATACACATTACTGGGAGATCTTTTTTCCACAGGTATATTTGTAGGATGGTGACATCATCAGACTTGACAAAGATAAGTATACCACTTTTAAGGTGTTTTAGTAGTCTCCAAAAAGGCTGCTTCCCTCTAAGGAGATATAAACAAACACACACACTTGTCAAGTGTAGGATTCAAACCCCTATCTAACTACTTTATGATACTACAGGAGTACACATTTACACGACGCGCTATATACATTACTGTGAGTTCTCCTTTTCACAGGTATATTTGTAGGATGGTGACATCATCAGACTAGACAAAGTGGGGTACATTAGGTGGGCTACACAGAAGGAATTTCTAAACACTTTGGCCATGTGATCATCAAAATGAGAGTTTAGTATCTACCTGGGTCCCCAGGGTCATAATTACTTTCTCCGTACATACTGGATTACCACCTATGTGGTAATTTGTGTGCACTTTGTTTTTTTTGTCCAAAGGGGATGACTATGCATTCTTTGGCATTCTGCTTGAGGGCATTGTTTTGACACCAGGTATCTGTCTCTGTAAGACCCTTCTGGAGGATGTCTGTGTCAGCTGCAGAGTCAATTATGGACAACAGTTAGCAGTCATCTGCAAACTTGTTCAGCCATACTCCTCCCATGCTTGCCTGTACCTCTGAGCAGTATCTACTGAACAGGTGGGGTCCCAGGACCAAGACCTGTGGGATGCCATTTGTGACTGGTTTAGAGTCGGACATGTCACCCGCAACTCCGAACATGTGTGTTTTATCTGTGAGCCAGTTGGCCACCCATCTTGTGACATAGCTGTTAATGTTCAAGCTGGTAAGCTTGTCCATGATGACAGAGTGGGGAATGGTGTTGAAAGTCCATAGTGAGGTCCAGGTGGGCTGTGTGGACTACTTTCACCTCCATCTATGTCCTTGGTAACTGTTTCAAATAAGTCAACTTGGTTTAGGAGGCAGGATCTGCCTTTAACAAAGCCAAGTTGGGTAGAGTCCAGTGCCTGGAGGTCACCAATTTCTCTGTTTATGGGTTCCATGATAATTTGCTCCATAGCTTTGCAGACCAGGCTGAGTAGACCTATAAGGCAATGGTTTCCAGGTTCTGTTGTGGCACCCCCTTTGTGGAGCTGGATGACTGTTGGTGTATGACATTCTTTGGGTACATAGCCTGTGGTAAGGTTGAGTCTGGACAGTGAATGTAGGTGAGGGTGTAGTTCCTTTTGGGGCTGGTATAAGACGCAGCCTGGGACACCATCCAGTCCCACTGATGCTGTGTTCTTAGCTTTGGAGAGGGCTGTCTTTACCTGCATGTCCATGAAGTCTGGGGCTCTGCATTCTTCTGGAACGGACACAGGCCCTTTTGGGGGTGATGGGGGGAGTTTGCACTGAACTTGTCCCCAGGATGTGGGCAATGTAAGTTGGTTCAGTGTATTTCTTGCCATTTTTCAGTAGCTGACAGCATATTTGGAAGTTGCCATCTAAATGTTTGGTATAGTTAATGAAGGCTTTGTGGTTGTTATTCTTACATTCCTTGGCAATTTGTCTTTAAAAACTGGCCTTGGATTATTTTATGAGCGATCATTGTGTCTTCCTAATAATGATCAGTAATGCCTTTCCTTTTGTGAAGTTTGCTCTATCATGTGTTCGTTTCCTCCTCCTTCTGTTGTATAGCTTATTTATGGGTGATGACCACCAGATTGGTTTCTTATTTTTGGAAGAGTGCATCTTGGTTTTATTTGGGATGTCTCAATCCATGCATCCCTGTAGATGCTCATAGAATGCACTTGTAAATGATTCGGCAGATTGTATAGCATTATCCTATAGCAAGGGGGCTTTGGAGCATTCCACTTTGGTCTTGGGAAGTGTGCAGTTTGCTTTTGAAAATGTCTTCACAGTGGTTTCCTTGACTGGGGGGGGGGGTGGGATGTGGATGTCCAGTGTGATTACTTTATGATCTGATATTACCAGTGAGGGGTGTATCTCTGTTGTGGAACACTGGTACCCCATGTTGGTGATGATCAGGTCTAGTATGTTGTCACCTCTAGTGGGCGTGGTGACCAGCTGTTCCAGGGCGTTTGAGTTTTTAAACTCTGGGAAACATTGGGCAAAGGACGTTGTATACGAGTAATTCTCCCATTCAATGTTTGGGTAGTTGTAATCTCCTCATATAATGGTGTTTGATAGGACCTATATATTTTCCACTGTTCTCAGGAATACTGAGTGAGGTTCCTGAGACAAGGTAGGTGATCTGTAGCAGGCTACAATCTGATAAGCAGCTTTGCCCAATGTTAGTTGCACTTGCATGGTCTCCAAGGCCTCATGCAGTGCCACTAACCTGTAGGTGTGGGTATCCATAAGGTGAATGGATACACCCTGTCCTTTTGTATTTCATTCGTGGTTTTGGGGCCGAAGATCAGAGGGATTGTGAGTGTTTTACGTGGAGCATGTCCAACAGCTCTGTGTTTGACATAGCTTTGTATGTTAGGCAGAGATCACCCCTGAGTAGGTGATATGTGAGAGAGTACAGCTGGAGCATTTTGAGATGGTCTGTGTATGGCATGTATTTCAGGCCACTAATGCTCTTTGTGAGGTATTGCTGCAGGCTTTCCAGTTGTTGTAGATGTATTGTGAGGTACATAGCAAAAGGGGCATTGTACTCTATTATGGATCTGGTGAGTGATGAGTAGAGGGGAACAATGTCTTCTATTCTGCATGAGACACCTTTTGTGATGAGGTGTTCCACATAGAAGGATTTCCTGACTACGGTGGTGGTGTGATTATCACAGGTGTGTCCACTGTCCACCTGTGACCCAAGGTCTCTTATCACACTTTCAGTGTTAAGTATACTACCGCCTATGTTGTAGTTCATGGCTACAGAGTTTTTACCAAAGGGGATGACAATGCACTTTTTGGCATTGAGCTTGAGGCCATGGCTTTGACACCAGCCATCTGTCTCAGTGAGGCCCTTTTATAGGATGTCCACATCTTTAGTATTTACAATTATGGCTCCTAGTTTGCAGTCATCTGAAAACTTCATTAGCCACAGACCTTCCATGTTAAAGTTTACTTCAGGGAAGTAGATACAAAACAGGACAGGACCCAGGACTGGACCCTGTGGTACTGCACTTGTCACTGGTCCAAAGTCATACTTGGAGTCTGCTACTTTCACAGTGTGTGTTCTGTCAGTAAGCCAGTTGGCAACCCATCTTGTGACATAGCAATTTATACCTAGTTTAGTGGGTTAAGCTATAATTCCAAAGTGTGGGATGGTGTTGAAAGCCGTGGCAAGATCTACATAGGCTGTGCAAACCACCTTACCCTTGTCTATGGTTCTGGTGACTGCTTCAATGTCATCTATCAGGTTTAGGAGACATGATCTGCATTTTACAAACCCAACATGGTTGTGGTCCAGAGTTTGGAGATTACCAATGTCTTTTTTTTATAAGTTGTATGATGATACATTCCATGGCCTTGAAGGGCAGGCTCATCAGGCTAATGGGGCACTAGTTCCTGGGGTCCGTGGTGTCTCCACCCTTGTGTAGTGGGATAACCATCACTGTGCACCATTCAGCTGGCACAAAGCCTGAGGTGAGGCTATGACTGAAGATAGTACGTCGGTGTGGTGCCTGTTCATTCTGTAGTTTGTGTAGAACACAGCCTGGGAAGTTATCTGGTCCCATGGATGCTGTGATACTGGCTTTGGAGAGTGTTTTTTTACCTGTGCAGCCGTGATGACAGCAACTTTGCAGTCTTCCAATATAAAGATGTGCTCTTTCATGGGTGAGAGGTGGGTAAAGATAACAGTGATCCTATCTGCCAGGCTGTTGGCAATATCAGTTGGGTCTGTATATTTAGTGCCATTGAGCTGTAACTCAGAGCAGATCTGAGTGTTGCCATGACATGGACCTGTCTATTGGGCAGAGATCTCCTGAGTAGACAGTATGCAACAGAGTACAGATTGAGTTAAATTCAGTCTTGTTGCATGGGGCAACTGTTTGAGGCCAGTAATCCTCTTGTTGAGGTACTTCAGTGGTCTTTCCAGCTGATGAAGGTGCCTACTCAAATTCATTACAAGTGTGTTGTGGTACTCTCTGATGGGTCTGATGACTGATGAGTAGAGGGAACCTCCTTTGACCTACATGCAAAGACCTTGGCAGTTTGTGGGAACACATAGCATGATTTTCTGACCACTTTGTGAATGTGTTTCTGGAAGTAGAGATGACTATCCACATTTGTCTATAGATCCCTTATTATCACCTCCATATTTAGGGTGTTGGCAGCTATGTGGTATTTGTATGACTGTAGCTCGAGGCCATAATTTTGACACCACATCTGTCTGACTGAGACCCTTTTTAAGGATGTCTCTGTTGTCCCAAACATCGATTATGACAACTTTTTTGGATGTCATCCACAAACTTTGCTAAACATAGCCCTCGTGAGTTTGACTGAATTTCTGAAAAGTATACACCAGACAGGAAGGGTCCCAGGACTGAGCCATGGGGGACAGCAGCTGTTACCAGCTTGTACAGGAGACCACACTTCTTACCTTGTGTGATCTATCTGTGCCCCAGTTTGCAATCCATCAGATGACAGACATATTTATGCACAGGTTGTTGATTTTGTGGATACGACATGTGTCTGGAATGTTGGCAAAGGGCTTTTCAAGGTCTATGTGGGACATGTGTAGCTCATTTCATTGATGTATGTCCTGGGTGCCTGCCTTGAAAACAGTCTAGCAGGTTTGGGAACCATGATCTGCCCATGACCAAACCGAAATTTGTATGGTTGGCTGTTAGTAGGCTCCCAATAGCTCTGTTTATGAGTTCCATCATGATGGACTCCATGGCCTTGCAGATCAGGATTAATAGGCTTATAAGACAATAGTTCCCATGGACTGTTGTGCACCAACACTTGTGGAGTGTGCCAAATGTTGCTGTAACACATTCAACAGTTTCATATCCTGTACAGAGGGTGAGGCTCAACAGACTGTTCAGGTACAGGGTCTGTTTGTTCTGGAGTTCACTTATGACACAGCTAGCAAAATAATGTAATCCCATAGATGCCGTGTTTTCAGGTTTGGAAGGAGCTGTTTACCCATTCTATATGTGATATCTGTGCTTTCACAATCTCCAGGTATGATGATAGTGCCTTTTGTCAGTGAGAGGGGGGTATGTATGTATGAGCCTGTCTGACAGAATGTTGGCAATGTTAGTTATTTACAGTTTGCACTGACTCAGAACATATATGAGTGTACATTGTTATTTATGACATAGCGGAAGGAAGCATCATGGTTCTCTATGGACTCCTTCACAGATTCTTTTGCCAGAACATGGATTGGATAATATTTGGAGTGCACATTGTTTATTGATGATACTGATTGCAGGTTTATTGATCTTCTTTGCTTTTTCACTTTCTGTGAACAACTTATGTACTTGTGGTACATAGTTTGATTATGACAGGGTTCTAATATATTATATGTGTCTGTTTTCATATAACTGTGTGCACAAGGCAGGATTGGTGAATCGTGACAGGTTCCTAGCTATTCCTTGTACATTTCTACCTGGGGACACACCTGATTGTTACTGTGGGTGTACATAGGATGAGGGATTCACCTGACACTTATACACATTTGCTAGGCCTGCACTGCTATGTAAGGTACACCATTTCAGTCTGTACTGTTGCCTATCATACTGGCTTGAGGCATACTACTGTACTACAGATCTTAGCATCCAATGTCACATATATTAGATTGTGACTTCATAGCCTACCCAACCCACATCACACCGCCTGGCCTGCTGTTCTCTGTCTGCATAGGCCTGTGGGGGAGGTTACCCATATGCCTCTTTAGGGGCATGATACAGCATTTCTTTGTGTTTGCATTAGTGTACAATTGCCCTGCTGTGTCTGTGCCAGTGAAATGCTGTCATGGCTTAGTGGTTCAGTACTGTGACTATAGTGCACAGTATCCTGGGTTCGAGCCCTGTCACTGCTTTTTATTTTCATGCTGAGCAGACCAGACTGCTTAAGGAACAGTAAAGCAAATATGAGCATGTTTACCTGACTTTGCTCAACTTTGCCCGACTTTGCCAGACCTTGCCCAACATTGCTCAACATTGCCCGACGTTGCGCTAGTTAGCGCGGGCAATTTTGTTTACATATACTAAATAGTGGTAAAAGCTGCTTAGCACTTCTTTATATTGCTTAAAACATGGCAATCATGCCTCAGGTGGTGCTGCAGGGCTGCCTATGTTGGATGCACATAGTAGACTCCCTATACATGTTTGAAAACAGGTAGTGTCAAGTTAGGCATCCCTTTTATTTTATGTGCGAGTCAGAGAGAGGTATCTTTCCAAGGGTTCCTACTGAGCCAGTGTATGTGCTATGTGTTGCCTCTTTGCCAAGGCCAAGGCATACTGGGCACGCCTCCTTCTGCCTACTGGAGCAGGCTCAGATTGTTCCTCCTCCGAGTCACGCTCTGCCTGTGATGGCCTTGGCAATGGTGGGGGGCTGTTTGGCCCTGCCCCATGCTGTTCCTGCTGCAGCTGTTTTCACAGGATCATATTGTGTAGCATGGCACATACCATGACAATTTGGGTACATGTAGTTGGTGAGTACTGCTAGGATCCACCAGATGTGTCCAGGCACTGGAACCATGACTTGAGCATCCCAAACACGCGCTCGATTACATTTTGTGTTTGTGCATATGCCTCATTATGGAGTTCTTGTTCAGGTGTGTGTGCATTTCTGATGGGTGTCATCAGCCACAGCTCCAGTACGTATCCAGCATCCCCCACTAGGTGACCATCAGGGATGTCCCCATTGGCAAATGTCTGGTACAGCTGCATTAGATGCCAGATATGGGAATCGTGGTAGCTTCCAGGGCAGCCAGCACGCACATTCAGTATTATGCCCTGGGCATCGCACACGACCTAGCAGTTGATGGAGGGGAAGCCCTTGTGGTTGATGTAGGTCCTACCCCGCTCACCGGCTGGTGCTTTGATGTGTATGTGCGTGCAGTCAATTGCACCCACTACCTCAGGGTATTCCGCTATTTGCTGGAAGAGATGCATATTGCTGCCCAATGCCTCACAGGAATTGGGGAAATATACATGATCACTAACATGTGCTGACATGGCTTTCAGGAACTGGTGCAATACCCTGGATGCTGATGCCTGTGAAATCCCCATCATATCATCAGATGGTCTCGCAAAGGTACCTGTTGCTAGTATTCTTAGGCCAACACATACCTTGGTTTCCACTGGGATGGGTTCCCCTCTGTTGGTTCTGTGTGTGAGGTGTGGCCTGCACAGTTCAACAATTTGCTGCAGGAGGTCTCTGTCTACTCTATTGCGCTCCACTATCTTCAGCTCATATAGCCCCTGGTAGGTTACCCAGGGTCTGTACACTCTTCTCTGTCTCCCCACTGTGGGTTGCTCAGCAGAATTCACAATGGCACCACCCTCAGCATCTTGCACATGTTGGCTTATAATAGCAATGGCAGCCCCTAACATTTTTTTGTCTGAGTTAAGCTTTTTAAGATTTCACTCTTTGTATACTGCAGTGTTGCAGTGTTTTTGAGAAAAACATGGAGGAATGTTGTTTGCAGAGTTTTAAGTGCTGGGCTGGGCTGGGCTAGTGTACTGCCTGTGTAATTGGCTGATTCTGATTTATTAGCTCTGGCTGATTCTGATTTACTAGCTCTGCTAGTTCTCCTTGGTTAACTTCCTACTACTTCTTTTCCTTCCTTTTCCCTTTCTGTTTCCACAGGGGGCAGCACTGCGCAAACAAGCGCAAACATGTGCACATGCGCGCACACAGGCTTACGCAGGCTTACACAGGCTTAGACGTGTGCACACGTGTGCACACAGGCTTACAGCCACGCACACACGCACACACAGTGTAAGCACGTTTGCAAGAAATTTCAAATATATCCACAGCGTACACCTTCGGCTTCTGGGTTTCAGCTAGGACAACTGTAGACATGCCTTTTGCATTCCTAACCAACTCATGTCAAACACAAACCAATAAGCTTACAGTGTTTCAGACATACCCCCTCATGATATCATCTATCTTCTACTCTACTACTCCCCTACTCCTACACTTACACTCTAGGGACATGGCTCATATGCCAGGGAAATTTGGGATTCACTATCCTTATCCTCATTTGCATAGGATTGCCTACAAATGCTTGGTTACATTTCTCAAACTGAGCTTCCCCCCTTAGCAACCACTACTCAGTAGCCATGTTGTCTTCAGCCTGCCATTCACCTGCATGGTAGCATAATCTTTTTATTAAACATGCTTAGTTTTGGCTATTTTGTAATTATTTTCTGTTTTTTTAAGCGCCACATGTTTGCATGGTGCTGCGCTATGCTTAAACATCGGAGATTGGGGAAAATTTTTTTTTGATTTTTATTCATTTTCAACATATAAAAATGCCAATGGCCTTATATTTGGTCATTGGCATGCTTCCTCAACTGGATGCATCCTTTATTTGGAGCTGTCATAGCTCCATTTTGCTATTTGCAGAATGGTACTCCGTTACCAACGGAGTACATTTCTGCAAATAACTCTACTCTTCCACGGACAGGTTAGTGTTTCCTGGATTGCAGATTTACCTCATTTGCATAGCTTTCAGCAGCAAATGAGGTAATTTGCGTATCATAACACTGTCCGTGCAAGTAGTTTTAGGAGCTCTCATGCACACCCCTGCCGGCTATTGCTGAATCGCTCAACAGACCTATTCCCTGTCTGAAGTCTTACACTACTCTTAGACTCCGTGCAAGCCTTCATGAATCCGGCCCCTTGTGTTTTAAACAGACTGCAGATACAGTCATCCAAAGATCTATGTTATAAACAGGCTCTGATTCACTAGTAAACAGACAACAAGACTTTGTGTCTTAAGAAGACTTTTTTTCCAGTACACCACAGCAGCACCTTCATAAATTCATTTTTCAGTGGTGACCCTAGCCTGTATCTGAACACAGGGGGAGTGATGCCTTGTATAAGGTCACTCTAGCAAAGGTGCAGTAACTAACATTTATGAATCCACATCTTGACTGCAGTGCAGGAAAATTGCAGTGCCATAAATTGTCCAATTCAGGTGAAGAATAAGGTTTCGAAGCTGTCCACTGCCAGCTTCATTTCACCAGCTTCTTCAGTGACTATGGAAAAGTTTCCAGCCATCTGCAACAACAGCATGATCACCTGTTCTCTTGCTAAGTGGTAAGACTTTTTTTTCTGTGTCACATATAAGTATGGATGCCCTTAGGGATTATAGCAGCAAATGTAAAAAAAAAGCTTTACACAATGTTTCAGACCAACCAGATAAATTATGGGAAAAATGCAATGTTGGCATACTCAGCACATTAGTAAGTGTAAAACCTTATTTGGGCAAGTTGCTGTACATGCATTATGTGAGTGGGTTGTACCACTGGATTGGTATCTGAAACAACAAATTAGGTATATCATAGTAAATGTTTATTGTGTGAATCATCTGAACATGCTTTTTGTGTGCAATGCCATAAAAATACAGTGCAGGCCATAGCTCAAAATTTAGACTATAAAGACAGACGTGTTAATGGTGATGAACCAACAAAAGGTCAAATGCTTATGTTATATCCAGATATTAAACAATTGTGTTCTGTTACTGCATTAATATCAGAATTAGAACTGCAGTCAAATCTATTACTGACAGAATCCTCTGTAGATCTTGTTACACCCTTTAAAAATATGTACAACAGTGGAATGAAGCCACTGCTCAACACATAACAGATGAGGACATGAGTAAGGTTCTTGATCATTTAAAAGAAGAATTTAACAAATATCTAAAAGACAGACAAGGTGAGGTCAAAAAGTTCAGAAGTAATATACAAGAACTCTATCAAAAGTGCATAGAGGCCCTACAATCAACAGAAGTGTCTACTAAAAAGTATCATACAACCTGTAAAGAACTACAAAAGGAAATATCAGATCTTAAGCAACAGTTACAGGATAAAGAAAATCTGATTAGTGATGTTCAGGATAAATTAATGCAAGCTAATATTTGAATAGAAGAGTTAAAGGAGGAATTGCAGAGCACAAAACTAGTACAAGTCATAGAACATGGAACCACTGCAGATCTGCATACACAGTCTAGATTATTACAAAGCTTACCACAGTGGAATGATAAAAAGGTATATTTTACAACATGCTTGCATTTGAAGAATGGGTAGCATACATAGCAGGATCTGATGTGTGGACAGATGCATTACTTAGATGTTTTTGGATTTTTTATTCTCAAATGTTTTAAACTTTCATTCAGTTAAAGAAAGACACTTATCAGTTAAACATTAAAGTAGGGAAAATGACAGCTGTTCTAATGGCATATACACAAGGGCAGCCTATCACAGCTAAGCTGTTAGGTAATTTTAAAATCGCCACCTCAGATAAATTAATGGAACATGCTGACCATTTCAGACTTGCCTTTCAGATCATATATCAAAGGTCAGAGAGGGAAATGCAAAAACCAAAAATACAGTAAATATATTGGTTTCTAGAGCAGGTCAAAGGGGTTCCAGGGGATATTAAATGCATTTCTGAAGAAAATTCAGATACCCTCACTGATGTGGTACAGAAATTAATAAGGGGATGGACTAGGCCGATGATGGGACATTATACTCGCACCATATCTTTGCATTAGGAGAGGGTAGTGAGGCATTTGAGGTGATTGGAGAAGTTAAAAACTGGGAAGACAACAGTGGTGTGAACAGGCACCAGCAGGTAGAGCTGCATCTGCACCACGAGCTCCCGTTCCTGGGTCTGTAGCACCAGGATTGGGTGTAGGTAATGAACAAAAAGCACCAACACATTTTTATTTCTATAAGAAAATAGGGCATGTTAAACAAAATTGTGATCATTACAAAGCTTGGCATAAAAAGATGGAGGAAGAGGGTGTATTTCTAAAAGCAGAACCAAATGATTTGCAAGAAAAATCAGAAAAACAGGTCTATGCGTAGAGACCTTACAATATTGGTAAAGACAGCTATAAGGGCCATCAATACACAGGAAACAGGGATGTATGCCCCATAGATTTTCAAGCAGCCTCACCTGTAAATCTAAAACAGTTGGTAGAGCAGGCAGAAGGGATGACTAGGCAGCAGTATGAAAAGAAATTGAAAAACCTAAATATGCAGATCACTCAAACACAGAGGAAGATGACAAGCAAGAACATGCAGTGTGTCATATTATATTTGGCAATAAAGGGGAGGATGAGTGGATCTCCTTACAATATGGGTGTGCCCCCCCCTCTGGTATCTTTCCTGACTACTTTTAAAAGCAGTCAAGATGGACGGCCACTGATTGATATCTGGGTAGAGGGGTTACTATGGAAAAATGTCTTGTTAGACACAGGAGCAGCAGTATCCATCACAAATAGACAGTTATCTGTAAATCCTATAAAAAAAGGTTTGTATTTCAGCATTTAATGGCACAGGATGCTATGCAGTGAGTAGCCAAGATGTAGACATAAAATTTATCCAAGAAGGACAGACATGGAAGGGTACATTTTTAATGCATCCATCCTGCTCAACTACCATTATTGGTATGCACACTCTAGGACCTTTGGGCATAGTAATTAATTTGCCTAACAGTATTCTGTGGATAGGAGACAGGAAAAAAGGAGAGGGAGAGAAAAGTGCAGGTTGCTGTGCAATCTCTCTTTCTGAAAAACCTGACAAGCCTACAGGATATGTGAATGCAGACAGTGAGGATGTTTGGCAGCATTTACATCAGCAATTCCCAAACCTGTGGTCCAAGGGTCCCAGTGATTGTGGAAAACTAGAAATGTCAGTAGGGGTGTATAGTGATAAGGATTATATACCTCCATTTCAGAAATACTATCCCATTCCTAGGGAGGCAGAAGAACATATGGAAAATGCAGAATGGGAAAAGGAAGGAATTATACAAATTCAGCAATCTGGCCAGTCAAGTAAAAGGATGGTAGTTATCATCTTGTTATTGATTTACAGAAGGTTAATCAATAAACAACTCCTACAGCACATTTGATTCTGGGAGTTCCAGAGTTTTCTGCACATATTAAGCCACAAAGTAAGTGGTTTACAGTAATAGATTTAGCAAATGGCTTTTTTGCAATACCACTCAGGAAAAAAGACTGTCCACAATTTGCCTTTACATTTAAAAAACAGCAATATGTCATGACAAGATTACCTCAAGGATTTCAAAACAGTCCACTTATTTTTCACCAGACAGTAGGATCCATCCTGCAGCATCTAGAAAAGGATGATTCAGTGTTACATTACACTGATGACATACTGATTAAGTCTGAAACAGTAGAAGAGCATGTACGGCTTCTTAAAAAAGTTTCCCATACTCTACAGCAGGCAGAGTTTAAGGTTAAAAGTGAAAAGATTCAATTTATGTCTCAAGAAGTTAAGTTTCTAGGTGCTATTATAACACCATCAGGAAGGTCTCCTTGCCCTTGTGCAAGGCATTTTACAAATGGAAAGGCCATTGACTATAGCAGATCTGCATAAATTGATGGAAATCATGAATTACAATAGGGAATTTATAGAAGATTATGCAGCTGTGGCTGCTCCTCTTTACAAAATGTTACAAGAACAGCAGAGCTCCACTTTTTTAGAGTGCGGACCCCATGAGGATGAGGCATTTTCACAAATGAAATTAAAATTAGCACAAGCTACAGAATTAATAGCACCCACACCAGAATTGCCATTTGTGCTACAGGCACCAGCAAGGAAGAAGACATTATCTGTGGTGCTATTACAAGCAAGTATACTTGGTGACAACAACAGAATGGAAAAAACATTACATCCAGTTACTTTCTGGGTCTATATTAGATCATCAAAATGGCTCATTATCGAATGCCGTAACATCGAACTGCAAAACCCGAACCCTAACAATATCGAAATCTCAAAACCGTGACTTTTTTCCCAGGGAAAAAATTTGCTGTTCTGAGAAACACACACACACCACAAGCACATGAAAAATCAGCAATCTGCACACATACACATAAAAGCTACATCTAACCCTACACTATACTGCATATACACTACTATCTATCCACTTACCTTAACCCAGACCCTAACCCTAAGGTCCACCACTAACTTACACTCACCTCACCCGCACCCTAACCCTAACTCACTTAACCCACCCCTAACTCCAAATTCTGTCACTATCGCACACTCACCTCACCCGTGCCCTAACCCTAACTCACTTAACCCACCCCTAACCCTAACGTCCATCAAAATTGCACACTTACCTGACCCACGCCCTAACCCTAACTCACCCAACCCGTGTCCTAACCCAAATGACCAGACAATCACACACTTACCTTAACCCAATCAGTAACTTTCCACCGCATCGGTGACACAGCGAAGCCAGAACAATGGCCAAACAAATTATTTTCCTAGGAAAGAATTCAGTTTTGTGCAGCTTCACTGTTTTCAGCATTCGAGATATTGGGTTCAATATTAGATCATTTGAAATTCAGCCATTTCGATGATCTAATATAGACCCTACTTTCTGTAGTAGGAAGATGACCCCTGTGGAATTGAGCTACCACCGTTGCACACAGCAGTTATTGGCCATTTACTGGGGTATCAAGTAAACTGAGTATCTGACTGTATTTTCCAGTATTATAGTAGAAACTCCACACCAAGCAGTAAAAGCTTTAGTAGATAAATTTGAAATGAATAAAATTACATATGGTATTAATCAGGCAGTCTTTGCAAAATGGATGGCATTGTTCAGAATGAAAACTGTCACAATTCAGACAAGGGACAAATATTTTTTGTGAAATCACATGGGATATGAAGTAAAACAGCATAACTGCCTAGAAAAAATAATGTCACTGGACTTTGACCACTTTAAACCATCCATCTTTGTAGATGGAGCACGATATTTGGACAAAGGCAAATACTGGACAGAATTTGCTGTAGCTCGGGACAATCCGCAGATGGGTTCTCCTGAACTAATCAAGTTACCAGGGCATATGTTAGCTCAAAGAGCTGAACTGGAGGCAGTACTATACATGCAAAGGTATTATAATAATGTTAAAATTTTCTCAGACAGTGCTTATGTAGTAAATTCTTTAAGACTGCATATGGACACCTGGTTAAGGTGAGGATTTGTAGACAGTGTAAGCAAACCATTATGTCATGCCAAAGTATTAAAAGATGTACATAAAGTAACCAAAAGTAATGCACCCAATAGCCATCAAGGAAAACTCCACTTTATTCGAAACAAACACCAGCAAAATCCATTAATTGTTAAGCGCTTTCATCATAGACAATGACTTCATCAGAACAAGAATAATTCTCATGATTAAGATGCCTATGTATAACTTGTAAATTAGCACATAATTAACTAATAAATTAAGTTGAATAAATCAAACAATACAACTTTTTAAAAAACATTCTCAAGTATAAAAAGTATGTGTATCCACAGCTCTTTCTGAAACATTATGTATAAAAATATATAGTTTTAAAAGATTTTGATGTTCAAAATATATAAAAAAATAAATGTATATAGTATATAAATGCATTTTTTGTATATAAAAAACATTTAAAAATAAATTTGAACATATTACTGTGTTTGGGTAGACAAGGGACAAACATTTGATGTATAATCACCTAGTTGATCTAAAATCCCATTCCTTAATTTGGATTCTGTCCTTTAGGGCTGGTAATATGGACTTGGTGGGCTGAACATGTATATTGTATAATCGGTACCTGGATGATATTTTTATTTTATGGAAGGGAGACAAGGATAACATTCCTGCATTTATTGACTATTTGAATGGAACTACTACCTTCCTTAAGTTTACATTTTCTTGTCACGAACAACAATTACTATTCTTGGATACATTAATTTCACACAATGGCAATGGTTTCAGATCTCAGGTTTTTTTGTAAGAGTACGTTTTGTAACTCCTGCTTGCATTTCACTAGTCACCACCCCTTGTCACAAAAGAAAAGCATTGTTAAAGGACAGGCTATATGTGTATTGCTCAAATTACTTCTGAACTTATTAATGTTAAAAAAGAATTTGTCAGTTTGACCAACATGTTTTTACAAAGGGGCTATCCCAAAGACATGATCAGTTTAATTTTGGATGAAGTTTATGGTGAATGAGGTAGGAAGTACAAACCCCTTTTGGGAGCACGTCATTTTACAAATCCATCCTCAGTTAGTCCTCAGCACCATCCTGGTTCCGTGGCATTTACAAGAATATAGTACAATATCCAAAAACATTAAGGCTATTTTGTGAAAAAATTGGAGCATTTTTAGGACCATATCCATATCAAACTTTGAGTGACCAATCTTTTTTTATTAATAAGGTGGGAATGAACCTCAAGAAATTGGTAGAGAAAACTAAACATTTTAATGTAAATGGGAATGGTAAAGGGACCACGAGATGTGGCTGTTGTTCACAGTGCAGTTTTATTTTCAGGGGAACTGTTACCACATTGAGCGACAGACTAAGGACTAATATCACCTTCAGGAATGGTAACTGTAGAACACAGAGGTTAGTATACTTGGCAATGTGTGATACCTGTCTGGCATATTACGTTGGAAAGACGGAAAGATCTTTTAAGCGTAGGATCTATGAACATCTACATGAATTAAAAAACAAGAAGGAAACTAATGCATTGTACAGGCATTCACTAAGTTGTTTAAATTTCCAAGGTTTTAAGTTTGGTATGCTAGATACAGTTGACATTGAACCCGGGGGGGGGGGTTGGAAGAATCAGATCAGCAAAAAGGAACTTATTTGGCAACTAAGGCTTGCTGCTAACTTCCCCCCAGGATTAAATGACAATGCTTCCATATTACCAGCCCCGAAGGACAGAATCCAAATTAAGGAATAGGATTTTAGATCAACTAGGTGATTATACATCTAATGTTTGTTCCCTGTCTACCTAAACACAGTAATATGTTCAAATTTATTTTTAAATGTTTTTATATACAAAAAATGTATTTACATACTATATACATTTTTTTATATGTTTTGAACATCAACATCTTTTGAAACTATATATTTTTATACATAATGTTTCAGCAAGGGCTGTGGATACACATACTTTTTATACTTGAGAATGTTTTTTAGAAAGTTGTATTGTTTAATTGATTTATTCAACTTAATTTATTAGTTAATTATGTGCTAATTTACAAGGTATATATAGGCATCTTAATCATGATAATTATTCTTGTTCTGATGAAGTCATTGTCTATGATGAAAGCACTTAACAACTAATGGATTTTGCTGGTGTTTGTTTCGAATAAAGTGGAGTTTTCCTTGATGGCTATTGGGTGCATTACTTTTGGTTACTAGTATTTTTGTGCATCCTGGAACTTTTTTTGTTGATGTACATAAAGTAATAACAATGTCAAATCAACAAGGTCAGTACAGCATTTTAAAAGTAAAAGCACACCAAAAACCAACAAGTGAAACTTTCAGGTTAAATGCATTGGCTGACTCACTAGCAAAACAAGCAGCACAAAGTGGGGAAAAACATTCAGGGTATGCGGACATTGATACAGAATGCCTTAACAACAGATGTTAGTACCCAAAAAGAGCTAGACCAACTATCAGTTAAGGAAGATCTCATCAATATTCAAAGAAAGCAAGGTTTAATAGAAGAAACAGACCAATGCATAACTGCAGGAGTACAGTCAAAGGAACACTATATATCCCACTACAAAAGGGTTATGGTTGCCTTATGTGCCATATTAGTTAGCACGACAGTTGGTCAAATTAAATCAACAGATACTGGGACATGTAGGAGCTGATAAGCTATGGCCGGTTGTAAAAGAAAAATATTGGAACCCAAATTTAAAAAAAGGTCTGTAGGCTGATTATAGAATAATGTCTAATCTGTTTGCAGGTAAATGCTAAAAGCAAAAAGCCTGAGTTACATTGGGTACAGCCAGCAGATGAGCCATGGTATGCAGTCCAGGTAGATTATGCAGGTCCTTTGCCAACAACGAAGGGAGGTTATAGATACCTACTAGTAGTGGACATCTTTTCAAAATGGGCAGAAGCAATTCCTGCTAAATCCATGACAGCAAAGGCAACAGCAGAAGCCTTATGGAAAAAATATTTTCTGTCATTGGCGGTGGCCATATGTCACAGAATCAGATAATGGTCCACAGTTTGTTAGTAATATCATTAAGCAAATGTGCAATTTGTTGGGCATACAGCAAAGATTTTATGTACCATACCATCCACAATCCAATGGCATAGTAAAGTGCATGAATTAGATGTTAAAAGAATGTCTAAAAAAGGCATGCTTGGAAAAAGGCAATACTTGGGCACAACATTTGCCTGGCATTTAATGGGTATTTGGGCAACACCAAATAGCAAAATGGGTATTTCACCATATGAAATAATGACAGGTCATAAAATTCCCATTTGATCTGGATATACCTAATGATAGGCCTATGTTAGAAATCAGTATGCATCAGCAATGGTTAAAAAGGCTTACAGAAATATGTGATTACAATGCAAGAGAACAAGCATTCCACCTATGGAGAAAGGAGCCAATTTTCCCACCTGAAGAAAACCTTCCCTGTGGAACAAAAGTATTGATAAAAATGTTCCAAACTGAAGGTCCAGGGGTTAGCAACTAGTAAGGACCTTTTGAAGTAGTGGAACAAATTGGACCATTAGTGTATAAAATAAAAGGAAAAAAGAAAAACAAAACAATTTTGGTACATAAAGATCAGTTAAGATTTATTAAAACTAATGAGCAATGTAAATCTGATTAAGTATATTCTCTTGTAGGTTTCCAACAAATTGACATAGTTTAAAGTGCATCCTTTTGGAAATCCAATTTCGGATTACCAAAGGCAAAATTATTCAGCAATGGAATTTCTATTTAAAGGATGGATTTTTAAATTGATAATAGTTATCATACTAACTATTATTGTATTACTTTGCATTAAATTGTACTTACAACCTGTTAATAAAACTGTAAAGTTACATGAGAGAGAGAGTAAAGAGATGTGGAAAAATGAGCAAGATTGGTCACTATCTTTTAATACATTTTTGACAAGTCAATTTTGGTAAGCAAAATGTATGAATGTTTCTAATTGCTGGGTGTGTGCCTCTGGTTCCAATTCCACTAAATACTTTTAATAGTTGGAGGTTATTAATAAATGAAACAGGAGACCAAGTTATAAATATACAGTTATGTAAAGCAAGAGTACAGTTATCTGCTATAGTACAGGGAATCACATGTTTTCAACAAAATGGAACCATTCCAGTGGGTAATAGTAACTGTATTCAAACAATTGAAATGATAAACTTTCATAACTGCATACCAGCATGTGGCGTAGTTTTTCCATGGTTTCCCTATTCTAATACCAGCTAAGGGTCAGTTAATATTAAGTGACACAGCGGTATTTCATTTTTCACAGAATGATAAAAAAGAGTGCAAAACCAAAGTTACGTGTTGGTGAAGTAAAACAGATAAACATGTTATGGTTGTACATGATAAAACTACTATGGGACAAGTAAATGGCAATATAGTAAATAGCAGTGTTGCCCTGACAGATGGGTTATATTATATTTGTGGTAAATATGCGTATAAATGGTTACTAAATGCGGGATGGCACCTGCTATATAGGGCTAGACATACCAGCAATGCATCATGTAAAAGAGTTACCAAAGGGAAGAATTACAAAATGAAAAAAAGAAAAAGAGATATATTACCTGTAATTGAAAATCCAGGAAATCCAGTAAACACCTTAGATATATCACATATTTTCCAACAAAATCTTTATTATTTAAAATTAAAATATATGGAGCTAGGAGATGATGTAATTTCTGCAGCAGGTATATTCCCATGGCATGGAGCAGTAAAGGCCATTTGGGAGTTAAGAAAACTATCCAAATTGGCTGAAGTATTGGAAAATGCCACTTTCAGTGCAATCTCACACACTACTGTTGAAATGACAGCTATATGAACTATGGTTTTACAAACTCAAATGGCATTAGATTACATGATAGCATCCCAAAGGGGATGATGTGCCTTAATAGGAGAACAATGTTGTACATTTATTCCAGATAAAAACAGTCTCTAAAAGCGCATTTAGAGGTCATTGCGCAAGTGTCACAACATACTAGAAAAAATTGGAATGACGATTGGAGTGGGTGGTTTAGTAATCTATTTACAGGGTGGACAGGAAAATAATATTTTTGATTGCTGTTATTGTTTTTGTAATACTTGCTTGCATATTGCTCACATGTAATAAAGTGTGCTTAACAAGAGTTAATCAACAAGTTACTGTTGTCAATTGCCATAATGAAAATGTATTACCAAACAATGACAAATGTGTCTCCCTGGCTTAAAATAAAAAGGGGGAACTGTTAGAGTGTGCTAAACAATGAATAAAGGATAAAATCAATTCTGCTATTAAATGTAAAATAAATGAGGCATACAATAAAGCTTGCTTAAATGTAGAAATAGAGCTTAGCAATATGTAATGAGCATCCATACTATGTGACATAGCTCTGACTGTATCTATTAATAGACATGATTTTTATAAATTCAGCAATATGTGCTATCTTCCCACAGTATCAGCAAAGAAGTTGACAGATGAATGGGCATAGCTTTTTTGTAAAATCAGCAGTATGTGTTTTTCCACAAGATGTTTCCTTTAAAAACATGTTTGTCACAATATTAAAAAAGTTTGATATAATTCCTCACATATAAATGGACATAGTTAACAGAAAAAAAAACAATGTGTATGTACTTTATCACAAAGCATTCCCTTAAAAAACAAATCTTGAAAATAAAGTATCAGCAGAACAGATGTTTCCATATAAAGTCCCCCAAAAAATACCAAGAAGAAAACAGGATCTAAAGTGCATGAGAAGAACAGTATAAGAAGACTGTAAAATTTTAGCTGTGTTAGAGGTATTGGTAGGAGCACACTTATTCTGAGGTATTGTATAGGAGAAGGAGAATAATCATCCATGCTGACCATGAAGTAAAACTTTATACATCTAAACTATAAGTTTTTGCAGTAGTGCATGTCGTTTGTTGTAAGAATAAGTTATTTATTAGTAACTGTGCTTACAGTAAGATAGTGTTGTGCTGCAAAGTATAGTTTCCCATCAGTGCAGTCTGTAAGGCTCTGTGTTTTAAACAGACTGCAGATCAAAGAAAAAACACTTGAGGTGACATCCATGGCGGTAGCTGAAAAGATTTAATTGTACAAATGTAAAAAAACAGTAAGCACTTTTGCATCCCAATCAGAACATTTATTTAGACATAATGAAACAGTGCATTTCATTAATTTAAATACTAGAGTTTCAATTTAATGAAATCTCATCATCCAATCACATTGCTGCATTAATTAACTACACTTCAAAGTATGTTTCTCAGAAAACATCCATCCCTTATGAAAAGCACATATAAAAAGTCCTATATTAACTTATAAATATTCTATTGCAATAAAACGTGTAGCTTCCTTTGGAATCTGAAACAACCTTACATTCATACTCTACATTTTCTAATAGCGTTTTTAAGTTCTTTGCTGACATGTTTCACTGGAGTCTTGAGGTAGGGATATGGAGATTTCTTGCAACTTTACATTATTTCCTTCTACAATTTATTAATGTGGGAGTTCTAACAGAGTGGTTTATTCTAGAATTTACCATTATATTTAAGATGTAGGGTATTTACTTTTCACTGCAAAATGGCAGAGGTTAATGGGGCAGCCCTCTCAGTTAGTTCAATTTGCAAGGTACTGTTGGGAACTTTGCCCAGGTCTTCTATTAGCTGATGTAGTTTGCCTTGGAGAAGTCAATAAAGATGTTCTCATTTGATGGTGTAGAGGAACTACTAGGCCTGAGAGAGAAATGAGTGACTTGTCCTCAGATTTAACTAGGGAACAGGAGATGTGAGGTGGAGTGCAGGTGTGGCTAGGTTGTCAAGGGCTTGGTCAAGGATATTACAGCCCACAGTGGAAAGTATTTTAATTTTCTCCAGTGCATCGGTATTAATGAAGTCTAGGAAATGTTGATGATAACTAATTTTAGAGGCATAAGTGTACCAATGAATGCTTGAGTAATTGACATCCCCTAGTAAGAAATTATTTGGTTTAATATTTTATACCACAATGGTTTTGAGGTAACATCTGTGATCTTTGTATGACACTGATGGGGATCATAGCGAGCAACAAAATAATAGTTGGATTTATTATGAGTAGTTTGGATTTCCAGGAACTCAAAATCTTTCTATTCAGACTCGTAACATTGAGTATTGCCACCTTAATATTGTCTCAGTCTGAGTTGTCTATGTAGGAATGTCCAGTAGGGGGACACTACCTAAAAATGTAATATGAGGGCAGCAAAGGCTTTGATGAAACAGGAAGTATTCTGTATCATCCTAGGTTGACACATAATGAATCCCCTTAGAATTACACCAACTATTTAGTCAACTGTCAAAGCCAATAACATTGTCTTGGTATCTAGGTATGATTCTTGGTGAAGACAAGACCCTACTGAAGACCAGTGACTTTCCAGCTTCTAACACATGCATAGTAAATTCTATCATGTCTCTCTGCATGTCCCTCTGGGTGGACTACCTCATGTCATTCACTCCCTTATGGGCCAAAGTTAGGTTGTAGACATATCTGCCTGGTTTAAGGGGCCTTGTAACATCATAGATGCTGGTACCAGACAAGCGGCTTATAATGACCCTGTTCTAGTCCAGTCTGTTCAGTGTGGAGTCTGTATACTTAACTATAGTGTCATCTATATCTAAACCATTTCCAGGTAGAATAATAGACTTAGTGGGCCTTATTGGCTTAGGCCTGCTTTCTTGAAGACTCTTGGGTGAGCTCTGTGGGTCTGTGTGACTACTTATTGCATAAAGTTACATATTGTGACATGTAAAATGTTTCTGGATCCTTGGCATAATCTGATTTATTTCTGTTACATTTGAGTACTTCTTAAAGGCTTTGGTTTTCCATCAGTTCAACATACACCAGGAAACATAGAAATAGCTGACATTATCTGAGAGCGTTGAGCTCAATTAAAATTGGTTCTTTCTGTTTCAAATAGTCTAATATTCTGCAAGCATTTTTTAAAGGATTGAAGAATATGGATTCAGGCTGTCAGCTTTGTAGAATAGCTGATTAAAGCTGTTGACTAAATTCCAGGAAACCCAAGTAGTGTCCTGTAGGAGCTTATGAGGTGTGTGGAGGGAGGGGGGCGAGTTCCTGTTTCTGGCTTGCCCATCCTGGGTAGAAGAGGATGACTCTGGCTCACCATATGGATGATGCCTAGCAAGCCTAGTGAGTGTATGCTGCAGGGTGCCATCAGTAAGGAGAAAGGAATTCATTATGTAGCCACACTTCTCCAAAAAGAGAAGCACACAGTGAAGCTCAGAAAAAACTGCTCCACCTCCTTCTACCTTTCCATTTACCATGATTTCTGGCTCCTGTTTCAGCAGAAAGAATGAATCAATTGGGTTAAAAAAAAGCATATATATATATATATATATATATATATATATATATATATATATATATATATACACACATATACATTTTGATTTAGGGGGCCCGCTAATGACAAAATTATTGTCAGTTGCATGTTCCCATTTCAAGCACTTTATATTGTAGTTATTTATTTATTTGTTTATTTTGTTGCATAGTCCTGAAACATGTCCTTTGCATTTGATCCATACTAAGCCACGCATATTTGATTTTCCATTAGGTACAATTTATTTGCAATGTCTGAAAATACATCCCTGATATCTGAAGTCTCTAATAACACTTTGTATGATGTTTCTTGCAGGAATGACACAGTTTCTTTAAAATATTAAACAGTTAAAGAAGAGACAATTTTCATTTTGTGCAGTTTAGGTTTTTGAAATTTTTGTCAATAACATTTAGTGTTTCAACGTAGGTTTTCTCCAGGTATAGTATCAGGAAAAAGTAAAGAATTTGTATTCAGAACCTTCACAATGTATGTTACAGTGAAGCACTGTTGCCAGAGTCTCATTGACTTACTTATTTTTTCTTTAATGTATCTTTTTTGCTTCCATGTTGCATCATTTTTGTCTCCATGCCTGTCAACATTCAAAGTTGTAAGGGGCTTCATCCAAGTAGTCATGAGGATGCTGTGTGTTCTCACTGGCATTCCATTAATGACAGATGTTTCCTATTTAATGAAGTTAAACTCTGACCATTGTGGTGACTGGAGCACTCACATAACTCTGAGGTCTGACTATACTCTCTTAGAATGTGCATGTAAATTCCTCCCCAAGTCAGACTTATATACTTCTGACTAGGGCCCAACTACCTAATGACCTTCCAGTCTCCAGTAGGACTCCATGAGCAGAGATGCAATGCAAGCCTGCCAAGTACCACTACCCCTCCCCCAGCATGGGCACTTACATCCTCTCTGCCTCCAGAGTGAAGCACTCAACCCATTAGCTGAACTTGTGCCATTTGGTCTGTAGACAGGGATTTAACCATTTACACCACCTGTGTAGTGCAGTAGTAAATTCTTGATAGAGACATTTTAGGATTTAAGTTTTGCACTTAATTCTATGTAGATATACTTTGAGGTGAGATGAAAAGAAGTCTTAGGTTACAGGAGATCCTAGCATACTGCATTGACATCAGACTGCTGTCACGTAGTGAATGAATTCATGCACTATTAGCTGTGATGGACAGCATAAGTCTCAGCTATGCAGAGTTTCCTAACAGTGCATTCTCAGTCATAAGACTTCAAGTTATGCAAATAAGCCAGATATAATGAATCTTGGTAAGAGGTCTTGGAGTCAGCAGTCAACATTGCCTTCATGTGTGGAACTATTAGTCAAGAGTTGCTTAGATGCAAGTAGTAACAACTGCTTGAGTAAGACAATAGTGTCAGCTAAGAAAATGCATATAGGTTAAGGGAATTATCCCTATGACTTTAAAGGCAGAATAGATATACATTAATAAAATGCCTTTAATCATATAATCAAGCAAATGATCTATGCTGTTTAGTCCAGACACTTTAATTTACAGTGCTTATAAAGGGCCCATTCATTTTATTTAATAATGGCAGGAAGTTCAGATATCCTTCGATGAGAGGCATTAGCCTAGGTCAGCGACTCTACAGTATTTTCTAGTTTTTACCCTTGCTTTATAGTACATACAGTACAGTAAGAGATACAGGTGTTATACCTGTTTGATACTCATGTAAGTGTTTTCCTGGGTTGTATCTTGGCATGATCCAGGACCTGATTAAATAGGTGTAAGCAACATCTGTTATATTATCAAAAAGTAAAAACCAACTTGCAACCAAAAGAAATCACTGAATAGTGTGATTAAGAACTTGACTTTAAAAGTAACCCATTTAGTCCATCAGTTGAACTGTTTCATCAATATCGGATTGGAATTCTTCAAAACCAACATTTTTCAAAAAATCTTGTTCTTAAATAGTGAACATCTTGCATATGACTTACATAATGTAACTTCTAAAATTCTAAATAAATATTTTATTGAAAAATCACTTAGTTACTGGTATTCCGAGTCAGTCTCCCATCCATGTACAGAGTAGTCCTGACTCTGCTTAGTTTCTGAGCTCAGGCACTTAAAAATGTGCATATTATAAAATTTAACATAGTGATTTGCCTTGTAAAAAGTATGCATAAACCGACCAACAACTGTGTTTATAACTTAGCCACTCTATGTTTTAACACACTGTTTTGTTGACTGATGGTCATGTCCACCCTCATTTGCTATTTTAGTTCATAATATTTAAGCCTCTCCTCTCAGTTACCATCCTTCAAATTTGTTTCCATTTTTCTAACATTGAAAATAAAAATTGATTAGAATTAGGGCATAAAAGGGCATAGCTGCCCAGGGCTCTTCTACAATCTCTTTTATGTATAATTATATTATGCATTCTTTAAGTCAAAGTCTTTTCTGTATTTTTATCACAAAAAGAATCGTATGTTTCAGAACAAGTTTACTAGACTACCCCTTGGATTCAGAATTAAACATGAAAATAGTCAGATCAGCACCAACACTGTTTTTAAAACTACCTTAAATCTTAAAAGACAACTTTATTATGGAAATACATTTGATAAGATTAGTTTATTTAATGTAGATATGGAGAGGATTTTTCTACCTTTCCATGTATGAGTTGTAGTTATTGTCAAAATATTCATAAGTAAGGGTTTAATAAGCATCCACTAGCTGATAAGGTGTTTAGTTTTCAACATTGTGCTAACTGTGAAACTGCCAACTTGGTCTATATTGCAACCTATGAACAGCATTCAGCTTTTTATGTTGGTAAGATAAATAAACATCTTAAATATAGCATCTCACAACCTATATATGAAGTTAAGAAAAGTATTCTTACAAATATTGTGATCAAACATGTGTCTGAAAAGTGAAATATGCATAAGTTTAAATTCAGTGTTTTGCAACCTGTGTTTATCGATATGTGGAGGGGATTTCTATGAATATGAGAGGATATTGTGATTGTATGCAGTAAATAAACCAGGGTTTGATGATTCTTTCTCTTTAAGACTAGTGTTGACATCATGGGGATCACATCATTAATTGGATAATTTTGCAAATATATAATTATCTATTGTATAAATATCTGTTGATCAGGATGTATTTTAAAAACTGATGAAACGTTGTCAAGCCATTTTTTTATATAGTTGATTTGCATATGTGCTCATGGAAAAAGTGAATTCCAAGAGATCAATTGTTTGACCTAAATAACTCATAAATTCATCTAGTTGATTGACTGTCTCTGTCTACATAACAAATATGTCATTCAAGTATCACCCAAGTATCTCCGATATAAAGATATAAATTGTGAATGTGTACTATCAAAGACATTCCCTGGGATTCTATAACATTTACACTGAGCATACACTGTGTACACCATTCTGAGGGAACAGACAACACAAGTATAACTCACACATTCTTCCTCATTATTTTATTTTTTCTACTGATTTTCTTGTACCCTTAAATATCAAAGGGATTCATAAAGGTAAAAAAAGGTAAAAAAAGTAGCTCCAATTGCAGAAAAGATCAAAGAGAATAGATTATGGTGGTTTGGGCACATGGGTAGAAAAGCAGAAGACAATCTGGTGAGGAGGATTTGGGACAGACAGGAAGAAGGTAAGAGGAAGTGAGGATGTCCAGCCAAGAGGTGGATGGATTGTGTGAAAGAAGATCTGTGACAGTCAGGCATGAGTGTTGAAGAAGGCAAGAGTGTGGTACTAAATCAAGGGAGTTGGTGACAGTTAACATGACACCCCGACCCCATGTAGAAAAAAATGGGAAAAGGGGGGCTGATGAGGATGGCGATGATTCATAAAGGTTACCATAAAGTGTGGATTACATGTACTTAGTTTAATCTTTCTAACTGATGGGCAAGAACAAAAAATATGGTAGGGATGTTCTTGAAATCATGTACACTTAGTGGACATTTAGTGCACACTTAGTGTAGGTGCTAATGAATCTGACCTTATAGTGTTTTTCCAACACTGCAAAATAACATTTGCAAAAATAAGGGTGTATGCTACACCCATAGCTACCTCATTTTCTTCTTGCCAGTATTCGGCATCAAAGAACATTTAATTACTTTTCCTTATCAGTTCCATGAATTTATCAATTATTTTAACTCATTTGTTGAAAGTTATTCATCATTTATAATAACATTCATAAACCAGTCCATTCCTTGGTCATGTAGTGTCACTAAAAGTAAGCTTTTTACATCAGTTGTCACAAACAGGGCATGTTTATTGTGTCTGGATTGCATATATAAAATATAAGTAAATTGATATGACACTAGATTGTATTTATAATATCATGCTGGCACAAATTAACTGGTTGCATTTGTAGAATTACCATCAAAGTCAGTGAAAGCACCAGGCCAAGAAATAGCTGTCAGAGAAATCTTTATTTTTGATGATGAAAAACTATACCGATATTGCTTCAATTCATGACATTCAGCTGGAATTAAAAAAGTGACAATAATACAGACACATGAAGTTTACCAGTGCATTGCCTCAAAAATGATCAGCTGATTTTTCATCAAGTTGGATTGCAGAAGTAGTACTTCCAGCTGTATATAGACACAAACACACACACACACACACACACACACACACACACACACACACACACACACACACACACACACACACACACACACACACACACACACACACACACACAAAAATTAACAGAAAATAATGGTATTAGGCAAAATATCAAATACATGTGCAATTTAAGAATCCACAATATAGTAAAGTCGCAGTAAGAAAATAACAGATTGTTTTCATCCATTGTATTCATAGGTAAATACTATAGCAATAACCCACACCTGGGTGTGGGTAATGCAGGATTTACCCACAGTTGGCGTGGTTTGGTCCTGAGGGCGAAGCCCGAGGGACCAAACAAAGACAACCGTGGGTAAATCCCGCATTACCCACACCCAGAAGTGGGTTATTGCTATTATACTATGACATTATTTAAGAAAAGAAATAATTACTTTTCTTAAATAATGGCATTGTATACGCTCTTTGCTGCCCTTCCGCAGCTGTCTGGTATCCGTGGCAGTTCTGATGTACCGCGCATGCCTATGCAGTACATCAGAGTTGTGGCCAGCACGGAGAAAGCAAGATCTCCATTGCTTTTACTGTTCGCTATGTTAAATGGGTTTAACATAGCGAGACAGCTTTAAAATAAGCAAGGGAGATCTACGTTGCTTATTTTAAAGCTGTCTCGCTATGTTAAACCCATTTAACATAGCGAAACAGTAAAAAGCAACGGAGATCTTGCTTTCTCCATTGCTTTTTTTATTTAAACCTGTCTCGCTATGTTAAATGGGTTTAGCATAGCGAGACAGCTTTAAAATAAGCAACGGAGATCTCCGTTGCTTATTTTAAAGCTGTCTCGCTATGTTAAACCCATTTAACATAGCGAGACAGGTTTAAAAAAAAGCAATGGAGAAAGCAAGATCTCCGTTGCATTTTACACACTGTGTCGCTATGTTAAAGGAGTTTAACATAGCGAGACAGCTTTAAAAAAGCAATGGAGATCTCCGTTGCTTTTTTTATACCTGTGTCGCTGTGTTAAACTCTTTTAACATAGCGAGACAGTGTTTTAAAAGAGACTTATACTAATGGAAAAAGTCTGGGTGACTGGACCTTTTTCCATTAGTATAAGTCGATTTACAACGTGCACGCTGGCCAATCAGCGTGCACGTTTTGGAATATTAATGGGGGGTCATGGTATAATAGACAAATAACCAGAAAGTTAACAAAGGTAAGAATCAAACCCTGTACTTTGTGTCTGTTAGGTAAAGACCTTAACCATTATATGAACAACCAACACTGAGCTCAGATTCACTAAGGTAGTGTATGAGTCTTATGAACTGTGCTAGGTGCTAAAATTGCAGTAATGAACATAACTTAAAACATCTCGTGTGTATTTTTCTATATTTCTGTGTTCATTTGTAACTGCATTGTTTAAGAATGCTGTATTTGCACTGCAGATCTGGTATGGTATGAGAAGTAAAGGTTTTTCTGTGACTCTGATGCGATGTGATTTGTACTTCATCCTGGGGATTGCCACACTAATTTGTTTACGTCACATGTCATATGGCCCAACAGGTTACACCAAAAGTAAGAGTGAGAAATACTTATAACAGGCAAGCTGTTATGCTTATTTTACCATTTGATTTTTGTTCCATATTTTCAAAGTGTAATAACAAAAACAGTAAATTCTCACTGTACAGTTATTCAAGTTATCAGTCTAAGAAAATTAACTTGTTTTCATGCAATACTGCATCATCAATGTATTTCTCCTTTTTCTCCATTTTTTTATTTCTCAAAATAATGACCATACAACCACCAACATTATAAAAATTGCAAAGAAAACCTCTTTGAAAAGTAGAAGCCCTGGAGTCATCAAGTTGAGCTATATCTGACTGTGATTGAGAATGTGGACACATCAGAGAAAATCCAGTGTGGCATTTATTTTCAGATCATAAACAAAGAAGCCATCACATTATTAAACACATTCAATTTAATTGAGAAGAGAAAGACATAATTGTTGTATTGAAAAAGTAAATCCCAGGCATGCTGCAAGCAAGAGACAGCATATCATATGTGAGACATTGATTCATTTTGCCAGAAATCAAAGTCTTCTGAAACCTATACATGCTTTTATACCATATTTAATGCCCAGAGCACAAGACTATGAATCTGATGACTTGGTAAATCATGTGTAAGAGGTGGAGCAGCCAGTGTAATCAGCAATTATTAGCTATGGCTCAGTTAGTATAGAAAATATGAATTAACATCGGGAAAAGTTATAGGCTTGTGCCTTACCAATGTAATTTTGTAAATGTGCATGCACATAAGATGATAATGAAGGTTAGAAATGTTAAAACTAATAAAAATAAAAATGAAAATACAGACAAGTCATGGTATTCAAGACAGAACCTGGGAACAAATAACTAAACAGATATTACAACATGTGAAATGATGTAACTTTGGAAATGAAAAGGCATAGTGACATTCCAAAAAACCCAGTCTGAAGACTCTGTAGAGATAAAAATCATTTTACCTAAGTGTGTTTGAAATGGTAAAAAGTACAGAAGCAAAAAAGGATTTTAAAAATAAAACAGTGTCAAATATTGAAATATTTGTTGGCACTATTTAAACACATTTGCTGAATACATGCATGCCAAATATAGGAATAATGCAAAAACTGATGACAGAAGTGAATAGGATGAATAGGTATGTATCATTTAATTAGGGCAAACCTGAGCTTTGGTCTGAAGATATATGCATCAGTTGCAAAACAATTGTGATAAACTGGACTTCTATGTTAAATGCAATGCAGCAGCTGAACCTAATTATAAAATATTAACAGCAAGCTATATAAGTCTGTTTGCATGTTACTACCTTATTTTGAATCTAAGGGAACATGTCTGGTTGAGATGTGTGTTCAGAAAAGAAAGAAACAATACAAACTGCTGTTTCAAGATAGTCACATTGCAAATGTGATGTACACTATCAAGTGACTTGTGGGTATTACAAGGAGATTTCAGGCTGTGCAGATAAAAATGAAAATGTTCTACTAGTTTGAAAGGTAAAAATGCAGTATACTGTGTAAGGACTGGGAAGACACAAAGAAGGAAGTTTTAATGCAGAATTCTGAGGATGTTTATGAGAAGATTCGTAATATTTGAGCAGAAATCCTGTGCAAATAATTTTTAAACCCAAGCAATACAAAGGTAGTCAAATGCCTTATGCAGAATGCAGAAATAAACTGTGCATGGAGTACAGTGCAAGAAAAATAGCTTTGTGTTTTGAATTCTGACAAGCTGTCCATTACAATAAGAAAGTATAATAAAATATATATGTGAAATCTTATAGAGTAGCGAAGCTACAGCACAAAATACAGATGATGTCCTGAAAAAGTTATATTGATCTATTTTACAGGTTCATGATATAACCCAGCCACTGGGGATGCACAAGCCAGTGCATTTCTTTGTGCCGGTCCCAAGTCCGGATAAATGGGGAGGGTTGTGTCAGGAAGGGCATCCGGCGTAAAACTTTGCCAAATCATTTCATGCAGACACCAATAAACATTTTCATACCGGATCGGTCGCGGCCCGGGTTAACAATGACCGCCACCAGTACAGTTAGACTACTGTTAGCCTACAGGGTGCTGGCGGAAATTGGGCTACTGTTGGCCGAAGGAGGAGAAGAGGTGGAAGACATGGCCGAAGACAGGAAGAGAGGAGAAAGGCTAGGACTGCGGTAGTGAGGGTCAGAACTTTGAATGTTGGTAGTATGACTGGTATAGGGATAGAGCTAGCTGATATGATGGATAGAAGGAAGATTGGCATATTGTGTGTGCAAGAGACCAGATAGAAGGGGAGTAAGGCTAGGTGTATTGGAGGTGGGTTCAAATTGTTTTATCATGGTGTGGATGGGAGGAGAAATGGCGTAGGAGTTATTCTGAAGGAACAGTGTGCTAAGAGTGTTTTGGAGGTGAAAAGAGTGTTGGATAGAGTGATGTTTATGAAGCTGAAAATTGATGGTGTAATGATGAATGTTGTTAGTGCATATGCTCCACAAGTTGGGTGTGCAATGGATGAGAAAGAAAAATTTTAGAGTGAATTGGATGAAGTGGTGGTGACTGTACCCAAGGGTGAGACAGTGGTGATTGGAGTATATTTCAATGAGCATGTTGGTGAAGGGAATAGAGGAGATGAGGAAGTGATGGGTAGGTATGGTGTTAAACAAAGGAATGCAGAAGGTCAGATGGTAGTGGATTTTGCGAAGAGGATGGACATGGCTGTGGTGAATACATATTTTAACAAGAGGGAGGAGCATAGAGTGACATACAAGAGTGGAGGAAAATGCACACAGGTGGATTATATCTTATGTAGGAGGGCCAGTTTGAAGGAGATTGGAGACTGTAAAGTGATGACCGGAGAAAGTGTAATTTAGGCAGCATAGGATGGTGGTTTGTAGGATGATGTTGGCAATCAAGAAGTGGAGGAGGAGTGTGAGGGCAGCACCAAGGATCAAATGGTGGAAATTAAAAAAGGGTAATTGTGAGGTGGAGTTCAGGGATGAGTTAAGGCAGGCACTGGGTAGCAGTGAAGAGTTACCAAATAGCTGGGTAACTACAGCAGAGCTAGTAAGGGAGACAGCTAGAAAGGTGCTTGGTATCACATCTGGACAGAGGAAGGACGACAAGGAGACATGGTGGTGGAATGAGGAAGTACAGGAGAGTATACAGAGAAAGAGGTTGGCAAAGAAGAAGTGGGATTGTTAGAGAGATGAAGAAAGTAGACAGGAGTATAAGGAGATGAGGTGCATGGCAAAGAGAGAGGTGGTAAAGGCTAAGGATAAGGCATATGAAGAGTTGTATGAAAGGTTGGACACTAAAGAGGGAGAAAAGGACCTGTACCGATTGGCTAGACAGAGGGACCAAGCTAGGAAAGATGTGCAGCAGGTAAAGGTGATAAAGGATAATGAGGGAAACATACTCACAAGTGAGGAAAGTGAGTTGAAGAGATGGAAAGAGTACTTTGAGGGGTTGATAAATGAAGAGAATGAGAGGAAGAGAAGGTTGGATGATGTAGGGATAGTGAATCTTGAAGTACAATGGATTAGCAAGGAGGAAGTAAGGATAGCTATGAAAAGAATGAAGAATGGAAAGGCTGTTGGCCCAGATGACATACCTGTGGAAGCATGGAGGTGTTTAGGTGAAATGGCAGTGGAGTTTTAAATAAGATTGTTTAATGAAATCTTGGAAAGTGAGAGGATGCCTGAGGAATGGACAGAAAGTGTTTTGGTACCGATTTTTAAGAATAAGGGTGATGTGCAGAGCTGTAGTAACTACAGAGGGATTAAATTGATCAGTCACAGCATGAAGTTAAGGGAAAGAGTAGTGGAAGCAAGGTTAAGAAGGGATGGGATGATTAGTGATCAGCAGTATGGTTTCATGCCAGGAAAGAGCACTACAGATGCAATCTTTGCTTTGAGAGTGTTGATGGAGAAGTACAGAGAATGTCAGAAGAAGTTGCATTGTGTTTTTGTAGACTTAGAGAAAGCATATGACAGGGTGCCTAGAGAGGAGTTGTGGTATTGTATGAGGAAGTCAGAAGTTTCAGAAAAGTATGTAAGAGTGGTTCAGGATATGTACGAGGGTAGTGTGACAGCGGTGAGGTCTGCAGTGGGAGTGACATATGTGTTTAAGGTGGAGGTGGGGTTACATCAAGGATCAGCTCTGAGCCCTTTCTTATTTGCAATGGTGATGGACAGGTTGACAGACGAAATCAGACAGTAGTCCCCGTGGACTATGATGCTTGCAGATGACATCGTGATCTGTAGTGAAAGTAGGGAACAAGTGGAGGAGACCCAAGAGAGATGGAGATATACTCTAGAGAGAAGCAGAATGAAGGTCAGCAGGACTAAGACAGAATAATGTGTGTGAATGAGAGGGAGGATAGAGGAATGATGAGGATGCAAGGAGTAGAGGTGGCGAAGGTCGATGAGCTTAAATAGTTGGGGTCAGTAGTTCAGAGTAACGGTGAGTGTGGAAGAGAGGTGAAGAAGAGAGTACAGGCAGGATGGAGTGGGTGGAGAAGAATGTCAGGAGTGATTTGTGACAGACGAGTACCTGTAAGAGTGAAAGGGAAGGTCTACAAGAGGGTAGTGAGACCAGCTATGTTATATGGGTTGGAGACAGTGGCATTGACAAAAAGGCAGGAGTTTGAGCTGGATGTGACAGAATTAAAGATGTTAAGATGTGCACTGGGTGTGACGAGGGTGGAGAAGATTGGGAATAAGTATATTTGATGGTCAGCCCAGGTTGGAAGGTTTGGAGACAAAGCCAGACAGGCACAATTATGTTGGTTTGGACATGCGCTGAGGAGGGATGCTGAGTATATTGGGAAAAAGATGCTAAGGATGAAGCTACCAGGTAACTGGAAAAGAGGAAGGCCTAAGATAAGGTTTATGGATGTGGTGAGAGAGAATATGCAGGTGGTTGGTGTGACAGAGCAAGATGCAGAGGACAGGAAGAAATGGAAACAGGTGATCTGCTGTGGCAACCCCTAACGGGAACAGCCGAAAGAAGATGCTGATGATATTTATAGGCTATCACATAAATATATCACACCTTGTTCAGTTCCTGTAATACATTCTCTGTTGTGCTTAAGACAAAACAGTGAACAAAAACTGTTTAAGAAGGATTAAGAAGGGTCATCACACTCTTCAAATTATTGATGTTGAGTTTGTAACTTTACATAATGCCAGGCTATTTTCAGTGTTTGGCATAAGTAAAGGGTTTTGGCAGATGATGTTGAGTGACACCAGTTCCAAACTCTGCATTTAAT
Source organism: Protopterus annectens (assembly GCF_019279795.1). Classification (NCBI taxonomy): domain Eukaryota; kingdom Metazoa; phylum Chordata; order Ceratodontiformes; family Protopteridae; genus Protopterus; species Protopterus annectens. The sequence goes on from NC_056735.1 coordinate 1,061,816,686, forward strand.
ACACCCTTTGTTAGATAATGATCCTTGAGACTAGCTTTTGGGATCTCAACTACACTGGATTATTAAAGAAAGCTGTAGCAAACTTGAGAGAGAGATAAAAGGATCAGATAATACTTTTGATTAAATTCAAGAACACTGAGTGGTACAAAAAGAAGGAAATTGCCTGATAATCAAGTTGTTGACAGACTAAAATCACACAGTCAGAAATTCAAGAAAGCCAAATGCCAGTTAAGTGTTACTTTTCTGAAGTATATGGGACACACAATGGAAAATAGTCTACAATCGACACTGCCGATGTTTTGAATAAGAAGAAATCCATGGATAAATCTTCTATGATGCGATTATTGGGTATAATACAGTAATTTTCAAAGATTCATTTGCAATGGTCAGAGATCATAATACCAACTGAGAAAGCTGTTAGAGCATAATGTTTGCATGGTATTTGTCTGGAGATAAGGAAGGCTGCCAAGGTGAGAAAGAGGTTAGTGGACTCAGCAGTATCTCCAGTACTATGATATAACACTCATCACAATTATGCAAGCTAACAAGGGCTAGGATCAGTTTTATTACAATAAAGCTAGCTTATTCCATTCACAACAAGAGTATTTATAGATGTGCATTCATTGTCTGCACACATTTACAAAGAAATGTTAGTAACAATCTTCAAAATTCCAAAAGTTCTACAACTAGACTAATAGCATTACAGTGGCATCCAATCACAAGCCACTATACAAAGTACCTGTGATACTGCACAGGATGATATAAGCTTTACAGATTAATTAATTAATTTATTTTTTATTTGAAATTTGTTTACCGGGGTGGTCTGACTGGGACTACAGAACCTGTTTTCAGCAGGTGCCGGGGGAGAAACGCTCCACATACAGTACAATACAAATACAGTATAATCCAATACAGTACAAATTACATTAGAAATACTTAGAGAGTAGCTAGAGATATATGACATGCAAGTACAATATACATCATAGAAGTTTATGAACATTGTAATTATCCACAGCAGCCAATATTTTAAGGAGCATAAAGAAGACCTGCTAGAAAAAGATTCTGAGGCATTATGGATTATGTCAGAATTACTTTTGTCCACTCAAAAATTAAAGGAACTGAAACCTGCTACAAAGGATAATTTTTAACTGCAGTTACTGTGAGATATCATCAAGACAGGATGGAGGGATTCAGATGCTGTAACAATGGCGTGACCAGACCATCAACTGGTGTAATAATCATGAGTTGACCATCTAAGGAAAAATGCACTGTTGTTACTTTTGGGAAGTTAAACACCACAGGGTTATACAATATCATGAATATTCGCCTCACAACTTGACACACACTCATTAGAGATCTTGGCCTTTAAGTTGAGATTTTATTTTATTTATTTATTTATTTGACATTTGTTTACAGGGGTGGTCTGACTGGGTCTACAGAATCTGTTTTCAGCAGAGGCCCAGGGAGAAAAGCTCCACATACAATACAATACAAATACAGTATAATCCAACACAATAAAGATTACATTAGAAATACTATGCAAAAAATAAGTTGAAAGAACAAACTGCTACAAGATGTTGCAATATATTACTACACATCTAGATAATTTTATACAGTTAAAACATTACAGATGATAATAGTTACTCTCATCATACATGATGTAGGTAATGTCCAAAAAAAAAAAAAAGTACGTAGGTAGGGCAACGTGTGACATTGACTGTTATAGTACATGCAAAATAGAATGTCAGTTTCAGTTAGGAAAATAGCACCAGAAAGTTAGTGATGCAGACATATAGCGAGAGCAAGTTAAGAAGACTAGAAGCAAGAAAGCCTGAGCAGTAGCTTAAGGATATGGTATAGAAGCAGAGAAGGAGTTAGAAGAGCTTTAGAAGATCTTGCAGTCTGTGAAGGATTGAAATGTGGTAGAAGAGGAAGACATGAGCATTAGGCAGACTTTATGCAGGAGCAAAGCCATATATTTTTGGGATGATTGTTTAAAGAGGCTTTGAAATGGGTTACGCCAGACATAGACCTGGTAGCTACAGGTAGTGAATTCCAATGTATAGAGACAGAGCATGAATACACAGAGTGACCAGGTTTTCCTGTGGGTTTTGAGATAGCTAAGATATTTTTCTCTTCTGATCATAGGGATTGATTTGGTATGTTAGGTGTGACTAGACTGGCTAGTGCTGGGCAGGCAGTAGACTTAAAAATAAGGGTATGCAAGATGGATAGCTGAATAAAGGCAAGTTGGTTGGGTAGTTCAAGCCAGTTAATTTCTAAGAGCGGTTTACAGTGGTGTGTGTATAATATTTAGTGTTTGTGGCAAACTTTGCAACTTTGTTGTAGCACTGTTCCAACTTGGTTAGGGTAGAATTTTGTAAGTTAGTTAAGATAGGGGCACCATAAAGAAGGGAGGGAAGTAAAAATATATTTGCAAGGGTAGTTTTGGTTGCTGCAGTAAACAAATGTTTGTTTCTGTACGAGTCCCTGTTTTTGATGAGTTTTCTTTATATTTTGCTGTATATGGAGGGTCAAATGAAAGTTTATTGTCAATGATAACACCTTATCCCTCTTATACCAGAGATCAAACTATCTTCTGATTACTGTGTATCAACTTTTGTTAGAAGACCCATGTGACCACATGAAGGACATGCAGACTCTAAATAGAAGGCACCACATCTGAAAACTGAACCTGTCACCCTTTTTCTGTGAGGTGACAATAATTCTGCTAATTATGTCCCTCATTAGATCATTGCTGAATACAATGTCCCAGTCAGCATGTACCTTTTCAAACCTTTAGCATAACTTAAAAGGTCACTTATACTCACAACTAAGAAAATCAAAGGATTAAGCACTCTTAAGATCTCCAAGCAGATCAAATCACTCTCATTATATTCTGTACAGATGTTTGTATGTTGAATTTTGCCTGTTTTTTGTGTGGGTGTGCATATGTGTTTGTGTGCTATAAAAGACCATGCCCTCTGGATCACCTTCATCTCCACAGAACTGCTGGTATTATATTTATCCACATCAAAAACCTTAACATCAGTCATTGCATAAATAACACTCATTGGTGAGATATATACTTACACCAGAGTGCTCCCTGTGTTTGGAACAGAATCCCACTGCATTTCTAACATACAGTTATACTGGCTACTTTAAAGCTAGAGTTGATATGTAGATGGGTAAACAAATAAGTGTGTGATATATATATATATATAAACTTATGCAGAAGTTGTTGCTTTTAAGTAATTCACTTATGAATTTGTTTCTTTTCTTAAAGCTTAAGCAGGACTCTGATGCTATCTGAAAGCTAGAACATAAAACCTTTTTTACTTGCCTGATGTATGTGAAAGTAATCCTTTTGAGTGGGATAACGTGTAACATGTTTTTACTCTAACTTGTCTAAGCTTCTGTAAGAGCTAATGCCCTTCATACCTTTGAAATAGACTTTCTTTGCACATCACCCAAAGTACTTCCCTGAATACCTTAAAGGCCAACCTTGATAACTAGATTGGTTACCACAAATTCGTGCTTGGTTTTAGTGTAGAAGATCTTCTGTCCTGTAAGGACTGATCTACAGTTGTCCAAAGGCTGTTGTGGCAGACCTTCCTGTCATCTCTCCCGGTATAAACTTAATGTTAACCTATACATTTGTGAAAGTATAAAGGTCATTTAGGCTGCAGTTTTAGTGACTACCAATATACTACAAAATGATCTGTTTTAAACAAAGACAGGATGCTCTGCCTTCAGAATCTAGCAGACAGTTTGCCAAACTAATTATCTGTTGTTGCTCAGTATAATCAGCAGAGATCCTGCAGTGTGTATGTGTGTGTGTGTGTGTGTGTGTGTGCGTGTGTGTGTGTGTGTGTCTGTGTGTGTGTGTGTGTGTGTGTGTGCGTGTGCATGTGTGTGTGTGTGTGTGTGTGTGTGTGTGTGTGTGTGTGTGTGTGTGTGTGTGTGCACCAGATAAAGACAAGCATTTGTACATAAAATAAATCATTGACAAATGCAGAAGCTGCTATATTTGTTAAAGAGAGCAGGAAACTCAGAATGATTACAGATTAGCAGAAATTATATTACATTTGTCTGAAAGACTTCAGATACCTGTTTCAGTCTCATAACAAGTTTTACTAATCTGAACTATATGTCAAAGTTACCTCAACCTGTGAATCTTGACACGTAATCTGAGTGGTGGTAGTGGTTACAAAATGCTAGTTTTGGTCTTTTATAGCACACACACACACACACACACACACACACACACACACACACACACACACACACACACACACACACACACACACACATATGCGCACCCACACAAAAAACAGGCAGAATTCAACATACAAACATCTGTACAGAATATAATGAGAGTGATTTGATCTGCTTGGATATCTTAAGAGTGCTTAATCCTTTGATTTTCTTAGTTATGAGTACAAGTGACTTTTTAAGTTATGCTAAAGGTTTAAAAAGGCACATGCTGAATGGGACATCATATTCAGCAATGATCTAATAATTACCAGTGCTTATTATGCAAACGTATCAAAATGTTTGCAGAATGCTATTATTCCCTAATAATCTGAGTTGTGCATTAAATGCTGAAACAGTTTTTCTATGCCTTATTTGACTGGAAAATTTCATAGAACAGGCTCAAATACTGACAAAAAAAGTTAGCAGTTTCTTAAGTGATTAGAGAAAAACAAACAATATTACCTGGCAATGAAGTTCTTCCATAGACTTAAATGTGATAAGTATAAAAGCCATCTGCAAATATTCATATAAAAGTATTGTACATAGGTATGGCTATAAAAAGCTCTATGGCAAACTGGCAGCCATTTTATCTTGGACAGTCAGACACTGATACTCTTTGCTTGGGGCACTATCATAAGCCTACATAATTTATGTAATTTTCTCTAGAGATTTACTCAGAGAGACAGCTACTACAGGAAGAATACATTCTAAAGTACGAACTAGACATATCCTATCAGTGTAAGCCTTCTTTTATCAGTTAAGTTATTAATGCAATAACATAGCAAGCATGAAGCATGTTTTATGCACAACTTTATGAATCTAAATAAAAAACGTAAAATACAAAAATTAACAAGACCCATATCCTTAAGAACCCAGATCCTTCAAGCTTGGTAAAGATTCATCAGTATTTCTATAATTCGTTATGCCTGTTATAATTTCAGCTAATGGGTTCAAATTTGCTTTGTGCCATTACTAGTTTAATAGCAAGATGCAGGTATTCAGGGATCAGGGAGTGAACAACCACATGCTTTACCAGCATAACAGCAGATGAAGAAGCCAAATAGAATCATGTGGCATTCTGCAGTCACAGTTAGCTTGATGGAATTACCTAGACACCAAAGTCTCTCATTTATATAAAGGATGTACATAGTAATCTGGTCTATGTTATAGTATTGTAAAGTAGGACTGTCGATTACATGCGAATGAACACATAAAGTAGATAACATGTGTGTTTGCATATATATATATATATATATATATATATATATATATATATATATATATTAATAGATATATCAAAATGTGCTTCTCTTGCATGCTATATAAGCTTCAGCGGTAGACTTCCAGTGGGGAAACTTTGGAATTTATCCTCACCAAGTATTCAGTTTTAGCTCATCTACACAGAATTAGAATTTCTAGCTTCGGGGAATCTTTATTATTATCTTCACTATACTTTGAATCTATTATTGTGACCTGGGTACTGTTTGGTCAAATACATGTAACTTGTTACCAATTACTCACAAATGTCTGTACTCATGATTGGCAGCAACTTAAAATAAATGTTAATTTATTTATCCATTTATTTAAGATTTGTTAACCAGGTAGTGAACTGGTCCATGAACCCTTTTCAGAACAGTCTGGGCCAGAATTGCAAACAGTAAAAAAAAAATGTTGCAGTACAATGAATAATGTAGTACATTCATTTGTCAGAAGAACTTTTAATCACATACTCATCGGAACATTCAGAGAACTAGTAGTAAATTAAGTTCGTATCAGAGGGAACAATACCATTCAGAGAAGTATAAGTGGAAAGGTACAGTACAATCAATGAAAAAGTGCACAATCTCTCCCCCACTACATAAACCTCCACACCAGTGATTTCTGAATGTACTGCTTCAAAGAGAAAGTAAACTCTTACATAATAGCAAATTCCAGCTGTTTATAAAATGTTTAATCTTCAAGTATTCTGAATTTTATTTTTTATATATATATATATATATATATATATATAATATATATATATATATATATATATAATATATATATATATATATATATATATATATATATATATATATATATATATATATATATATATATATATATATATGTGTGTATATATATATGCATATGTATATATATATATATATATATATATATATATATATATATATATTTTTATTTTTTTTTAATCTTGCCCTCTATTTTGTTTCTCACATGTCCAATATTTTTTTTCTTTGTCTTTGGGAAGATAGCTTTGATGCATTTATTCACTGCCTCGGTGGCAACGTTCTCTGCTCTGACAGACCTGCCTTCTGCAGCACCCACAAAATGGAGAAGATCTTCAAAGATGAAGTGTTGCCTAGCTGATGATTTCCATGATCATTCCTTTGTGTCTATGGTCTGCTTTTTGAGGTTATCCACTATACTGGGGCTTTGTAATTGTGAAGATGCAGTGGATGCTGATATTGTTGCAAATTCTCCAATGACAGATATTCTCTTGGACCTGTCCATGGAACGCTCCTTACATTTAAACTGTCCAGATATGTATTGCATTTTGGTCAGACTCCGCTAACAAATTTCCCTTCTGAAACTGCAGTGCTGCTTCTAAAACATTTTGTACTTACCCTGAAACTTGATTACCAGTTCAGCTATTCCCAAGAAAAAAAAACAAAACAAAAATAGAATGACCAGACTTGGCTGCCACATAGTTGAAAGACTTGACCCTGATTTGTAGCCTGGAGTATGCAGTGTCTCTCAGCAAAATTCTTGCCTAGAGATTTGAGGGCAAGATGTGCCCACTCACTAGTAAAGGGTTGCATTTCAATAACTGCAGTGGTACTATGGGTCTAACCATAAGACATGAGCATGAAAGAATGAAGACGCTGTTACAAACCATCTCACTTGTAAAACTGTACATGATTACTTGTCTGAAAGTTTATTGGAAAATTGTACTAGCTGGAGCTTGACCAATCTGGAAAAAAACACATGTTCCACGGTTGAGGAACATCTGGAAAGAATAATGTACTTAATGAAAATCATATGTGTCTTCAGTTGCAAAAATAGTGTTTATGGCAGTAACTTTAGAAATGTAGAGGATATAAAACCAATGATACTAGAAGCAATGCAGATTTGTGCAGAGACAGATGAAGTAAATCTGTTATTGAAGGTGCAAGTGAAATCATGAATAGAAGCCATAGAGTTTAGGCTAGTTTCAAACCAGTGCATAGGCAATTTAAAATAACCATTATAGAAGTGTTACAAGTTTGCACATATAAAAATTAAAAATACCTGTTATAATTGCTGCAGAATCAAACAAGTAAAGGATATAAAACAAATAATACTGTAAATGGAACAGATCTGTGCAGCAGCAAATGAAAAAAATACAATTTCTGGTAGCAAATTGAAACATGGAACAAGCACAAGTCTATATGACAGAAAATTAATAGTCTCACACATTGTTAAATCAGATAGATAACTAATCAGTCACAGTTTTAAGATGTGACAACAGCACTTAAATAAACTGAACAGCACTATACTGTTTCCAATATCAAATATTTATGCCCTGATATGTTTGGATTTGCAGCCATGAGGATAAAAAAAGTTGATTTTGTGCTGGAGATATACGGACCTCTTCTAGTTTTATGTCTTTTGCATGTCCTCTGCAAATATGATTACTTTAAAGTTCTCACCAGAACTTTTGTATAATTGCAGTTTATTAGTCCACCATTACCTTATCTTGAAATAAAGATGTTTGCTATTATCAGTTTGACTCCTATAATAATGAAATCCATTAACTGCTGTTTTGTACAGTTCTGCCAAGTTCTACATAGAATTAATTTCCTGTATGTCTGCACTCTTCCATATGACCTTTAAAATTTGCAGAGCCCTTGGGGTCCTTAGACCTCCTTTCATAAACAGTAATGCAGACTTTGCTGAGTTCCTTCCAAAAACTGATGTTCAGTGCACTATGCCCAGTTGTTGTTTAGGACAGACCTGCTAAACACACACACACACACACACACACACACACACACACACACACATATATATATATATATATATATATATATATATATATATATATATATAAAATTTTTTTTTCCTACCCTTCCCAGATTTTTAGTAGCAAATAGTGTTGCCTGCTGGTCTCCCTTCTCATTTGTCATGGATCACACTCCTGTATGTACCACTACCACCTGTTATTGATCATACCTAAGTACATAATCCACCGTCAGTCAATCATCATAGTCTTGTACTTACCCGCATCACTTGTTAGTGATCATAGCCTTGTACTTACCCTATCACATGTTAGTAATCATAGCCTTGTACGTACCCCATCACGTGTTAGTGATCATAGCCTTGTACTTACCCCATTATGTGTTAGTGATCATAGGCTTGTATGTACCTCCATCAGGTGTTATTGATCATAGGCTTGTATGTACCCCCATCATGTGTTAGTGACCATAGAATTTTACTTACCCCCATCATGTGTTAGTGACCATAGGCTTGTTTGTGCCCCACACATGTTAGTGATCATAGCCTTGTACTTACCCCATTACGTGTTAGAGATCATAGCTTTGTACTTACCCCACTACCTGTTAGCAATCATTGTACAGATGAGAACTATTGCACATAAAGTCAATGGAAGCCATTTAATTCAATGAGAAAGGTAAAGTGATGGTATAGCCTATGAGGGTGAGTTTTACTTGGAAAATCGACAGTGTTTTTTATTGCTTGCCACTTGTAAATGAAATAACTGTTTATTTATTTTATTATTTATTTTACATTTGTTTACCAGGCTAGTCTAACTGGATACATGTCCATTTTCAGTTGAGGCCTGGGGAGATAAGCTCCAAGACAGAACAATGAAAACAAATAAGCAACAGTAAACAAGAATCATATTTACAATGCACATTACAGGTTAACATGGAAAATTCTGTGAGGACAACAGCCTAGCAGTACAGAATGCAGGCATAATATAGCATAATGGTACAATATATAATATTCTAGAGGGAGATAGTAATTGTGGTCAATAAGGAAGGAATAACAGTTTATGAGTAGAAAGGGTAGGTAGAGCCAAGTATGAAGAGACACATAACGAGTCAGGTTTAGTACAGGGGCATAACCAGTGTGTTTTGAGGAACAGTTTCAATTAGTTTTTGAAGAGTGATAGTGAGGGACATGAGGAAAGTTCACTGTGGAGAAGATTCCAGGCTTTTCCACCAGTATTAGAGAAGAGAGAGTTGCCAAGCCTTGTTGTTCAGTTTAGAGGTATGTACTAGAAGTTTGTGAGATGACCTTAAGGACTTCAGATTTTTATAGGGGGTGATGACGGTGGATAGAATAGGAGTATTGGAAGATTTATATGTTATGGGCTATGGATAGTTGGTGGAATTTAATCAGGTTTTGTAATTCAAGCCATCCCAGCTGTTTTATATTAATGCAATGACGGGTTCTAAATGGGTTGCCTGAAGCAAATCTGGCAATGTTATTGTAGGACATTTCCAGTTTGCTGAGGTTATTTTTAGATAGCTTAGTAAAAATGGGCGAGGCATAAAGAAGTGTAGAGATTAGATGAATGTGAGCTATACTGGTTTTAGCTGTAGGTAAAAGGAAGGTTTTAATCCTATAGAGAGAGAGCAAGTTTTTTGCTGACAGTTTTTATAGTATTGTTAATATGGATATTAAAGTTCAGACTGTTGTCAATGGTGATACCCAGTAGTTTGGTGGTTGGGTCTGGTGATATAATAGTTGTATTGGTGGAGATAACTGAGAAATCAAAAGGAGAGGACTTGTGAGTAGGAGAGAAGAGGAGGAGTTTAGTTTTTTGGGGTTTAGGAGAAGGCACCTCTGTGTGAACCATTGTTCAACTGTGTTAAATACTTTCTGGGTAAGAGAGTGAAGTTCAGAAGAGAAAGTGGCTGAGCATATCAGTGTGGAGTCATCAGCATATTGTTTGCATGTGGCTTGGGGGATGGCTAGATGAAGGTCATTAATAAATATGGAGAAAAGTAGAGGTCCTAGGATGGACCCTTGAGGGACACCAAGGTTAATGGGCAGGAGGGTGGATAGAGACTTGTGCCATACTATGGCCTGCTGTCTTTTATCTAGGTAGGACTGGAACCATTTTATAGAAGGTGTATCTACTAACAGAGATTTAAGTATTTTGATGAGAATCTGGTGATTTACCATGTCAAATGCTTTAGACAGGTGAATAAATAGTGCCGAAGAAAGATTGTTAAGGTTGCGGTTTTTATTGATACAATCAGTGAAGGAAAGAAGGGCAGTGGTAGTGCTATGTGAAGGTCTGAATCCATGTTAACAGTTGGAAAGTAAATTATTTTGGGTTAAGTGGTCAAGTAATTGTCTATGAATGCATTTCTCCATGATCTTTGCCCAAGGGGAGAGAAGGGCAATGGGGCGGTAGTTAGAAAATTCAGAAGAGTTTCCACCTTTATGGAGGGGGTTAATATGGGAGATTTTCCATAAGCTAGGGATATAACCTTTGGTAATAGTTCTATTGATCAGAATGGAAATGGGATAAATGATAGCTTTGGCTAATTGGTGTAGAATATCAGCAGGTAATTGGTCTGCTGAGGGAGAGCATGGTTTTAGTTTCTGTAGTAGGGTTAGAATATATGTTGTTGCAACAGGTTGAATATGAAAAGGAGGGGGTGAGGTTGATTTATAGGAAAGCAGAGTGAAGTTATTAGGTGATAGCTGACTAGCTAGTGTTTGGATAGCATTAGTAAAAAAGGTATTGAAAGCATTGGCTGTATTCATGGGATTTTTGTGGTCAGTATTCTGAGGGTTTGGAGTAGTGGATTGACCTGGATGGAGTAGTTGGTTAATGCTAGTCCAAAATTTTTGTGGGTTGTTTTGGTTAGCTTGTTGAGATTGTAGGTAGTAGTTTATTTTATCAGAAATTATAGCTTTCTTGGTATCATTTCTTAACTGTCTAAAGGTTTGTTGGTCTACAGGGTTTTTAGCCATTCTCCATTTTGCCCAAAATGTATTTCTAAGATGTATTTTGTGTTTGGTTTCTTTTGACAGCCATGGTGCAGAGTTGGTTTTAATTCTAATTAATCTGGTTGGAGCATGGTGGTTAAGAATGGCAAGGAAGTTAGAGTTAAAGAAATTAACGGCTTCTCCTAAAGGGAGGTGTCTTAAGGGAGACCAGTTGCAAGCTCTTAGTTCCATTTGGAGTAGATCAGGGTTAAAGTCCTTTTAGATCTGATGTTTCTGACAGATGTTGGAATGGGAGTATTGGTTTTATGCCTGATAATGTAGATAAGTGGTCACTTGTATCATCAGGGAGGGTTCCAGAATCATAAATGGCTGGGTATATTCAAGTAAAGGAATCAAAATCTTTGTTTACAGTTTCAGCTTTTTTCTCTACATATCAGGTTAGAACGTTTGCTTGTAAAGAGTCTGTTTCTCTTAGTTATGATTGTATTAACATGACAGATGTAGATAATAAAAAATCTAGGCAAACTCCTGGGTACATTTTGCATTCCACTGAGTCCAAATAGGATAAAATAAATCAACAGTACAGTTTCTATTATGCAATGGCAAAATGTTTGCAGCTTGTCAAATATTTGGAAACATGTTTGTTCTCAGGGAAACATTGATGATATGTTCTGCTGACAATGTAGTAGAGGTAGTGCGGGTTTGTAATAACTTTGGACTGAAGCCATCAGAGCCTACTTGGTAAAAGATTAATATATCCCAGGCTAATTGTCATTTTCTTAGAACATGTATTTCAGTAAACTGGAGGGAATTAATAACTTTATGCTGTAGAACAAAGACAAAAGTGTACACATCTGTATCATTCAGGAAGGATACTACATAAAGGCTGGAAGAGAAGGATTATATCATTGCAAAAGCTAACCAAACCACCTAAAAATGCAACTATGCCCATTGACAAGGAAAGTGTAAAAAGAAACTTTAGGAAAGCTTGGTGGTCTATCATATGATAGTTAACTTTGTAGGTGAGGATCATTTGTAGGTGAGGATCAGATATTCAGGTCATAGGTCACCAGTGGGGGTGATCAAACTAACATTATCCACTGAGAAGGGTTCAGAAGAGAGTGCTTGTACCTGGCTATCATTGCTTTCAGTGAAGTCATATGTCATTATGTGATCTAAACAGATCAAAATCAATAGTTCAAGAATTAAACACTGAAGTTAGGCATTAAATAAACACTGGAGTTAGGCATTAAATAAACTTTTAAGACACAGAAGGTCTTTGGCTAACAAAGTTCGCAGATGACTGCAAACTAGGAGCCATAATCAAAACACCTAATGTTGTGGACATCCTACAAAAGGGCCACACTGAGACAGATGCCTGGTGTCAAAGCCATGGCCTCAAGCTCAATGCCAAAAAGTGCATTGTCATCCCTTTTGGTAAAAACTCTGTACCCATGAACTACCACATAGGTGGTAGTCTACTTAACACCGAAAGTGTGATAAGAGACCTTGGGACACAGGTGGACAGTAGTCTCTCCTTTGATAATCACATCGCCACAGTAGTCAGGAAATCCTTCTACATGGCACACCTCATCACAAAAGGTTTCTCCTCCAGGAAAAAAGAGGTCGTTGTTCCCCTCTACTCATCACTCATTAAACCCATTATAGAGTACAACGCCCCTTTTGGTATGTACCTCACAAGACATCTACAACAACTGGAAAGGCCACAGAAATACCTCACAAAGAGGATTAATGGCCTCAAACAGATGCCCTATGCAGACCATCTAAAAAAACTCCAGCTTTACTCTGTTGCATATCGCCTACTCAGAGGCAATCTCTGCCTAACATACAATGCTATGTCAAACCCAGATCTGTTGGACATGCTCCATGTAAAGAAATCCCAATCCCTCCAAGCTACATGCTCTAGTGACCTAAACCTTGTCACCACAATAAACAGAACATGCTGGAGGGATAGATTCCTGTTCCAGAGACTTCCCATACTCTGGAACAAACTACCTATGTCAAACAAAGCTCCTCATTAACACTCTTCAAGAAAAATCTTGATGATTGGATGGGAGATAAGAAATTCACCCCATGGATCACTTCTGTGGCTCTGCTTGACAGGGGCACAGGAAAATAATTTTCTTGGGTGGCAAAAGCCAGGGTACCGTTTGGCTAGGCTTATATAGGCCCTAGGGCCAATAGTCTAGTACCTACCTATGAACCTATAAGAGAGAGAGAAGTAAGATTAGTAGCATAATAAAAGCACATCAGAAATGTGACTTAAAAACAAAACCATTGTGAACTTAATCACCTGACCCTCTTTGCATATATTCCCTTCTCAATTTGTATGTAATTCTTGCTACAGAATTCTAACTCCTAATACATTTTTCACTCAATTTCTCCACTACTCATATTTACCTCCCTTCCTTCTTTTCCCACTTAGCTTACTCCCCTTTCTCAGATTTCACTTGATTCTAACTACTACTACTCTCCTCTCTTATTTACAAATTAATTTTATCCATAGCCATACTTTTTCTATCACCTGCTCTCTATCAACTTCCCCTCTGCTTCTGTTTACTGATGTACATGCGTTTGCCTGTAAGAACTAAGATTTGATATACAGTACCTCTATACTCTTTTCTTAAACTCTGAGTTAATTGTCATTACTTCCCCTCTATATGGTGAACTGCAGTGGTGGTGCTGCAGTAGCATTGTCGCCTCACAGTAAGACGTTGTCCTGTTCGATTCTCAGTTAGAGCGTCTTCTGTGTGGAGATATGCGTGAATGGGTGTACCTTCGTTGAAGGTTGTGCATCAGGGCCGGCAACTCGGCATGTAAAAATCTACTGCCAGTCATTAGCAGACCGGAGTTCCACTGTGGTGACCCCTAACCGGGAAAAGCCGAAAGACACAACAACAACTTCCTCTCTATATGGTGAAGTCCTTATGTATTGGAGATATATGAAAGACTTTAACATTTGGTTTTATTTCTTTTTTTGAAAATAACACCTTTAACCGCTCATGTTACAATTGTGAATCCAAGCATTATAATGCACATTTATATTACCTTATGCATACTGTATTGTTTGTAAACATTTTTATGGTGTATGCAATACTTTGTGGAGTTTTTCTCCCTGGACCTCTGAAAAAGGGCGCAAGTTCAGTCAGACATTCCCGGTCAACAAATGTCAAATACATAAATAAATAAATAAACTACATCTTTAACGGGACAAATTAGTGTTAAGTAAAAGATGTAATGAAGCTGGACTGGGATAAATTCAAGAAAGGTATACAAAATACAACATAAATTAAAGAGGAAAATAGGGTCTGGAAGACATTTTTGAGCTTTACTATAGAGGAGATTTGATGAAACAACTGGCAGTTCCTTCAGACAGGCATAGACAAGTCAAGGCAGTCAAGCTAACAGAACGGTAGGACATGAAAAAGTAAATAATTGTGATGACTTCACAAAAGCTGACATATAATCCAGGTAAGTCTAACACACACACACACACACACACACACACACACACACACACACACACACACACACACACACACACACACACACACACACACACACACACACACACACACACACACACACACACACACACACACACACACACACACACACACACACACACACACACACACACACACACACACACACACACACACACACACACACACACACACACACACACACAACCTCCCATAGCAAAAATTGTATATATTAAATAATCCCTCAATTCAATAATACTGAACTAACAGTTGGTCTTCTAAAAATGAATAAACATAAGAATATCTGCATCATTGCCCTATATATCTCACCTGGTAACAACCTCTATACCCTCGAAGATATTCTTTTATGGGCCTCAACTAAAATTAACTATGAAACGTACATTCTAGGCAATGTAAATATTGACTGGAATAAAATCAATAGTCCCTCTCCCTCCCTATCCATTAACCTCTACAACTTTACTCAAGTAATCATCTCCATCACCTGATCCAACAAAACAAATCTCCCAGGATCCATTATAGACTGGATCCTAGTCACCCATTTAAATAAAATAACTAACACTGGCACCATTCCTGATACCATTAGCGACCACCTCCCAGCTTTCATTCATCGTTCAACTATCTCTACCTCACATCAGCATCAATACATTCTCACTTGCAACCTTAGCAGCTTCAACCCCACAACTTTCTCAGATATTCTCAAATAAATAAACTGGCAAATTCTAAGTACCCTTCCTCTTGACAAAGCTATAGACCACTTCAACTCTGTCTTCCTAGACACTCAACTCCCTAGCCCCAATAATAAACAAAAGGATAAAAACTAATACTGCTCCTTGGCTATACAAAGAAAAAAAAAACAAATTATGCATCAAAGGGACAAATCCTGGACGCTTTACCAAAACAATAAAATGCTCAAAACCCTGCTCCAATACACACAACTCCACAACCTTGCAAAACAACTAATCACTAAGGACAAAAAATCCTACTATAGTAAGCTATAATAAAAACCCCAAACAATTCTGGAAATCCATAAATTCACTTTTCAATCTAGGCTCCAAGAATAACCCCTGTCCTGACCCAAGTATATCTGACCTCGAATTAGGCTCACAATTTAACTCATTTTTTATAGAAACTATTGCTGACCTGACCAAGACTTTTCCCAGCAATACCCCACCTGTCCCTCATTCTTCTCCTTCTAAGCCCCCTAATAACCTTCCCCTTATGTTCGAGCTCAAATCTGTCTCTGCTAATTTTATAAAAAGACTTCTATCCAAACTTAAACCTTGCTCCAATGCTCCTGATAACATTCCCTCCTCCTTCCTAAAATGTGCTGCTGATGGTATAGCACTCCCAATCAGCATCATAATCGACATATCTATAAAGGAATCATATGTACCCAGACTCTGGCATACAGCCTATATTCTTCCTCTTCACAAAGGAGGCAAAAACACCAACATCTCAAACTTCTGCCCCACTGCTCTGCTCTCACCAATCTCCAAAATCCTAGAAAAATGTATCCACCGCCAACTTATGCCTTTCCTGACCCAAAACCAACCTTACACATACCCAGCATGGCTTCTGCCCAGGCCATAGCACTATAACTGCACTAGTCTCCTTCTTAGAAACTGTCAATCAAGGCCGAGATTTAGGACACTTAGTATCCACAGTTCTCCTCGATCTTTCTAAAGCATTTGATACTGTTTCCCATAATCACCTTCTCTATCATCTCTCCAACCTTCACCTCTCACCATATATTTTATCCTGGTTTTCTAGTTACCTGTCAGATAGATCTCAGGCAGTTAAATGGAAGAACACCACCTCCACCTTCTTACCTACCCCAACCGGCATACCACAGGGGTCATCCTTGGACCTATGATTTTTAACATATTCATCAATAACTTTCACACTGCTATTCCCAATGCCAAAGTTATTCAATATGCAGACAACTCAACTTTAGTCTGCTCTGCCTCTAACCTTCCTGAACTTCTGACTAAAACTCAAATTGCTTTTTCAACTACTGAGAATTGGATGTGTCCAAACCACCTCTCAGTCAATGCAAATACATCAAAAATTCTACTATTCCCTCCTTCTAGGAATTTCTCTTAAGACAAAAATGCATTCAAAGTCCTTAGCCAAACCAACTCACCTATAGAAGTGATCCCTTTTGCCAAACTTCTTGGTATTACTATAGATGAACACCTCAAGTTTGATATCCACATTCAACAAAATATAAAGAAAAGCCACCAAACATTAGGTATGCTTTACAGGAACAATCTCTTTCTCTCCAACTCTACTAGGCATACCCTGGCCACTACCTACCTTCTCCCATCTTTATTATATGGAACGCCTCTTCTAACTAGCCTGACCTCTTCCATCACCTCTAAACTAGAAAACTGCTATAATAAGATCTCTAAATGTGCCACCAAATCCAAAAATTCCACCCATCACTGCCTTACCCTTCAATCTCTGAACTGGCTAGAACTCACAAACTACCTAGACTACCTCCAACTTACCACAGCTCACAGACTCGTATTTCACCCAACAAAATGTCCGGCTCTAACAAACATCCTTCCCCCCTACATCCCTAACAGAACTCTCAGATCTGAACACGGGAACTTAATTACTATCCACAAATCTAAACGTCCTGCTGGCCAACTTCTCCTCCCTTTCCCACTAGGTAAGAAATGGAATTCTCTCCCTTCCACACTAAGGACAATATCAAACTCTGAAAACTTCAAAACCCAGCTTTTCACATACCTGTCCTCCAAATGGAAACATACCTGCTTTCACCCTACCTAATTCTATTAAGGAAATGCCCTGAGGAGATTTTTTTTCTCCTGGGTTCCTAACCTCTCTATAATTCCCATAGCTATTTCCTAGAGTGGACTCAAGCTCTCTGAAACTCCTGTAGCTACTCACACATGATGTCAAGTTTGTAAATACTGTAAATAGCATCTTACTTTAAATGAGTACATATAAAGTGTTTCCATACTAATGTAAGAATGTATGTTCTAATGAATCTGTACAGTACAACCCTTATATCGATCACAATGAACTTTGTTGATCATGCTTGATATTGAATGTACATATTTGTAAACTGTACTATATACTGTACCTTTTATACTTTTGTATCTTTACTGTATTATGCATTATGAAGCTTTTCTCCCCAGGCCTCCACTGAAAATGGGCACATTTGGGCTAAGTGGACTTCCCCGGTAATCAAACTGAAATAAATAAATAATAAATAAATAAATAAGTAATTCTACTGACATAATTTCAGTTTTTCTTCCAATAAAGATGATACCAGAAATCCAGTGAATGATTCAAATAGTTGGGGCACAAAGCCAATGAGGCACTCAAAAATCTGGAGATCTTACTACTGAGAAATGATATGTCTTTAACTTTTGTACTCTCTACTTTTGTGTCTTTTATGAAAAGGCAAAATGTATTCATTCACTTTCTAGTATCCACTTTATGCTATTAGAGGTGACAGTGGGCAACAGCTTATTCTACCCTCTGTCAGGCATAAGAGAAAGAATCAATTCTGGAAGTGACAACCAGTCTTTTGTATCCACACAGAGGTAATTTGGAGAGTTACAAGTTCACCTACCCTCACATCTTTGGAATATAAGAAGAAAGTGGAGCAGCTGGTAAAAATCCATGTTCACACAGGGAGGGTATATAGACTCTACATAAATGGAACCCCAGTCAAGGAGCAAAGCAAACTAAGCATTATGAGGCAACTATGCTAAATGCTGTACCATTATGCTATTCAAAATGAAACTGATTGGAAAACCTGTTTTTTCTACTTGCTAGATTATCAGTTTATTACCTTAGAGAACACATTGACTCTAGTGGCAAGAATGCAGCTTTCTTTATTCTATCTGGAAAAGAATGAAAAAAAGGAGGTGTGAGTGCATTGCATTATGGGAAGGATTTTACAATTCTGAATATATGGCTGTATCAAACAGCCTTGCATTGTTCCAGACATCTGTTGCTGTATCCAGAACAATGATGCAAATTATGATGATCTCCATGTCAATCTCATGCTGCAATATTATTCATATTTTACAGCATTTTATTAAATTCTGGATGTAAGGTATAGTAACATTGGACAATAGTAGTGAGGACCAGGAAGGGTTATGATATAGCAGATGTAGCCTCATGAAGTATTGACAGTTTTTGAAAAACAAAGTTCTGTTTTAGAGAGTAAAGTACATAACATAAGATTGGGATCTCTGGCATCTTGTCTTGGTCTTCCATATGTAGCATCTCAAGGTTATTGCTTCCACTGCATTTAAATTTAGTTTCATCTTGAAACAAGCTGCATGGTACTTCCAATATGGATATGAACAATAGAACTCTCTTGCAGAAGATATGGCAGTAGGCGAGTCCTACCACATAAAACTTTCTTATGGTATATCTGGCATCTGTCTGAGTAAACATAGCTACAATCATATATTTTTTTTAATTCTTTTTCAAAACTCTGTTTATTTTTATTTCTTTGTTTATACATAAAGCACAAGCAACAAAGTAAATACAATTATCAACAAACAGAGTAGCACCTTGAGTGATATTATGTTGTACATACAAAACTATATACAATAAAACTAATGAACTATATGCAAACATGCTACATGGCCATTTCAAATAGCAACATGAGAATACATTTTCTAATTTAGTCAGTTAAAACAATAACAATGTGATTTTGAAAGCCCTAATCCATATGGAAGATCACGATAAAACATATTCCATCATTATTGCTAAATGTGGTCAAATAATATATTCCAGTAATCAATGAAATGTCAATTTCATTTTTTGGCTATGCATTAAATATTTATGGCATTAAGTATTTAACAGCCATTTGTTTAAAGCCTGTCCATGAAAGTACACATTTGCTTTTCCAGTTTTGAGTGATATACAGTTTGATTAATACAACTATATTTACTAAGATGTATGTTTGGAATTTCAGTAACTCTGGGGATGGATATGTGAAATGGCAATTTTTCAGGAAAGGGTAGCTATCTCTAGCCATTTTTTGGAGTTTAACTTTTAATGAGCACCAAAGCTTGCAGGAGCATTTGCAGGTCTAAAATATGTGGAATAAATCAGCCTTCTGATTGTCACAGTATATACAGAGTGGTGAGCTTGAAGTGTAAGATTTATTTAATAGAAATGGGGAAAGGTACACCTTGCTTAACATCATAAGTTGTGTATAGCTAAGTTTTTTGAATAGGATAGATTTTGAAGTTATTTGGATAGATTGAATTATATGATTAGGTGTGATTGTAAGATCCAGGTCAGTCCAATAACTGGATAAAAGTACATTGTCTTGGAATCTAATCAAAGTTATAGTTTTGTCTGAATTTGAGATTATTTTTTCTTCATTTCTTCATTGACAGGGATTTCCATAATGTCTTGCATAAATTTATGCTGGTCATATTTAATTTGTGGTCATCCAAACTTTTAATAGACATGTGTTTAATCTGTCTCAAAATTATAATGTAGCTTTTCGGAAGGTCCATTGCCAGTCTCACGTCAGTGATAGATTGATTCTTGAAAAGATAAATATCTAATAAGCTTTTCTCTTTAAGAAGTGAGGAAAGTATTTAGGTTAAGCATTTTGTTGTTGAGTTTAAGATTGGGATTTTGGTGTAATGGCTGCAAAATATTAAGCATGCTGGACAAATTTAAGGTTTCAAAAAGTTTTTGTAGATTAGTTATCTTATTCTTTAAAGATGCATTTAGCTTGAAATTCTTCAAACTCTTTTTATTAAGGAAAGGGAAGAGCTTTAAGATTAAAGCTGAAAGACTATACAGAGTTGTAGAATAATTCTATCCAGGTTGGAACCCAAGTCTTCCTATTCGGATTGCATTCAGAGATTGCCAGTAATCTGCTAGAATTAATTATATTGCAGCATAGTTTAAAGTCAGGGAGACCAATCCTCCTTTATTCTTATGGTATATCAGATTTTTATAGGCAATTCTGATTGATGTGGGAGAACATATAAATCTAGAAAGAGATGAGTGAAACATTTTAAACATTATTTTATACACCAAAACACTGGAGGCATTAAATGCATATAATATTCGGGTCTATATTATAACACTGAATTCTACAAAGATTGAATGTTATAATATCGAACCCTAAACACCGAAATCCGAAAACATCGAACAGTCAAAATAGCGAATTTTTTCCCAGGGAAAAAATTCAATATTCCGAGAAACATACACAAAACACAAACACACACAAAAAACAGCAATCCACACACATACATTTAAAATCCTACACCCAAACCTAAACTAAACTTTATATACACTACTAGCTATCCACTTACCTTAACCCAACCCTAACCCTAAGGTCCGTCACTATCACACACTCACTTCACCCGCACCCTAACCCTAACTCACCTAACCCGCCCCATAACCCTAACCTACTCACAATCGCACACTTACCTGACCCACACCCTAACTCTAACGTCCACACAACCACACACTTACCTGACCCGCTCCCTAACCCTAACTCACCCAACCTGCCCCCTAACCTACACACAATTGCACACTTACCTGAACCCGACCCGTAAAGTTCCAACATATAGAACACTGAAAACAGCAAAGCCACAGCAATGGCCCACCAAATTCTTTCCCTGGGAAAGAATTCGGTGTCCTGCACCTTCGCTGTTTTCAGCATTCGACATTATTGGGTCAATATTATAACATTCGATCTTTGTAGAATTCGATGTTATAATATAGATCCATAATATTCTTGGTAGGATGTTCATCTTAATAATGGCCACTTTTGCAAAACATGGGAGTTAGAGCTTATCCCATCTAAGTTGTTCTTGCTGAAGAGTTGACCAGAGATTTGTAATATTATTATGATAAAATAATTTCGAATCTTGTTGAAAAGATTTTCCCAGATATTTTAATAAATGATTTAATTCCCATAGGTAAGGGGGAATTGGATAATTGGCAAAATGGGTTATTTCAAAAGATAAAAGATTTCTCCAGATTTAAGTTGTAATTTGAGAATTTCGAAAATATATCTATAGAATTCAGAGTTTTAATCATATCAGAATTAGGTAGCAAAAACTATAGGTTTAGATCATCAGCATAGGCAGATAAAGTGATCCTAGTATTGTAGATGGTAGGAATATGATGAAAGGTTTTCTGTGCAATAACTAAGAATAGTGGTTCAAGATATATATATACATATATATATATATATATATATATATATATATATATATATATATATATATATATATATAAAATGGGTATGGGGACATTGGACAATCTTGTCCAGTTCTGCTCTTAATCTCAATTTGGGAAGAAATAGTCTTGCTAATCTATAAAACTGTGTGAGCTGTAGAATAAAGTATTCTGATGTTTGTCTATACTGTATGACTCCAGATTGATTAGATTATATGATGTAGGGGATAGTAGGTTTAAGTCTGTTTACATAACTGCAGCAAAAATCTTCATATCTAGATTAATCAAGGAAATGGATCTATAGTTCCATGGATTTTTGGGATATGTGTTTTCTTTAAGAATGAAATTGTTTTAGAAGCATTCAAGTAGATGCCACTAATATTATTGTCTTTAATATAATTGAATAGAACAGAAGAATTTTTGAAATGTTCTGATTAAAGGTCTTATAAAATTCCACAGTGAACCCACCAGATCCTAGGACCCTATTAGATTTAAGATTATTTATTGCCATAATTATTTCTTGTTGGGTAAGTGAACAGTCACGTTTCTGGAAATTCAGTTATCCAGGAGTTTACCCAGGTCTTGTTCCTGTAATAGAGATTTTTGGGGACTAAAGGATTGTGGGCATAGATTTTTGAATAGGTAAACTATATCTTATTAGAATTGTAAGTGTTATCTTGGTACACTATCTCAGATATAATAGGAGATGATTGTCTCTGATTTATCATCCTAGCCAAAAATTTGGATGGCATTTGTGACCACTCAGAGTAATTTGCAAGAGTTTTTATTTCTTTCTGGAGATTAGCAAGTTGTTTTTCAGACTCTTCATTATATCTTATTTGTAGCTGTGTCTCCAAGTTCATATTTTTTTTTATAATGGATCTTTTGGCAATGTATTGTTTGTTATAATAGAAAGTATTACTAATAAAACCCCTCTAATTAGGGATTTTGTAGAGGCCCAGCAGATATAAAATGGAAGTTGGAAAGTGTCAATTGTGGATATAAATTCTTCTAAAGTAACATCTGTTTCTCACACTATATCATCTTTTGATAATAAATTGGGATTTAATGTCCAATTATAGCAACTATATCTAGAATTATTATCATTAAGCCAGTTAAGTGTTAGTGTTATTTTTGAGTGACCAGAGTAGAATCTAGGTTCTGTATCAAAGTCATTATTTAGATTCATAAATGTCCAGGAAATTAAGAAAAAATCCAGTCTGGACCAAGTTTTGTGTCATTGAGAATAGAAGGTAAATTTGCCTTTTCGTGATTTTTTATTTTGAAAAATATATGGATCAAATAAATTGAAATCATTTTTAGTTTAGTAATGGCTGTAATAGCATACTGGTTAAATTAAGTTTTTATGTTTGTCCTGTCTGAAGTAGGATCTTGAATAGTATTCTAGTCCCCTCATAATATAATAGTACTTAGGGAAATGGGATAAAAATCTTATAAATAGACATTGTGAAGTCTTGTTGTCTAGTGCAGGGGGTGTATATGTTTAATACTAACACAGGTTTGTCCAAGTCAGGGCAGTTAATTGTTATATAGCATCATCTTCCATTTGGGTCAACATCATAATGTAAAATATTATCTTGAAAAGATTTTTTAATAATCATTGTAACACCAGCACTGTTATATGTCTTACCAGCAACAATATTTGTTTTAATGCACTTTTCCCCCATATCATTTTTCCATTGTTCAGGTAACATATGAGTTTTTTGTATTAATATTAGATTCACTTTAGATTTAAAGGTTAGGTGAAAAAATAATTTTCTTTTTTTGTCTAATTGGATCACCTTGACATTCTATGAATCAATAATTCCCAAAATAAGGCTTTATATACATATAACAATAAGGAAAGATGAGCTTAGTTGTAATTCCCTTAAACATATTATAGGTAGGGCATTCATTTAAATTTAATGGCAGATATCACTTATCTCTTCCTGCATATACCCTTGGCCTGGAAGAGAATATTGTAGTAACAAATAGATATATTGTAAGAAAAATGATAACAGGGTATCCCTAGTAACCATTTCTTGTATAACATACAATCTTAGTAAAAAAAAATCATTTAGATAGAGTACAAAGAGCATAATTCTCCTAACACACTTACTTCTTATCACTCAGCTCCCACTAGGTGTTTAAAACAATGGATATATAATAAAGAGCTGGTATTAAGAGGAGAAAATATAACAATTATATGAACAAAAAACATGCATAAGGTGTAAAGTAGAAAAACGTGTATAGTTGTCTAGAAGTCATAGGAGATACACATACATTTTGTGTATACCTGTAGATCTAAAGATGGTATCCAATTCTATTAATAATCTTTATGATTTTAAAAATATTTGAAACAATCACAAATAAGCCCTTAACTTGTTTTAATATATTTAAATATTGGAGACGTGAGATGAGCTATTCTATTGTAATCGAGCAAGAACACATTTCAAAACATTTTATATCAGAAATAGAATTATAATCAGGAATAACATCAATTATAACCCTTGAAACTGCTTAGATTAATAAGATTAAGCTAGGCATTTGCATGAGGGTGAGAAAAAACATTGATCATGTCAGAAGCACAAGACAGTAACCATATCAGGTGATTCAAAATACTTGTCTATTTGATGTCCAATTAATCATTTTTGACCTATCTAGTGGTCCTTATAGTACAAGAGAAAAACAAAAACAATGAATATATAAGTGCAAGTACAGCTGAATTGTAAAATAATATAAAACAATATCATATTATATTTTACCAAACAAACTACATGAAACAAACCACTCTATAACATTACAAAGTGTCATGTGGCAATCATGAATGCAATAGAGTAACAATAATAAAGACATTTGAAATTGTTTAATATGCCAGAATACAAAATTATTTGTGTTAACTTATCTACATACCACAGACGGGATCACGTCTTTAGTTAACATATGAACGATTAATCAAACTTTAAAACTTTCTCAAGAAGCAATCCTTTCCAGTCATATACATGTGATAATGCATAATGCAATTTTCAAAAACACTACTGCTGACAAAAAAAAAAAAGTAGAACTCTGTAGCTGATTTGCTTAAATGTAACATCTAAGATTGTTCGATGATCGGTAATATAGTCATTTAAATGAAATAGTTATTTATAAGCTGGTTGTTCCAGCTGCAGTGCAAAGTTCCTAGTGTGATAAGTTTCTTTCTTGCCACACTATTTAAATAAAAATAAAGTAGCAGAGTAAAGTATTTAACTTAACTTAACCATACCAATATAGAAGAACTCCATTTCACCACAAAACTAAATGGAGTATTTGCCCTGTCAGTGTATTAGATTTAGCTTTGATGTTTAATGTTTATTTCTTCCAGATTGTTACTGATGTTCTGGTGACCATCATTACATATGTTAAAGTATTTAAATAGCTTTGAATGTTAAATAAGCAATTTTGTCTCTTTAAGAAAACAAGGAAGCTTAGGAAAGGGAAATGACATTGCTAAATGGTCATTGCAAGAATGCAATGCTTAAACTGTTTCTTGTAAACTATAAAGTCAATTAATAATTCTGATCAGAAGCTCTGGATGCAATAACAAAACATGGATTTAACAAAATGATTCAAAGCATGCAGCACACCACAGCTTCAAGTTATGAGCCGATATAACAAGGATCCATCACATGACAGCAATCTAAGAAGGTGATCAGCATTTAGAGGCTTCAGCATCAGGTTGTTGTTGTTTGTCTTTTCCTGGTTAGGGGGTCGCCACAGCAGAACTCCGGTCCACAAATGATTGACAGTATATTTTTATGGTGCTGAGTTGCCAGCCCAATGCCCAACCTTCAGTGAAGGCATGCCCATTCACGCATGTTTTTCGGAGGCCACTCAACCATGGGGAGGACATGCAGACTCCACACAGAAGGCACTCCAGCCAAGAATCGAACAGGAGAACCTCTTGCTGTGAGGCAACAATGCTACCACTGTACCACCGCAGCTTCAGCATCAGGTATTCTATTAAATGTGTTAAGAAAGGTATTTCTTGCTTCTTGAACTGTGAATACAGACATTTTAAAACCTTTATGTTTAAAGATTAGTGTATCAGGGTATTTCATTTGGAATGTTATCTTCTGTTGTATTAGGTATGTGCATAACAGGGAAAGTTTTTGTCTTTCTTGTTTTATTTGCAATGGCAGGTCTTGTGTAAAATACATTTTAGTACCATTCCAATTAAGAAATTTATTTTTCTTCATGATAGAGAGAAATTTGAATACATCTTGGTAATTAAGAACTTTAACGCATACTTGTCTTGGTTTATCTGTATTTGGGGAAGATCTAATTGCTCGGTGGACTCTTTCAATAATTATATGCTTCACATCAGATGGGTTTTCTAGCAAGGATGATATTTTGTATGTGTTTAAGATTACTGTCCACATCTTTCTGAAGTTTGTCAATTCTGATCTCATTTTCTAAGACTCTGGCTTCCATTTTTTCCATCCTATTCGTGTAGGTTGCTGTTCACATTGTTCTGATTTGTACTACCTACTCCAGGTATTGTGACATTATGTAATTACCTCCATAGTGGCATGCACACTCACTGAGCCTGCTATTCTCTTGAGGTCTCACCCTACAGTTTTACTCTCAAATTCCCCCACCCAACCTACCCATTTGATTGTGGTAGCTGTAGTGCAAATACTTCTAGCTGGTTGTCATTTGAACAACCGTGCTTAATGCCTTTGAATTGGCATATGTCCACACCTATTTTCTCCTCAAGAATGCACATTTAGTCTATAGTGCATTCAATTGGCATAGTCCCTGAGGTCATTCTAAACAAAACATAACTGTGAAATACATTTTATCTGGTCTTTCCTGAGGCTGATTGTTTTTTTTTGGTTCAAGTCTTGGGACCAGGTTTCGTCCTGCTCCATTCACCCTCACTACGCTCGGGCTCACTCCACTCCCCTACACTACTCCCATCCCCAACCACCCCCACATCAGTTACATTTATACCTAACCATACCACACCCCTTCCTGTCACAACTGTCTAACCATACCCTCACCCCTCCTCCCTTTCACATCCAACTTTGGTCACTCCTCTAACCATTCCCACTACCTATTTGACTCTAGCATCACTTTTGCAACCTCTTCACCTATACCTGGATTAACATCTCCCACCTTTTCCTCTACTACACCTTTGACTATGCATCGTTACTTCTCCTACTACTTCTGCTGTATTATAGCAGGCCCCCACTACCTTGCCTACAATGCTACTAACCCTCCTAATGATATCACAATTTACCATTCCCCCTTATCTCAAACTCTTAACATCCTACCAACAGGAACCTACACCATATAGCAACATCTGCCTACAGTTATACAGCACCTCCTCCTCTCTACTATATTCCTTCAAGCAAATACAATCCTCAAGCCCTCAACTACCCACATTCAGTTATCACCAGAAAATCACCAGACTAAAAACAACTACTAGTGCACTCCCTTACACATATTAAACTACTATCTGACATCCACCCCAATCCTGGCTCTTCCAAAGATTCTCCCCAAACTCCATCACTCCTCCTCAAAACTCACACACATTCTCCTAACCAACTTCTCTCCAAAACTAACACTCCTTTCACTCTACCTACAATCCCCAAATCTGACCTATTCATTTTTTTGTGTCTTTCGACTTTTCCCGGTTAGGGGTCGCTACAACGGAACTCCGGTCCGCTAATGATTGACAGTAGATTTTTTTACATGCTGGCTTGCCGGGCCTAATGCACAACCTTCAATGAAGGAATGCCCATTCACGCATGTCACCACACAGAAGACGTTGTAACTGATAATCGAACGGGCAACGTGTAACTGTGAGGCGATGATGCTACTGCAGCACCCCCACTGCAGATGCTAATAACCAACTTTAATCTCACAAGCCTTGTAAATAAAATTTCTGAATTCCATGCTGTCATTGCCACCTACTCCCCCGACATTGCAGTTATAGCAGAAACCAGGTTAAAGCCCCACATCAAAGATTCTGAAATCACACACAATGGTTATAATGCAATCAGACAGGACAGAATAGGCAAAAGAGATGGTGGTGTAGCAGTTATGTTTAATGACTCTCTAAAAGTAGAAAAACTAAGCCATCCACCACCCAACATCCCAATGCAGAAATCCTCATCACCCATCTGAACACAAACCTCGATAAAACTATGATAATCATAGCTATCTATCTGCCCCCTGGGAACAATCTTCCCAAAACTGAACTTCTACTATCTTGGTCAGCCACTACATTCAATCAAGAAACAACCATCTTAGGTGACTTCAATTTTGATTGGCTCACATGCTCCTCTAACTGCCCTTCTAACTTTATCAACCTGTACAACTTCTGCCAAGTTGTAAACTGCCCCACTTGCACAGACAAACACTCAAAAAAGGAGTCTCTGCTTGACTGGATATTAACTAACAAACTAGATCTAGGTTATAAAGCTGGCTGCCTACCTATAAACCTTAGTGACCATGCCCCAACATATGTGCTTAGGAAAACAGTTCATAGTCAATATACTAAATCCTTCAAATACATCCGCAGTAAGAAACACTTCTCCTTTGATCTATTCAACCAGCTACTACAACACTGTAACTGGTCACCATTAATAAACCTAAACCTTGACTTTGCAGTTGAATTCTTTAACAACACATTTCTTAGAATACTAGATAGTCTAGACCCACATGAAAAATCCACATCAAATCTAAACAATTACCATGGCTTTCTCAAGACACTAAGCTACTAATCAAAAAAGAGACAGAACCAGGACCCTTTACCTATCTTCTAAAAACAATAACAACCTCACAACCTCACAGCCTATCAGCAATTAAGAAACCACGCTAAGAAACAAATCTACAGAGATAAGACACATTACTACCAAACCTCCCAACAAAAAGACTTACATAACCCACAGAAATTCTGACAAATGATCAACCACCTCTTCAACCCTGGAAAAAACTCCACCCCATTCCTTCCGCATCAAATACCACTGAACACTTATTCTCTCAACTTAATACAAACTTCATTAACTCAGTCACAAGCCTCCTAGATTGCCAACAAATTTTACCACTCACAATCCCTCCTGACCCTAGCCCTACTAAACTCTTCTCATTACAACCTATTCAAACTTCCTACATCAAAAAGCTCCTAGGCAAACTAAAACCCTGCTGCCTTGCAGCAAAATAACTACCAAATGAGTTCCTAAAAATTGCAGCTCCATCCATTGCCTACTCTGTGCCCATACTAATCAATCGCTCAGTCTCTGAACAATATGTCCCTCAACTCTGGAAAGTCTCACACATCATCCCCCTTCACAAAAGTGGCCCCTCTAGAGATATCTCAAACTTCCTCCCTATTGCTATCCTCCCACCCATAGCAAAAATCCTACAGAAATGCATTCATCAGCAACTACTTAACCACCTTACCACTAATAGCCTTCTATCCAAAACCCAGCATGGCTTTAGACCCAAGCACAGCAGAAACACAGCCTTAATAACCTTCTCCAACACTATCCATCACCTTATGAGCACATGACTACTAGTATCTGCTATTTTCTTGGACATGTCACCATTTCTCATCAACTACTACTTAATAAACTGGCCTCATACAGTCTTAGTTCAACATCCCTAACATGGTTTCTCAGCTATTTATCTAACTGTCAACAGGCTACGAAATGGGAAAGCACTCTCTCCCCACTTCTGCCAGTATCCACAGGTGTACCCCAGGGATCTATACTTGGCCCCCTGCTCTTCATCTTATTTACTAATAATCTAATTTCAGCAATCAAACATGCCTCAATCATACAGTATGCAGATGACACATCCCTTATCTGCTCTGCCTCTTCCCCACTAGAGCTACAGAACAAGATGCAAAAATCATTCCAGGAAACTGAAACATATCTATTAAAACACCAGCTCATACTAAATCCAAATAAGACTAAGTTGTCAATTTTCTCCAACAAATGTAAAAAAAAACACAACTGCCATCTCCTGAGCATACAAGCAGCCAATGGTACCATAAGTGAGCCTACAAATCAAGCCAAGCTCCTAGCTATGTCAACAGACAACAGGCTAAAATTTGATGTTCACATCTCCCAAACCATCAAAAAAAATCAGTGCTAAAATGGGTGCTTTTTATAGATCCATATCATACCTAACACCCCAAGCCAGATTAGCCACTGCTAGATCACAACTTCTGTCTACCCTTCTCTACTGCTCACACACATTCACAAACTTACGCAAAACCAACCTTCATAATCTTAAGTCCTGCTATAACAAAAATAGGAAAGTTTGCCATGACATACCCCCACAAAACCCATCATTGTACCACTCTTCAACAACTCGGATGGCTAGAACTCTCCAACCTGCTAGCACTCAACAACTTTCTTTCACCCACAAAATCATTCATAACCTAAATAACTGCCTAGCAATTTCCACCCTAGTCCAACTACAGGTAAACACCAGGTCCCTTAGGTCTTCTGATAAGTCACTGCTCAAAATTACACAATCTCACAACTACCATGGGGACTCCCTCTACTCTAATAAAATAGCTAAGTCCTGGAATGTTCTCCTACTAAGCATACAAACCACGCACTGCTATTCTTCCTTCAAAATAAAGCAAAAGGAATACCTTAAAGATAAGTGGCTCTGCACATGCTGTTCACCAGGATAAACTCAGCTCAGGATGTTTTTACTACTCAACTTATTTTCTATGTCACTTCTACAAAGATTTATGTTACTCAATGACACGTCTTTATTGTACTGCATATGTAATTGTACAATGCTCCAAGTCAGTTTCAATTTTTATACCCATCCAACCAAGAAATGATGTACTGCTCAACGATTCTTGATTCAAAAACCTATGGTTAAATGTTCTAAATGTTCTTACTTTATTTCCTTTGTATCAGTATGCCCTTCAATCAATTGTACTGTGTTTATTTCATTTTATTGTATGTTATATTCTTACTTCTGTTTCTTTTTTAGTTTGTATTAATATTGTAGTTGTACTTCTATGCATTCGTACTGGAGCTTTTCTCCCCGGGTCTCCACTGAAAACAGGATACTTGGCCAGTCAGACACTACCTGGTTAACAATTGTAATAAATAAATAAATAAAAAAAATAAATACATTTGATTAACAGATTCAACAAAAGTTTGAAGTTGGTTAGAAAACTTCTGGACAGTGAGTTACATTGGCTGAAGAGCTAGTTTTAACTCATCAAGATTAGAGAGTTGTTCTGGTTTTTGATTTACCTGTTGGTTTATTTAAATCTTGTGTTTCCCAGTTCTGTGTCTCTTAGATATAGTATCTTTTTCAGGTGAAGATACTGCAGAGAATTTAGTTTTATTAGTTTGTGTATCCATGCTGTTAGTTTCATTTGACATCTTTGGCCTATTCCTTTCCTTTGGTTCTATGAAATTAGTAGTTAAGACTTTGTGGTTGTAGCCAGACATGGATGTTTAGTCAAATCCAAGGTAATCTTCCACTCTTTAAGTATTAAAATCAGCTTATTTTAAATTTATTTCAAGCAGAATATACTTTTTATTAGTAAATTGGTTATATTTTGCAAGTTTAAGTGAGCTCTGTACCAAAACCGATTAAGGTAATTTAGAATCCCAGCCAGAGCTAAGTAACAGCAGTGTTCATAGGCAGGCAGCCATCTTGCTGTCTCCCACAACCTTGTAACGTTTTCAAATCAACACACTTTGACTATTCTTTGTAAATCAAAATAGCAACTTTCATTTATAATTCATAGTCTTTCCATTCACGAGTGGAAAATAAAAAAAAAATTCTTATGACTACATTTTCAGAACAGTACCCAAAGACTGATAAATGCCACACGTTCAGTGTTACTACTGGATCAAAGTTACATAAGATTATAGCATCTTGAGATGTGATAGGATAAATAAGAAGGGTGGAGGTGTTGCTATGATGTTTAGAGACTCCCTCAAACTAGTCCAATTAAACTGCACTCCCCCTGACATCCCAAACTCCGAAATATTAATCTCATGACTAGAAATCAATTCCCAACAACACAAAAATTATAATTGCTGCCTACTTATCCCCTGGGAACAACATATTCAGCAAAGAAAACCTACTCTGCTGGGCGTCAACTAATTTCAATCAAGAAAGACTATTACTAGGTGACTTTAACCTAGACTGGCTTTCATACTCATCTGATAACCCCTCCAACTTTATCACCCTTTACAATTCCTCTGAAACCATCAACTATGCCACACATATCAATAAACATTCCAAAAAACACTCAATACTAGACTGGATAGGCTGCCTACAAAATTCATTTAGTGACCATTCATCAACCTTTCTACTCAGAAAATGGGTTCACTCACCTACCAATATCATATTCAAAAATATCCACAAAAAAAAAAAATTCCCCCCACTATATTTAACTCAATGCTACAGCAATGTGACTGGTCACCATTGAAATTCCTCTAGTTAGACCTCTTAGTGCAATACATTCCTCGAAATATTAAATCAACTAGCTCTAATAAGGAAAATTTGTACCAAATCCAAGCAACTAACTTGGCTAACTGAAGCCCCTAAACTAATTCTTAAACAAAGGGATAAGGCCTGGTCACTTTACCAAAGCTCCAAAAATAAAGATATCCTAACCTCACATCAGCAGCTAAGAAATCAAACCAAGAACTAAATCAACAATGACAAAAAAAATTATACTTCCAAACATGTCAACAAAAACACCACAACAACCCCCCAAACTTTTGTGAAATTATTAACTATCTCCTAAAGCCTGGAAACACTTAACTCTGGCCCCATCTACCAATAATACATCTGAGTGTATAGCATTGCAATTCAATACTTACTTTATCAATTCAATAACCTCCCTCTTAAGCAACAACTCTAACACAACCCTTACAGTACTGCATCTAGCTCTAACTCTTTCTCCATTGAACCCATACAAACTAGTTACATAAAAAAAGGTTTTATCTAAATTAAAACCCTGTACTCTTGTAGCTGATCAATTCCTCAATTAATTTTTAAAGCTATCTGTTACTTCCACCTCCTATCCTCTATCTATTCCAATCAACCATTACATCTCTGAACAATACGTACCACTCCTCTGAAAAATATGGCATATCATCCTCCTCCACAAAGGTGGCCCCTCTACAGACGTTTTAACTATTGCCACATTGCCATTCTATCCCCTTGCCAAAATCTTAGAAAAATGCATTCATCGACAACTTCTTGACCACTTCCTAAAAAATAACCTCTTATCTAAATCTCAGCATGGATTCTGATCTAAGCATAGTGCTAATACTGCACTCACACATTTCACTAATACTATAAACCTCCTCAAAAATGAAGGCCAACTTGTCTCTTCAGTCTTCTTTAATATGTCCAAAGCCTTTGATATGGTTGACCACCAGAAACTTCTTAACAAACTAGCTACATATAACCTTTGTACAACATTTCTGACCTGGTTCCATACCTATCTTTCTAACTGACAGCAGCCTACTAGGTGGGAAAACAAACTCTCCCCTCTTCATCCCATCTCCATTGGAGTCTCCCAAGGATACATCCTCATACCTCTCCTCTTCATCATATTTACCAATAATCTGAGTACCTCCACTCAACTAGCCTCTATCATTCAATATGCCAATGATGCCTCTCTAATCTGCTCTGGCCCCTCTTCTCAGGAATTAAAAGAAAAACCACAAAAAGCTCTCCAAGACATTGAGCACTACCTCATTGACCATCAGCTCTTACTTAACTCCAATAAAACTAAGTTAATGGTTATCAGAAATAAAAAAAAAACAATAATAACCCACCCCTCTCACCATCTACTCCTCTAAAGGCACAAAAATCAAACCTGTTAATCAAACTAAGCTTCTAGGTGTAACAATAGACAATGGTTTGAAATTCTACAAACATATATCCCTATCCCTAACAATTAAAAAAGTCCATATCAAACTTGTCTCACTCTATAGGGCCAAACTGTACCTAACCAACAACGCCAGACTATCCATAACAAGAACCCACCTGCTATCCAGCTTCCTTTATTGCTCCAAAAAAAGTTTACCAACCTGTACAAGTCTGATTTGACCAACCTAGAGACATGGTATAACAAAAATAGCTAAGTTTGCTGCTAAACTTCCCCATAAAACTCATCACTGTTCCACCCTTCACCAACTTAACTGGATAGAACTACCCGACCTATTGTCACTCATCCAACTAACCATTATCTATAATATCGTTCATATTCACAACAATTGCCCTGCTCTCTTTGACATACCTCAACTAAAACAAACCTTAGGGACCTTAAATCATATGACAAATTAATTATAAAGGTAACTAAATCCCATAACTTCTATGGAGACTCCCACTACTCCAATAAAATAAACAAATTCTGGCACTTACTAGCCCAACACATCCTGAAAAATCCCAGCAGTCATACCTTCAAATGACTTCTAAAAGAACACCCTACTACTCACTGGCTATACTCATGCACAGTTCCAGGATAATTCCACCAGTATGTTATCTCTTACCTCTTACCCTAACTAGATCAACTTTGTATTCATATCAAGCTATGCTCCTCGCTGAGACAGCAAGTTATTAAAAAAAATAAATAAAAGTTTGCTTATTCTTGTTATCACAATTTGTATTCTAGACTGTATATTATTAACGAGCCTTCATCAAATATTTCTGCATTTGTGCTCTGAATGTTGTACTCTGCTGTATTTCTTCACTGCTGTCTTTCTGTCAATTACTTTTGTCAATTACTAGTGGAACCTTTCTTCCTGGGTCTCTGCTGAAAACGGGCCCTCAGCCCAGTTGGACACTGCCTGGTAAACAAATGTAAATAACTAAATAAACATAAACAAACCTTGCAGTAGCAGAGGTTACACTTGAAAATAAGATGTAACATTAATAACTGCCTAGTTAATGGAGACAGTGACTATAGGGAATGCACTAAGAAACAGGTACAACTTCAGCAACCAGAATTATATTAATTAATATTAATCAGAATTATACTTTCACTGTGAATGGCATAACTAGGGAGAGACCTAAGTGAGGAAATGCACACATATTAAATTCATCTAAAGGAGGAGTTCCCTTTCCCTAAGGTGTGGTGATCTCACATTTATAAAAATAAAGTAAAGGAATGCAAGAGTGAAGCCCTTAATAACAAGAGTATAGGGGGATATGTGTCTTCATGATAAACATCCGTTTGAATTCTGCTTTGAATTCACCTTCAAGTATAATTTGCACTCTTGCTGCTCAGACTGTATCAAAGAGCCCATGCAGAAATACACTAATTTTTCTTCATTACCTTAATTTCTATTTGCAGTATAAAACAAGGTAACCACAGTGAATTACAATAGTACAAGGTGCAGGTTAAATTTACTCATGAAGATGAGTTAAATACATATAAAAGAGAAGCAAAAATATCCAAATATGCTATAAATGTGTGCGTGTCTGTACAATAATAATGTAGGAGTGTAGATTTCACATTTTTAACTTGTGTGTGGGTGCATGCTTCTGCACTCACTCATTCTTGATTAAGCAACTAATAAATAAGTACTTTAGTCTCATCTGTAGCTGTGTAGGCACAGTTGTCCTCTTAGAACTGAAAATTATGAAATAATAGCATCTTTGATTTTGTTTGTATGACTGTATGTGCACGGGTCTTGTTCTGTCTGTTTGCATGCAGGTGTGTGTGTGTGTGTGTGTGTGTGTGTGTGTGTGTGTGTGTGTGTGTGTGTGTATGCATGTACATTTTTTCATGCATGATTAACAAATAAATAAATACTTTAGTCCCCATCTGTAGATATATAGGCACAGTAGTGTCTTTGAATCTGAAGCTTATGAAATAGTAAGACCATGTTTGATTTTGTGTGTATGCGTGTGTGTGTGTGTTTGCGTGCATTCTCACATCCTTAATTATGTAACTATATACAAGCTCTACAGATTCCATCTGCAGCACATGGGCACAGTAGTTGCTTTGGAACTGATGATTGCAAAATAATGTAACCACAGTGGAAATGCTACTAACCTTCTGCACATCAACAGTCTGTAATATTATTAGTGATTAAATAAGGGAATAATACGTACAAGATTAGTTTGCAAGATACAGTTCATACTACAGAATAAAGTGGGTGCAGTCTCTAAGTTGCATAGATACAGTGTATGAGAACACATTGTCCACCACACTAAATACCTGGGCACTGGATGGCGTGTGTAGTGTACTAACAGCTATCTCTTTGCAGTGCAGAGCTGAAATATGTAGTATTGTTCTCTATATTCTGAACACAGCATGACTCTAGCAGAGCTGATAAACAGATAAAGGATTATTACAGAAAAAAACATACATAAATGGAGCATAGGTCACAAAGAAAACATTTAAAACTGGTAGAGAACAGACTTTGCACAGCAGAAGTGTTTTTGACACTTTGCATATCTGCAGCTGAGGTATAACATAGTTAAGACAGGTTGTAAAGCAGACATTTATGAAACAGAGGTGGACTGAGCATAGGCTACATCCTCAAGTAATATTCAACATGGCAGAACCAGAAATATATAAAATAGAAGTCCTTTGCATACTAAATTAATCTCCATGAGATGTAGACCATGACGAGGTAATACCTGACAAGGTGTTACCATGACGAGATGAATTATGGAAAAGGAACACATGCCTTGGAAGTACACTACTGACTGAGTGCATCACCAACACATTTGTGAAATTAGCCAGGTCAGTGCAGGAACAAGTTATGTTAACTAATAACTAATACAGTGCAGGCAGACAACCCCAACTCATGTAAAATATTGACATGGAGAACAACTTACATCATTCACTTATGAGGCACAGAGGAGAAGGCCTAGTATATGTATATTATTAGCTAAAAGGGCTGTGCAGATCCACAGAGTGGATTTGAGTTACATGACATGCAGGAGGTAACTACAATACATATACAGTATTGACAAAGAGGGCGATGAAGACTGAACATGCCGGAATAAACTAACTCTTTCAATCCTGAGCAGCACAAGGCTTGTTAATCCCTTTGTTTCTTAATCCAGAAAACAACTTACTCTCTGTGAGCTTTTCCAAAAGTCCATTACTGAAATCAGACTTCATAAGATTTTCAATATCCAACAAACAATGTGACATACAAAAATAAATAATAACATTTAAAAGCTCTTCAGTAGGCTTGGAAAAAACACTGGTGTCTGTATCAAAGGTATTTCTGTAGATGCTGATTTTATATAATTGTATACTTAGAAAAGAAAAAGGTATATTTTCTTTTCTGAAACTTAATAGTGTTATGATCAAACAAAGGTGTATATCTCTGAAACTGTGATTACAGAGTCAAGATATTACTGGGAACATGGTGAACTTCTTTCAGAGCTGTCCAGTGATATATGACAAGAAGGGGCGCATGCTGCTTTTATGTGATATTACATAATCTATGCAAAATATGCATATATTTTCACAAAATTTAAAAAATACTAACCTCCAAACCATGCATATTTATTTATTGATTGATTGACTGGTTGATTTAGTTAGTTATTTATATTTGTTTGCTGGGGTATTACAATGAACAGTACTGACCAATTTCAAGCTCAGTCCATGTGACATTTCACAAACAAGAAATACAGAAATGTAAGTAATAGCAGAATAGTTCTAATTAATTACATATGAAAAAAACTGTGTATGTACATGCTTCTCACCTCTTACATAGGTTAACTGAAGAGAACATAAAATAAATGGGGAACAAAAGGTTCAAAACAGGAACATATTCCTGTTTAAAATCTCACAAAGCTGCTGTAATAATGAGACTTGTGTTAGCATGCATTTTCTGAAATACAGGTATGTGTGGCAGGGGGACTTGTATGGCAGGGGGATTTGTGTGACAGAGAGAGAGAGAGAGAGAGAGGGAGACAGTGAGATGGATGAAACACTGGCAGCAGCATATAAGAGGTTTGCATACCTTTTAACCTTTTAGCTCAAGAAATGTGGATAAGGCCTGAAATAAAGGGGGAACAAAACTCCAAACTAGGAACAGATTTTAAATGTTATACTTAAAAAATTAAAAAGTAATTTAAATAAAAAAAAGAGTAATTTAAATAACAGGATTTGTGTTAACCATAATTTTCTGTAGGAAATAAAGCCTGAAAGTCAAATGTATATCATTATTTAGTGACTTCAATATCCAATGACTGGCAAGAAACCATTTTAGCAGTAACAGACCAAAGAATAAGGCAATTATTTAGATATTTTTTTAAAAAAGTATATATTTTGTATGTAAATGCTTCCTCTAACACCATTTCATATGCAACAGCATCTCTGAAACATTAGGTGGAGGAACTATTTTACATCCAAAATATATAAAAAAATAATATAGTAATAAAAAAATATAAATGTTTAAGTAAAACAACAATTTTAATGAGAACCATTCTCTAAGTGCAATAATGCCTGAAACGGTGTTTGTTAATGTGTGAGTAATGCCTTTCCTGGCATGTAGAGGCCCTCCGCCTGCAGCATTGGGCCTCACAACACCTCTAGTTGGGCATTAATTACACATTATACAATGACCCCCCCATTAATATTAAAAAACGTGCACGCTGATTGGCCAGCATGCACATTGTAAATCAGTTATAGTAATGGAAAAAAGTCCAGTCGCCTGGACTTTTTCCATTACTATAACTCTTTTTTTAAGCAACAGAGAACGCAAGATCTCTGTTGCTTCATACTGTCTCGCTATGTTAAACGAGTTTAACATAGCGAGACATTTTTAAAAAAAACAACAGAGATTCTCGTTGCTTTTTTTAAAGCTGTCGCACTATGTTAAACCCATTTAACATAGCAAAATAGTTTGTAAAAAGCAACGGAGATCTTGCTTTCTCCGTTGCTTTTTTCAAAACTGTCTCACTATGTTAAATGGGTTTAACATAGCGAGACAGCTTTAAAAAAACAAAGGAGATTCTCCGTTTCTTTTTTAAAGCTGTCTCGCTATGTTAAACCCATTTAACATAGCAAAACAGTTTGTAAAAAGCAACAGAGATCTTGCTTTCTCCATTGCTTTTGCCCACAGCTCTGATGTACCGCGAGGCATCGCATGCACAGTACATCAGAACTACCGCAGAATACCAGACAGCTGTGGAAGGGCAGCAAGCAGGCATTATACAATGCCATTATTTAAGAAAAGTAATTATTTTTTTTCTTAAATAATGTCATTAATATAATAACTCACTTCTGGTGTGGGTAATGTTGGATTTACCCACGGTTGGCTTTATTTGACCACCGGGCTTCACCTCATGACTAAACCATTACCAACCGTT
This sequence comes from Protopterus annectens, assembly GCF_019279795.1. Taxonomy (NCBI): domain Eukaryota; kingdom Metazoa; phylum Chordata; order Ceratodontiformes; family Protopteridae; genus Protopterus; species Protopterus annectens. The sequence goes on from NC_056735.1 coordinate 1,061,855,994, forward strand.
CCAGCATTACCCACACCCAGTTATTATTGCTATATTATACCATGACGCACACTGATTGGCCAGCGGCATTATAAATCGAGTTATACTAATGGAAAAGGTCCGTCCGCTCGACTTTTTCCATTAGTATAACTTCTACTTTAAACACTGTTCAATGGGTTTAACATAGCGAGACAGCTTTAAATGAGCAACGAGGATCTCCTCGCTGTTTATTTTAAGCTGTCTCGCCATGCTAAACCCATTTAACATAGACAGGTGTTTGTGCAGCAACGGAGAAAGCAAGATCTCCGCTGTTTTTTATGTTCGCTATGTTAAATGGGTTTAACATAGAGACAGTTTTAAAATAAGCAATGGACATCTCCGTTGTTTATTTTAATTGTCTCGCCATGTTAAACCCATTTAACATAGCTTAAAATAAAGAAAAAAAGCAACAGAGATCTTGCTTTCTCCGTTGCTTTAACTGCAGCTCATTAGTTCGATGTACTGCGCAGGTGCGCAGTACATCAGAACTGCCGCGGATGCCATACATCTGCGGAAGGACAGTAAACAGGCATTATACTGTGCCATTATTTAAGAAAAGTAATAGTTTCTTTTCTTAAATAATGTCATGGTATAATAGCAATAACCCACTTCTGGGTGTGGGTAATGCTGTATTTACCCATGGTTGGCTTTGTTTGGTTCGTCCTCGGGACCAAACCATGCCAACCGTGGGTAAATCCAGCATTACCCACACCCAGGCATGGGTTATTGCTATATTAACACATGCCCTGTCAGGGATTATTGCTTGTGAATAAGATTGCATCATTTTACTGTGCAGCTTCTATGAAATTAATTTAGATATAAAAATATTTCTAATGATAACTGCTTTACTAAAAACGTTTATATTTCAAAATGTATTCACATTTCACACTGTATTGAATATCATTTGTTTGAAAGCACCCAGTGCTTGTTCATCCTATCCCAAAAGTGACAGTATCTCACTACATTTTTGCATTATTACTGTAAACATGGAGACATGCTATACTTTTCATAACTTTTCCTATGCACTCTTCAAAAATCCAACTCTGCTTATCTCACTCCAGTGCTTTTCACTCTGCATGTCTAGCAAATCACATAATCTTGTATATCATATTGCTGCCTTAATTTTAGGAATGTAAGTCCTAAGATAATATATTCAGAAAATGATGATGAGTGTCCTCATCTCAAGAGTGTAGAGCGGTCTCCAATAAAGATGAGTATACTCTGACAGGATACACAGGAACTCTGCTTTCCTCACTACTATACTCTGCTAGGAAGCAGTCAGTTAAAGGGAGCATGAAAATCATACCCAATGTGTCTATTGCACTTTGAAAATCATACCCAATGTGTGTATCACACTTTAAAAATCATTCCTGATGTGTCTATCGCACTTTAAAAATCATTCCTGATGTGTCTATGGGACTTAAAAATCATTCCTGATGTGTCTATGGGACTTTAAAAATCAATCATTCCTAATGTGTCTATCGCATTTTGAAAATCATTCCTGATTTGTCTATGGGACTTTAAAAATCAATCATTCCCAATGTGAATATTGTACTTTGAAAATCATTCCTGATTTGTCTATGGGACTTTAAAAATCAATCATTCCCAATGTGTCTATCGCACTTTGAAAATCATTCCTGATTTGTCTATGGGACTTTAAAAATCAATCATTCCCAATGTGTCTATTGCACTTTGAAAATCATTCCTGATTTGTCTATGGGACTTTAAAAATCAATCATTCCCAATGTGTCTATTGTACTTTGAAAATCATTCCTGATTTGTCTATGGGACTTTAAAAATCAATCATTCCCAATGTGTCTATCGCACTTTGAAAATCATTCCTGATTTGTCTATGGGACTTTAAAAATCAATCATTCCCAATGTGTCTACCGCACTTTGAAAATCATTCCTGATTTGTCTATGGGACTTTAAAAATCAATCATTCCCAATGTGTCTATGGCACTTTTCATTCCTGGTGTGTCTGTGTCACTTTAAAATTATTCCTCATGTGTTATGGCCCTTTAAAAATCATTCCTGATGTGTCTATGGTATATTAAAAATCATTCTTGAGGTGTCTACAACACTTTCTTGATATGTCCATGGCACTTTAAATATAATTCTTGGTGTGTCTATTGTGCCAGAAAGCATTATTGTTGAGCTGGAATATGCTCAATCCAATTACTTCAAAACATCTACAATTCTGCCTTGGCACATAATGCCCTTGGAACATGTGCCATCCATTTATATGGTCACAAAAGACAGCCCACATGGCATCTGTTATCTAAGAGCACAGTTTGGCTGGAACATGTGCAAGCAGTATACATAGTGCATGGAACAAAGTCCCAGCTAAGCTAAGCTTGGACATGCTGAATAGTCTTTCTGGACACCTTTGACTTATACATCACACTAAATGCAGCTTCAGAGATATAATGCATGAAGGAGGAACTCTGTAGATTTGCTTTGGCATCATTATCTACAGCGGATACATCTTGAGGGTGGTCTTTGGCAAGGTACACATGGTCTTCAGACAAGCTTGTGTCACTGTTCTTATGGTCCTACTACTACTATGATTTCAGTAAAGCATGTGAGTCTTTCAGCAAAACATAGTTTAGTGGTGCACCAAGGGAAAATAATTTTATTTAGTATATGGTCAGGGACACTATAATTCAAAAACAATTAGAAGTTATAATTAGGGCTTAGTGATCTATATTTCTATCGAGAACAGAGTATAGAAGGGAGCGGACTTCTAAGTCACTGTTAGATTTTTACTAATGGCAGTAATGTTTGATGTGATCAAAGGTATGCAAGTCAGGAGATGATGTTTTTAACATTTGTTTCACAATGGCAGTTCATAATTTCACAAAGCAAGAAACAGTTATCCACTCATTCTCTGATCTAAATAACACTAGGAAGGTTGCTGTACAAAAATGGTTTCAATCTAAATGCAAAAAAGTAGCAATTAGCAAAACACCCCCCCTCATATGTTATAAATGGTATTCTTCAAACGGCTATAAGAGACCTGGGTACTTATGCGGGTAACTCTCATATGATCATCATATTTCCATCTTAGTCTGGAAATTCTTCTGTCTGGCCCAGTTAATTTTTAGTGAAATACCTTCAAGATCTAAAGAAATCATTCTACCACTGTACTTTTTCCTTATAACTCACATCACTGAGCACAATAGCCCCTTTGACATGTACAAATGCAAGCATATTATTTAATTGGAAAAGCCCCAAAATTTCTATCAAGAAAATTAATGATCTTAAATCCTTCATCTGCTGAACTGGTCCATACAACTCACCTTCAGACTTCTCTGAGGTGATTCATGTCTCACTTTTTGAGGCACAAAAGATTCAGTTCTGTTTGACCACCCATTTCTTTGCAAAACCAGACTATAGAAAAGCATGCAGTAGTACCTAAAGTTACACAAATAACCAAAACTCATTGGGGTGATAGGTTCCTAACGCAATGTATTCCCAGAGTATGGAAGAAGTTACAATTACAGTACAAACAAAATGCTACTGTCCCCTGCCTGCTGCTGACGGCATTATAGGACTTGATGTAGGACTGAAGAGCTAGTCAGTTAGAAAATAAAGGCAATACCGAGAAGCCCACAAATATATAAATAATAAATACAGGAGCTTTTGGAGTATACTTGAGTTTGTGGTTTGTTGCAGCAACTGCTCATGTTTTCACTCTTTGGAAAGATATTATCCCTTCAGTTTTGTGGGGTAATCGAAGGTAGCATGATTTTTGTTTGAGATATTGCTTTTCTAGAACATCCCTGGTCTTACTTTATATTTTTGCCCTTTCAGACTTTAAATGTCTGATCTTCCAGTAAATTATGAAGGATTACAGTCAATAATACCAGATGAAATTTATACTTCTTATTGATGAGAAAAATGTGCTGATGCAAACCTGGTCGCTCTATTAACTTTTAATTGAATTATGTGGTAATATTTGAAAAATTGACTTGATTTTGGGCCTCTGCCCCCTTATTAATTCTGACTTTGCCAGAATTCCTAAACAAAGTAATTAAGAGGTATATTAGCTTTCAAGTATCACCAGTTTCACATAATTATCTTAATTTTGCCCCAGAATGGGTGGTTCTTGCAAATCATTGAGGATTGCAGTCAATAAGCAATGACAGACATTTGAAGTACAGACTTCATAGCCTTCAGAAATAAATGTTTATTCAAAATCTGTTAATCTAGAAGCTTTCTATGTATACAACAATAATATTTAAAATCAGTTCCTCTTGATTTTTGTTCTTAGTCTCAATTATCTATTCCCTTTGACCTGATTCTTGAGCTCAGTGGAAGAAACCTATGTGGGGCACTAGACAGTGGATGGCTTTGTATGTAGGACTAGGCTAGCACCTGTATTTGTGTGAAACCAAGTTGAATTCAATTACTTTGGTCTTGATTTTATTGTTATTTTTTTACATTTTATTACAGTTTGGCATTTGAAGGGTACATTGACACAGATGGGTATAGTCTGTCAATAAAAATGACATAGTCTACTGTCATGATCCATTTAAAAACTCATAAATGTTGCTTTACAGTATCAGTGTAAATTGTGTAAAGTAGGTTATAATACCTTATTGTGGCTGTTTTATCACACTCAGTAATATGAGATGTGCAAGCTGAATTAAGAAGCTGAAATAAATGGTTACAGAAGCTGCCATGGATAAAACTGGCTCACCTCTGCTGTTTGATTACTATTACACAATCTGGCATGGCAGAAATAGTGTCACACAATGTACTGTATTTGCTAAAACAGAGTCAAAACTATTATTGCTACGGCTTATTATTGTTTGAGTGTATTGCAGTGTCCTTAAGTGCAACACTTTAGCTATAACTCGTTGCACTTTTAGTCACAGTCAGACATCACCACTGTACATAA
>NC_056735.1:1061873417-1062145370 GCF_019279795.1 Protopterus annectens
ACTAGACCAAATAAATTAAATGTGACTGGGCTGGACAAGAATTACAGCTGAATGTGAATTTAACTTTGGAATAGGCAAATCAAACTATACACCAGTAAGGAGATAAAGTGTTGATATCATACGGCAAATGATGAGCATGAGGTAGAATGTAAAGAAAGTGTCAAATTTCGTAAAAAGCATGATGCCCTAAGTAAGTATGCAAAAAGAAGCAGAGTGAATGCAGGTTTGTCTAGTGGGCATGATGTAGCTGTTTACATATTGGGTCAGGGCAGTATGCTGTGCATGGCAGGTGTAATAAATGCAGCAAGGTGAGTCATTTTACTGTCATGCCCAAATCTAAGCTAGTAAAATAAGCACGATGAGGAAGGTGTGCAGACTACATTTGTCCTGAGTTCAGTGACTCTAAGCCAAACACTGATTCAAGCTAGAAAGCCACACCTCTGATACATGGAAACCCATTAATCTTTAAAATATATACAGAGACTGGTCTACCTATAATATCTCTTGTACACATAGAAATATCAGGAAATGTCCGCAGCTGCATGAAGAAGAAGCAGAAATAGGTAGCTCTGCAGGCAAACTCAATGTTTCACAGATCCCTAGCAGTGACTGAGTGGAAGAGCATAAGTATGAGTTTTGCATCTACTGCAGTAGAGATGAATCTGGATCCTGTCCCATCCATATTTACCACACCCAGAAGAATACCGTTACCAGTAATGTCTAAAAGTAGAGGCACAGCTCAAATGAATTCAAACACAACGTGTAGGTGAACCTACTGTATGATGTGCCCCACTGGCAGTGGTTATCAGAAAACATGGCAATGTGAGAATATGTGCCAAGTCTGAAAAGTTAAGTGATGCAGTCACAAGAGGAAGTTTCATTCTATCAGCCCTTAAGGATATGTATTCTTCCCACTGATGCTTCAAGTAATTTTTTCGCACATATCCCCTATTTTGACAGAGTCAAAAGCTAGCAATCTTTATTACTCTAAAAGGAAGGTTTTGTTTCAGAAGCTGAAATTTGGTATACCTTTAACACTAAAGATAAGTCAACAGGAAATGAAAAAAAATCTGTTGAAAGGACTAGAAAGTGTTATTGTCCTGCGTGATGTGCCAGCATTTCACCCCAATAAAAGACACATGACAGTAGCGTAAAGGTAGTGCTTTGAACCCGTGAAAACTCAGGTTTGAAGCTGAACAGAGATAAATGCAGTTTCAGTAAGCCAGAGAGGTTATATTTGGATCACTGTATAAATGCTAGTAGATCCCAACCAGCCTCAAGCAAAGCCAAAGCCTGAGCAAGGGTAACATTGGTCCAGCCTATGCAATTGAGCTATGGCATGTTCTAGGCATGTTCAGTTTCATGGGCACATTTATACCAGACCTCTCCACAATGCTATATCCAGTGAGTGATTCATTAAAGAATGATGTTTTCAGCTGACTTTCAAAGAAGTAGCTTTAATGGTAACCTTGTTTTCATTGTGCTGCCATTCTGTATGGAATTAAAGCTACATCCTAACATCAGTACCCTCCATCTAGTACCGTTATTGAACAGCACAATTCAGGATTTGGTAAGATACAGTGATGGCTTGACACTGCCAAGGTCTGTGATAATGACATGTCTTACCTCTGTGATAATACACCTGTAGATCAGTTCCTCAGTTCCTAAAGGTGAATGCCATTGTATCATTGTATCATTTCTGATTAGAGTTCATCTTAGTAAACTGCAAATATATGAACTGTAATTTTCTACACACTAACACAGTTCATAGTTGAGGCCTTCATCCTGACAGTGTCTAGCTGAAACAATGGATTATACAGAGTAGTCAGTGATATGCGATGACAGACATATTTACCCAATATGTAAGCAAGCCAAATGAAAAGTGCTTTTAAATAACTGCACTACTGCTTTGTGATGTAGAAATCCTATTAATGCAGAAACATGTGTAATATTGGAGGGATATTGTCATCAGTCAGTTTGGTCTTCCAAAGAGAAGTTTGAATCACATTGGCCTAAGTATTGAAACCTAAGTTCTCCATAGAAATCAGAACTCTGAATGGGGTAGAAGAGCTTATATTGTAAAATGCTGCTTCTTTATATCTCAGCATATATAATGAAATGAGAGGGTCGATTTATATAAACAAAGCATTAAAATGTCGACTCACCTTTGATCGACCCCTATTTCTCAAAACTGCACATCGAACCCTCAAATCATCGATTTTTTTTCCAAGGGAAAGAAATCGTTAATCCAACACACACACCACATCACAACAAACACTATTAAAGGAAAGAAATCGATGATTTGGCCATTCGATGTTGTGCAGCTTCGAGAAATAGGGGTCGATCAAAGGTGAGTCGGCATTTTAATGCTTTGTTTATATAATATAGACCCAAATGAGAGGTATGAATGTGACATTATATGTATTTTCAGAGATGGTCCAACTAGTAACCTCCAGAGCTTGCTGAAGTCATGCAGTACACAAGGATATTGTCTCATTGCATGGACTTGATCCTGTAGCACAGCATTTTTTTTAAAGAATGCGATAAATGGGAATATAGTGTGCATTATTTCTGTGAGTGATGTATGTACATGTAGATTTGTGTATGTGTGTGTCTCTGTATCTGTGCGTATATGCATTTGTGCATGGGTATACATGTGCATATATGTTTATAAGTATGTGCAGGTATGCCTGTTCAGGAATGTGTGAGTGCATGTGCATGTTCTATATATGTACAAATGTGTAGGCATGCCAATACACATAGCTTTGTGCATCTAAATATGTGTGTGTGTGTGTGTGTGTGTGTGTGTGTGTGTGTGTGTGTGTGTGTGTGTGTCTGCACGTATGTGCATGTTCATATGTGAGCATGTTATATGTGTGTGCATAAATGCATACGTGACCCTGTAAGTAAGTGAGTGTGTGTGCGTGTGTGTAAATGATATCTCACACAACATATACTGATGCATACAGCTGATGTTTATATTGGCAAGTACAAAAGAAACACAGCACGATTCTTGCATTTTTGATTGTGACAGACAGCCTCATATCAACAGTCTTCAACCACTGCAATGCTGTTGACCTGGAACTGGGATTAATTCCAAGTATACAGTATGTCACTCTACAGTAATGCGTGATTAATATATTTTCCATACAAAACATTGCCAAATGAAGGATGTCAGTATGTAGGAATTCCTTTTCTAAAACCAAGGGTAGAAGTTAACTTGCTGCAGGGCACAAACAGAATACTGTCAAGACATTGCTCAATGACAGTTGTATGAAAGCATAAGGCAGTACTTCACATATCCATGAAATGATCCTTGTCTGCTTTTCATTAACTGTAGAGGCAACTTAGTTCTCCTTCTGCATGAGACCTTTTAATGTAAAAGAAAGTTGGTGAATTTAACGATTTTAAATTTATTTTCAATCCTGAATTATGGCTGCATTTAAGAAAATTCTAAATATGTTTTTGACTGATTATATTCTTTAAATGATGTTTGCCTTACTGAAGAATTATGTTTCAGTGGTGTTGAAAATGATCAGGTATAACACATTCATTATTTTATTTAATTTGCTGAAAACTAGATTATATTCATTTTATTTTATAGATGTAGGAGATAACAGGCCTGAAGGAGGCAGTGCTAAAGGAAGAGCTGACTGTAAGATATTGGTGCACCTAATTTTTGTTTCATGGATTACAAGGAAGTTATGATGTAATATATTGCATTCTGCCATGGTCACCTAAAATGTACTGACAATTTAATAAGTAGAAAGGGCAGGCCCCATGGCTCAGAAGGATACATACTTTTCTGCAAAGTTAGATAATTCAGGATTAGTCTAGTGTCCTGGGCCCAGGAGGAGCTAGCAAGCGAGAGTGGAAGTGAGAACTCATGCCAGGTATCCCATTCCTGGTGAAAAAAATGGTCTAAATATCTGTAGCAATGGTTTTGTAGCATATGGCTCTTAGAAAATTAACCTTTTTTCTGCCAAACTGTGTTTGTCTGCAACCTTCACTGTGGGTAAGGGGAACATGTCCTGAATCTGATACAAGCATAAGAGCTCCGGCCCCTGAATCTGTGAGCATATGCATCAGCCATCAGGACTGAACTCATGGATAAACAAACCCTTTTTGATTGACTGAATGACAGCCCACCCTCACTTTCTGATAAACAATTGGACAGGGCAAGAGTAGAAAAGATTGATGGTCATCAAGCAGAGGGGTAGAAAAAAGACTTAAAAAATAAATCTAGTAGTCACTAAAAAAGCAAAATCCCCATCATAACATGAGTACCTTTATTTTATATATGTTTATAGCGAGAAGCTAGTGGAACTAAAAATCACTACAATTCTAAAAGTTTCAGTTAACTGAAATATGCATATTTAAAAGTTAAGGACACCAGCAAAGTCCACTTCTGCATTTGTTTAATTAAAATTGTATTATGACACTACCCAAGCTTGTTAAAATGATACTGATAATAATATGTTCTCCAAATTTCTGTAGATCCAGTTGAAGGTAAGAAAATATTAAATGAAGATATTGCAATTCTTTTCTTTCAAACAACACATTACAAGTACAGTATGTCAGTCTGTTGCAAATCATCACATAACCACAACAGTCACATTCTCTGAAATATGTTTTTAAAATTGTATCTCTTCCTGCTATCTCTGACAGCAGAACCTGTAACTACCTGGTCTGCCTAGAGTCTATCCCTATGGATTATCAGCATTTGAAAACTAACATTTACTTAAAGTGTATATGTCAAGTTCTATCTGTCAACTCACACACATGGAATCTGCTCAGGCAAGCCGAGCAGTAGTACACCAACACCATACACAAGTCGAATAAATCCAAAGTGCATTTAATATACTATAACATAGAATTTAAGCACATAAAAAAGCTTTTCGTTGAATTGAATTGAATAAATCAACTTCCTAAGAAAAAAGCCTACACAGGAAACAGGGGTTTACATTTCCCTCCACCTAGTCACATGATTGCTAGACAAGCATTGAAAGGTTGCCTGCATAGTGGAACACTCGCAAGCCCCTCCCCAGCTGTACAAACTTTTAAAGTGGTACATTTATTTTGCTACAATTTCATAGTGCCAGCAACAGGAAACCACTCAATAAATATATCCTACTTTAAAAACATTTAAGCATCAATAAAATGAATAAGTAAATGAATAAAATAAAGCAATATGACTAATTTGCTTTGTGGACATAGCAAAATTTATCACAAATTAAAAACTAAAAAATCAAATGACACATTGAAAATTGGTAAACCCATAAAAGTCATGTGTATGTATATGTTTAAACAATATTACATAGTCCTAATGTTTTAATATGAAAAACTCTACTATAAAAAATAATAAATATTTGTAATTAATATAATAAATTATATTAATTTATGATAAACTTTAATGAAGCGAAATCATCCTCTCACATCATTGTGCAAAAGAAACTGTATGTTTGAAAATTATTATTATTTATCTACTCAAACTTTTCAGTCCCAAGATACACATGATGGAACTCAGTTCATTGATGCCTGGGTAGTGACAAGCATCTAGTCTTAGTTGCCAAATTAATTCACAACGTTCCAGAATCAAAGACTCAGGGCCCCCCCTATTATCCATAGGGACTTGATCTATAACTTGAAAGGTAAAACTATGGAATGGGTGGTCCATTATGTGTCTTGCAAGGGCGTTCTGTCCTTTACATCTCCCTATAGCGTATATGTGTTCATACACTCGTTCTCGCAATTTTCTGTCAGTCTTTCCAATATAGAAGACCGGACAGTGGGAACACCTTGCTAGACAGACCACCTGTTTACTCTGACAGTTGAATTTACCCCCTATTTTGTACCTCCTACCCCTCACTTCAAAGGTGTGTCCTGTCTCCATATGTTTACAATACTGACACATGCTACACTTAGACATACCTAACAAACTTCCTACCTTCCTCGGTTTCCTCTCCAGTAACTGTTTTAGATTGGGTCCCCATTTATAAACTATAGTGGGGTAACCCTGGAGTTTGTTCCTCAATGCTACGTCGTTCATAAACAAATTACAATTTTTCTGAACTATAGCTGCCACTGTTTTAGCATCCAAGCTAAATGTTAGAATAAAACTATAAGGACTAATGCCTTCTACAACCTGACTTGTATTTGGTGTACTGTATTCTGATTAAGTATAGGTAAATAAATTCCCCTGTCTCTTTTTGACTGAACTTCATCCACCAAATCCAGAATCAAGTTCAAAGGGTACCCACTTTTTAAAAACAAATCCTTCATGAAGTTACACTCATCCCTAAAGTCTGCGTCTGTAGTGACCATTTGCACAGCCTTAACCAGTTGCCCCTTAACCACAGATTTTCTTTGTGAAAAAGGATGGCAACTGGAAAACTGAAGGAAGGTGTTAGCATAAGTTTCCTTACGGATATTTTAGCCAAGTAACACTTGTTGATACAGTCTTTAATCAAGTGTATGTCAAGATAGGATATTCTGTCTTCAGCAAAGCAGGAAGTAAATTTAAGAAACCTAGTCATTGAGTTAAAGAATTCAACTAACTCCTGGGCTACTTCAGTGTCTCCCTTTAAAATAATAAAAATATCATCCAGGAAATGTGTGTAAAATAAAAAATTTTCCTGGATGTTAGGGTTGGCCATGACAAGCTCCCTCTCCCAGTACGCCATGACCAGGTTAGCTAAACTAGCTCCACATGGAGAGCCCATGGATACACCTATCTTCTGAAGAAAATATTTATTATCAAAGGTCACATAGTTATGGGACAGGATTATATCTAATAGTTCCCCTATGAGTTGGATTTCTGAACAAAAGGCCCTTTTACTCTCATCTTAAAGGTCACCCACTCCACTGCTTCTAAATGAGGATTAGAAGAGTAATGGTCCTTAACATCAACTGTGAGGAAATTATACTCCTCTCTACAAGGTATTTTGTTGACCTTCTTCAAAAAGGACCACGAATCCTTGGAGATCTGGGTTTCACTTTTGACATATTTTTTTCAGAATATTATCAACCACTTTAGCACTAGCGTATGTAATGCTGTTCTTTGCGTTCACTAGTGGGCACATAGGAGGATTGTGTAGGTCTTTATGGACCTTAGGGATTCCGAATAAAATGGAAATCCTGGGGGCCGGCATGGTCAGATAATTATATAATATATAACAAAAATCTTTTTTATGTGCTTAAATTCTATGTTATAGTATATTAAATGCACTTTGGATTTATTCGACTTGTGTATGGTGTTAGTGTACTACTGGTCAGCTTGCCTGAGTGGATTCCATGTGTGTGAGTTTACAGAAGTTTATTGTTCTTTCTTGAGTTTGTGTTTTGAAGTTCTACATGTCCTATGACACTTGAAATCTCAACAGTTTATGAAGCTAGGCTTGTTTGTGTATGTAAAAAACTTCCAAGGAAAAAAGATCTCATTTCTTCTCTAAGCTATGCTGTTTTATTCCAAGACTATATTCCTCTATTCCTGTAAAATTATTTTCCCAATAGATGTTACCTTTCTTGAGTTTATTGATTTCATTATGAAAAATAAAAGTTGCTGTGATCACTTTCCTTGTTCCTCTTTTCACGAAGGATATAAACATATGCATTTTTTCTCCCTGTCTTTCTTTCTGTTTCTCTATATTTACATATGACTCCCTGTATATATCCCACAGGTGAGCCTCAAACCTTCCTCATACTGAAAAATTACTAGGACATAGACACCCCTTCCCCTGAAAACAAGGTGAGATACCCATTTACAGAACACCAGTGTGAATGACACACTCTAAAAAAGGAGATTATCCCCCTCAGCATTCTGTTTTACTTTAGGTCACCCCAAAGCTCTAAGGACTATAGGTATATCCTATCTAACCCCTTGCCAGTCTTCCGCATTGTCCAGTGGTCATCTTTGGAAATCTGATTGCTAGTATCTACATCAGTAATTACCTGCTGCTTTGAGAGACCTAGAGGCCTGCAAACCCCCTCTGTACTGCTCAGATAATTGTATAAAGGTCTAAGACTTTATTACATTTCCATTTACAATTTCCCAACCTTCCTTGAAGCTTCACCTTCTTGATTAAACTTTGGAGAGTCAAAATGGTTTCCTGTTTAATGCTGAACTCTGTAGTATTCCTAACATTGTTCCACCACCCTGCATTTATCTCTGAGGCTAACAGTAAAAGAACTCTCAGCTCCTTTAGCTTTTATCCTCCCCCTCCCTCCCTTCCTAGGCATTCCCCAGCTTGAAAACTGCATAGAAAAATCTCAGTAACTTATCAAATAATGTTTACCCCTCCCCAGTCTTCTCCAAGACTGGATTACTGTCCAGTTGTAAAAGTAACAACTGCACCTTCCATTTATAGTGTCTCTAAATTCTGTTCTCTTTCCTTCTTTCCTTCAGTATCCCACCAGCTATGAAAAAAAATCCCATTAAAAAACTTCATTTGATGATTCAAACATGAAGCCTATATTTCCCATCCATTTAAAGTCCCTCCTGACTTCTCCATTTTGTAGATAACGTCAAAACAACACTTGTACTCTTTTTCTCCAAGATCCACTCCTACACATTTTGGTCACTGATTATCTGTCCCAAATAAACGTACTCCTTCCTTCTAACCCATTTCTTTTTCATTAAACTCTCTCTCTCTTGTATGTAATGTAATTCATCCATTCCTACTTCAGCTGGTATAATTCTTACCTCGGTTATCTATTTTTATTTTATTATTTAATTTAATTTTGTTTTTAGGGGTAGAGCACTGATCAAATCTGATTTCTTCCTGGTACTGCCTGGGTAATAACATTAAAGTAAGATTAAAGGTACATCTAAATTATACAGTGCACTGACATAACACAAACTAGACATAAAAAAAACTATACACATATTTACAAGATTTAAAAAAATGCAAAATCAGGAGTATACAATGCTTAATACAGATGCCATAGATTGGAAATATGGGCAGAGTTGTTTAAAATAAACTAGGGAGATCTTGTTGGATTGTGAGACATACAAATGAAGATCTATTTGGATTGTGTGGAATACGGATAAATTCAGGTATGACTTAAAATGCATATTTTGTGATGTGGTAATTTTGCAATTGAAACTGGTCTAGCTGATTTCTCCTAATGAGAGAAGGGGCTATTGGACTGAATTTCTACTGTTTGTACATCAGTGTTACTCTTGATTTGATTGCGTGCTCCTGTGTTTCTGGACAGTGCTTCTCAGTTTGAGTTGATTTGTGACTCTGAATTCTGCTGCCAAATTTGAACAGAAAATAAATCCCACAGAAATGTGGAAAGGAGTTGCTTTCCATATTAGAGTGTGCTAATGCTGATGTAAAAATGATGTTCTCTGCTTTGGATTTGAAACAGATCTATTTATTTCCCTCTGGAGAAAAAAGAGAAGGGGTTATTGCTATTATTTCAACCTTGAATTAATATTGGTTATATAGCAATATTAGCTTTAACTGGTCTGTGTTCTCTTGGGATACTTTAAGAATATAGTGTTTTGTTTGTGGATATTGTCACTCTGTTGTGCTGACCTGTGACAAGACCAACCTGCCTTCCACTGAGCTACTCAGTTTGACAGAAAAAAAAAACACCTTAACATTTGTTCAGGGCTGCACTTAGTGCAGTGAGTTTACAGAATATACAACACAGTTCTGCAGTACATATGACGGGTCTATATTACTACATCAAAAAAGCCGTTAATCGAATGGCTTTATAACTGAAAATGCTGATAAAAACTGTGTAGTGTGAGATCGTGGTACAGTAAAGATCAGAAAAGTTGCCCTTTCCTCACTATAGTGTGATCTTGGAGTTATATATAATTAGCAGGGGGTGTGGGGGGGTGCAGCACCTCACAAAAGTGAGTTCTATTAACTGTATTTTCGGTTATAAAGCCCTTCGATTAACTGCTTTTTCGATGTGGTAATATAGACCCCATATGACAGCAGCAAGTGTTTGCTTTGGTATTAGTCCAATTTGTATAATCTCAGTTACCTGGAGCAGTACACCATAGTGTTTGCCTCCACCTGGCTGTTCCTGGTTGCATATGGTGTAGTTTGCTACACCTTATGCCCACTACTGACTATCACTTCATGTGATGTATTTAGCAACTGTGGCTAATTGCTTATCACCTTGCTACAATGTATCCGTGCTGAGTCTGTTAATTGCTTGCTGTATTGTGCCATTGTTTTGACAGTATAACACATGCTTGTTCATTCCTTATACTTTTCTGAACAGTATTTGTGATTTTTGCACCCAAACCTGCTAATGACTCAAGTACTGTGCACCTGAATTACTATATCTAATGTCTCTCATAACCCAATAACTATGTGGCATTATTTAGTGTCTAAAGGTTTCTTCCATTTGTTAGCTGACTAACAGTGTACTTTTCTTCTGAATGCTATTTGAGTAGCAGTGTGTGGTTTGTTATATATTTTAAATCTGTTTTACATGCAGTTCTGTGGATACCAGTGTATGTGGTAGTGAAAGGTTCACTTGCTTATTTCAACAAGGTTCATAAATAAGAACTTCATTATAACACTGTTCTTCTGCTCTCAGTTTCAGAGCTTAGTCTTAGATTTGCATGTATTACATAATTGTTATAGTATCTATTGTCCCCTGATAAAAGAAAAACATCAATACTGCAACATCGAAAGAGAACTTTTGATAACAGCCTGTTAGCTATTAAGCCTTGAAACTTGATTTGTTTTTGAATTCCTTCATCGATTTAACAGCCCCATGTAGAGAAGTTGGAGCCAAAAGCATGCAGCTTTCCAGATAACCAAATCCACCATTGTTTTTATATTGTAGTGTAAATATTTTTTTTGCTGTTAATTTTAGTGATATGATTTGTGTTCCCTCTGTTTTTCTTTTTTCTTATGAAATCATTTTCTGTCTCACTAAAACAGCAGCACCAAGATTGCTTCCTAATATCAGCTAAAAAGTAAAAGTACATATAATTTCATGTTGTGTTTTTAAAGTGAATTTCAACTGTCAACAAGAGATTATGTTGAGAGTGGGAGAGAGAGAGAGACAGTGTGAATTATTAAAATAATTGCATTTTAAAGTATGAATCTTTATACCCTCAATTCATCCATTAATCAAACTAGGAAATGCACTTAGGAAAAATACTCATTCTGTATATCATAAGTCATGCTTCTATTTGTTACATAATGTTTCTTTTTGAATGTTTAAGAATCATTTTATATATAATCCCAGCCAACTCCCTCAAAAATAGATAGCTTGCCTGGAAAAAAAGACATTAAAAAGCCAAGGTCTGCAAAATCTTATCATTCACTGCAACACAGTGAACAGAATACCAGCCCAATAACTTAAATTTCTGTAGAAAGCAAAGACTAAAAATATGCTGTTTTAAAGTTTAATAGTAACTGCATTTATTTCTCTTACAGTGCTTTTGGGTACTGAATGTTAAAATAAGTTCTAATCATCTTTATTCTTTACTTTCCACTGAATTTGCATTGCCTGGAAGAAGAAAGTAGTACAGACGCATGATCTTCACGGTAGAAAAAAAAAGATATTTTTTTCTTAACTGATGTTTAGCAGTGATGATTATAACATACTGAAGGGAAATCCCACCAATACATGATAAAAATATCATCTACTAGTATTTTTCTCTCTTTCAGATAAGGTATTTGCATAATCCTTCCACATTGTTTGTAAATAGAATCCAACTTTTGTCAGTAACATGATGCAGCATCTTTCATTATTTAGGAGAACATATTTTTTTACCAAATATTGGTTTCATGCCACATTTACATGTTTCATTTTCCATAATTCTCCATTTCCATGTCAGACTCAGTTTTGCCCCAAGCTGCACATTTTTATATTTTTTCACAACAGACAATCGTATTGTTATAAAAGAAACAACGACAACAACAAATCAGATGTACAAACATGCAAACCTTTTCTTCACTTATTAATATCAGATTTAAATATATTTACCAACACATGCATTTAAATAATGTAACAGCTCCCCTCCAGTTCCAGCAGTGTTGGTCTCAAGAAAAAAAATATTACACATTTTCATTTTAAAACATTGTAATGAGAATGAGCCACTCCCACCTATTTTGGTCACTGTTTATTTGTCCCAAAGAAACTTATTCCTTCCAGGTACTTACTCCTTCTGTTTTCTACTATTTCCATAATGCATTATATTCTTTATTGCATTCATCTTTTATTAATTTCACTCTAGACAAATGAAAGCTAGATACCAAAAGAATAGCTGTAATTGTAGAAACTCAAAAAACCATAGAACAGAGGTCCAAACCCAAAGATGGTAGCAAAATACTTTATTCACAGGCAGGATAAGCGCTTTCGTCTTGTATGCAAGACTTCATCAGATGCCTCCATATTACATTTCTAACTATTGATACATTATTCGATTAAGTCTAATTAAAATTTAAAGACACACAATACCTTGTACCAAAATTCATACACAGCCACTTGCATAGTTTATATAATAAACTTAAAATGCTTAAAAATGCTTTAAAATGACCTTTCATAACAGTATGGTGATAAAAATAGTAATGCATATTACATACACTTATTGAATTTGTTAAATTTGTGTAGCTTTAGCCAATAAAATGGGTTTAATAGTATATACTCATTTAAGCCTGGAAAAATATTGGATTTTAACCTAAGCTGCCACTTTAACTCCTTATTTAACAATACATTTTTAACATCTCCCCCTCTAGGATTCATTTTCACCATATCTATGATATCAAATTTAAAACCATTAAAGGAAGAACAGTGAATGGAATGCTTATATAGTGCACTATCCTCTTTTTTAATCCTAATGTCATGAACATGTTCATACATTTTATCCTTGAGAGCCCTCTCTGTTTTTCCTATGTAGAATGCAGGACATTTTACACATATAGCTAGATACACTATCATTTTTGTGTTGCAATTCCCTTTACAAAACCAAACTCTACTATTCATACCATTTTGTAAACATATACTGTCTTCCTTAATGATATAAGAACACTGTTTACAATTGCCACATGGAGTAGTTGCCCTTTTAATAAAAAATTTTGGAACTTCCATTTGTTCAAATGTTCTTTTGAAATTCATACCAGTCCTATAGGAAAAAACAGGTTCACATCCCACCACATCATACAACTCTTTATTTGTTTTAAGCATACTCCAATTAGCCTTTATAATATCTGTGAAGGTCCCTGTAAAACCATTAAATTCGGTTACACATGCTTTTTTACATTTTCTATCCTCCTTAACTATCTCATCCATAGGTTTTCCTAAAAGAGGTTTATATCTAATACCCCACTCTCTATATACTTCATTCAAAACCCCTTGCACCATCTCTCTTGGATAGCCCCTCTCCATAAACATTTCACCCAGGAAATGTAATTCCCTATCCAATTCTTTTTTATCTGAGGTCATCCTTGCAATACGTACTGCTTGCCCCTTTACAAGACTTTTTTTTCTGGACCATGGGGTGATGACTGGTGTAATGCAAAAAACTGAATTGCTAACAACTTTTCTTCAATCTGCAGTGCATGCTACATACCATAAAGTCATATCTTCTGCACATGGTTTTCATCACTGTTATTTAACTCTTCCCACCCTGCCCAGTACTTGTCAATTTATGTGATTATAGCAAGCTTTTCATCTTACTATTCTGCTCCCTGTGGGCAGCCTCTGGTTCCTTAATTATTTAAAGTGAGCAAGCAGTGTGTACACATTGGTTTTAATACCCCAATAATGTTACATATTTTACAATATATGTAGATTAAAGAATATCAACTTCACATAAAGGCATCCCTTACTTCAATAAAAACAGATATTTCAAATATATTGTTTCATTTTGCTTATCATACATATAACTATACAACTTTAAAATAAATTATCAACAATGGTTCCTAATGGCTAAGTAATATTCTATCATTCAAATGAGGAAGCTTATTATTTCTTCTTTGAAAGACCATGAAACTGTAAACCTTCAAGCTGCCACTTTAACAGTATTAAATTTTTTATTTATTTATTTATTTTATTTTACATTTTATTTTCATTTATTACATTGGATACCCGATATTTCATGGTAGATATACACCATTATATAAACATTAAGGTTACATACAGTATCAATACATACATGTAAGATATTATATACAGTATATTAATATTACAAATATATATATATATAAAATAACAAAAAATAAAATAATAATAATAAAAAAAAAAATAGTAATAATAAAATAATAAAACAAAAAATAAATAACAGGGGTTGAGCACAAATAAAGTTTCAAATTAGGTGGTTGAATTTATAGGTCTGGTACCTTATTATTGTATTTTAGGGTTTTAGATATGGTTAGAAGGTTAGAGGTTAAAAATTAGTGTTGGGTTTGGTTAGTTGTTGAGTTAGGTTAGGAAGAGTTGTAAGAAAAAGATCTAGGTTAAGGAAAGAGAGAAAGGAAATGAGAGGTGACTGAAAAAGGAGGGTTAGTAAACTGAGAAATGGAAGTTTTTTTTTCTTTTGGAAGTGACCAGTGACCAAAATGGAGAGTTAGTAGGAGGGAGTTCCATATTTTGGATTCCAGATGTTAACACAGAGTCACAGTGAATTGGAGAAGTTAGATTTTTTTGTTTGATTGTTTGTTTGATGAGTTGCTTATTTATTAGATTTGCAAGTGAAGAAATTTTTTCAGTGCAGGAGTGTTATCAGGTTGTTTGAGAATTTTATTTTTAAGCTAAGTGTGGGAGGTGGTGGAGGAGGTTTTAGGGTTTTATAGTTTAGTTGTTTCAGGTTAGTTAGAGTAGTGATGAGTTCTATAGGGCAGGCCATCCAGTAATAAATCTGGCAAATTATATATAGAAAATGTGAGTTTAGGCTGGGCTGGTTGATTTAAAATTAGTAAGAGGCATAGGCATAGAGAAAGAGAAAATATGTGGGGCGGAGATGGCCACTTTGGCAATTTTTAGGAAGGGAGTTTTAATCAAATTGAATGACCCGAGTTTAACTGTTTTTGTTTTAATGGTTTTAATGGTATGGTTAATTTAAGTTTATTGTCTGTGGTAACTCCTAATAGTTTAGTATAAGAGTCTGGGAGAGAGTAGGGGATTATATAGATTGTATGGTAAATGATATGGGAGAGGTGATATGGTTGGATGGAAGAGTAGTAGTTTGTTAGTTTTTTGGTGTAGTTCAATGGCAGCAAGGTGCAATGTCATTCTACTTTAGTAAAAAATAAAATGTGTGTTGTAGAAAGCAATAAATTAACTAAAAAAAACTGGGAAAATATCAGAACAGTATAATGTAGAGCAAATACAAAGAATGATCAGATGATACTGATGGAGGGGTCATTGAAAAAGAAAGAGAAGAAGTCCTAATATATAGAGGCCTAGGAACCCCCTATATTAGATAATAAAAGGCGAGCTTATTCTGCCAGAGTACTTGCTTTTGTTGCCTATCAGATCAGAGCATAAAAAAAACCAGTTTATTGCTTGGTTGAGTAAGTCAGTTTTTAAGTATGGAGTAGTAGCTGGTGGTCAACCATATCAAAGGCTTTAGACAAGTCCAAAGAGAGAGCTGAGGATATTCTTTTTTCATTCTCGGTTATGGTTAATAGTGTAAAAAAAAGAGAAGGGCAGTGGTTGTTCTATGGAACCATTAATTTATGGTTAAACATGAGACATCTTACCCTGTTCAAACTGAAATGAAAACAAGTATGGAAGAATGATAACATACACACTAGCACCATCACTTCATCGCTCAGTCTTCCATAATACAACAGAGTTCATAACTTCAGCTTCTCCCAAAACACTGAAGAAGGAAATCTCTCCTTAATGGCACATACAGTAACGTGCACAGGTCAACCAATCCTGATTACCCACAACTCACACAGTTACCAATTTTTCATTATTGTCTCTGTTATTTGAAATGTCAGGGTTCATAAGATTTACTTTTTCCCAAACTTTCAGTTCATTTTAAACGTTAAAGTCAGTCTAATCATATTGTATGAGACATTACTGATGCAAACAGAGCACTCACTTTGAAAAATATATTTTCATACACTTATCTACTTCTTGAGATTTATCATTCTCTTTCAAATATGCTTCATTCTAACAGCACCCATCTTACTTGTAGCTCTTTTATTTTTGACACCACACCAGGACTGTGAAACAGTAAGCCTTTCTACTCAAAAATATATTTTCTTGTTACAGGGAATTTCAATTTAAATTTCAGTTGTTTATATGTATACTTTCTCCCTGCATAAACACATTTAGAATGATTCTTTGTTGTCATCCTTGAATGACTCCAAACTGATGAATGCTGATAGCCTTATCATGTACAACTTTTTACCTGGATACATGCTTTCTACTTGCTGTCCCTCTTGCTTCCAAAAAAAAATCAATCAATACTGCCCTGAACTTTTCGTACCCAATAGCTATTTCCTGCAGTGTCAATCATTTTACCAATTCAACACTGGAGATATTGTTTATTGTGAATAAAACTAATTAATTCTACTATTCTACTTGATAATTTTTTTCCTTCTCTAAAGAACACACATTACATTTTATGCTTTGTCTTCCAGTGCTGTGATCTGCAAAATAATTTAGAGAAGCTTCATAAGTACCCTGGAAGCCTACTGCATAATCTCTGCCATTTTCTGCCTAAATTCCAACATCACCTGTTGTTAGTTTGCAGGTATTTGACATGTCACTAATGGCAAGTCTGCCTTTACTTATAAACTTCAAACATACCCATCAAGTTCCATATTTCAAGTTGTATTGCCCTTAAACTATTGTTTACCTCACTCACATTCAGTCTAAACACCATTTAGACTTTCTGCATTGTGAATGGTGATAATCATAGACTTAACTCAAATGAAAAATCTTATTTCTCCTCAAACTATTCCCCTTATATCTTCTATACTAAAATATACCCCCATCATTACCAAGTCTCACCAAATTAGCAATTTTAATGTTTTATTAAATGTTTTAAACTCAATTTTAAATGGAGCATTGAGGAAAAATATTTAGCCTCAAGCATTGACAATGAGTCCATGCCATTTGTTATATGCTGAAGTCATCACACTATTCCTGGAGTCACTGTCATATCTTAATCTATATTCTGACAGTAGCCTTAAGTTAAAAAGGGGGGCAGGGAATATCTTCATTAAGTGCATTTTTGTCTGTTTCTACGGGTATTGCTTTTGATAGTTAAAAACATGCTGCTTAGACTGAGTTAACATTTTCATATCAAAAAATAAAATTCATATGATTCTTTGTAACTTAGATCAGTTTCATGTAAATGCATCTCACCAAGCTTATTTTTCATTGCAGTACAACTGTGAAATTTAGAGACAGAGGATACTGCTGTTCAAGAACAAAATCCCCATCCATATAAAACAAAGTACCTTCCTCTGCATATTCAAATACAACTTGGATCTACATGGATGAAAAACAGAACATTTACCCAAGGACTACCTCCCGTCCTAATAATGGACAGTGGAAACTCTGAAATCCTTTATCCCATGCATAGGTCCCTTAAATTATATATGGAATAATCCCAGTTATTTTCAATGAGGTATTATAATCCACAGTGGTGCAGCGGTAGCATTGTTGCCTCACAGCAAGAGGTTCTCCTGTTAGATTCTCAGCTAGTGTGCGGGGAGTGCCTTCTGTGTGGAATCTGCATGTCCTCCCCGCGGGTTGAGTGGTGTTCTGAAAGACATGCGTGAATGGGCATGCCTTTGTTGAAGGTTGGGCGTCGAGCTGGCAACTCGGCACCGTGATAATCTACTGCCAATCCTTAGCAGACCGGAATTCTGCTGCGGCGACCCCTAACCAGGAAAAGCCGAAAGACAACAACATTCTCAATGGGGTATTATATAATTATTGACCATGGGATGGGTAAGAACAATATATGACTGAATGGGGTAGGTTATTTCAAGCACAAAAATGGAAACTGGCTAGCTTTAAATGGTCCACAAGGGCAGCTAGTTTATTACTTACCTATGAACCTTTATGAAAAAATTAGTATTTAATGAGTCTGCTTTGCAAACTCAATATACGATCAGATGTTAAAATAACATTTTAACATTTCATTATATATTATAGATCACAAAACCAAGATGTATTTTAAATTACCACAACTCTATTTTATAGATATTTTCTAATATAGTGCCAATTGAAAGTGTCTTGATTTTTACTATGATTAGAAAAATTCACTTAAAAAAAATTGTATAATATATTTTATCTCTTTAGGTACTACTATGCCATTGCAAAGAAGGAGTTATCATCATCATTATTATTATTATTATTATTAGTAGTAGTAGTAGTAGTAGTAGTAGTAGTAGTAGTAGTAGTGTTACTGTTACTACTGTTATTACTACTACTATTGCTAGAGGAATTCATCTGTAAGAAAATGGACAGTCAAAATAGGTTTGCCTTCAAGCAAACATTTTTCATCTAAGAATGCCAGCGGTTAATAGTATGGGGGATTGATTTAAAAGGTAGTGAGGGTTGGAGAATGTTAAAATGTGTAATGAGATAATAGAGTAGGAGGAGAGGAAGTAGATGGTATTGAAGGAAGGGGAGTGGGAGTTTATGATCCCTAAGCCCCAGTTATAATAAATCCCTCCTTCTTATTTAAATATCAGTTACAAGTTAATGCAGAATGTCAGTAAGAACAAAGTAACTGGAACATGACTAGGAAAATTCAAAAGGCTTTAATAAAAACATACAGCTTAAAGACAACTGGTAAGAGCTTTCACATCTCTATCAGACACTTCATAGATCATTCATTTAGTGAAACACAGTAACATAATGCTATACCAAGGGGCCTATGGGTCTCCAAAATGACAAAATAGGCAACTTTATCTGGAACTACTGGTTTAACTCATTACATCCGAGTGATGCCTACAGGTGCATCTGCAGTTAACTCTTAGTGATGCCTATAGGTGTCAAATATTGCTTGTTCATATTTACATCAATAATTCCAAAACCATGCTATGTACAAGACTTTAAAGAATTTCATCTTAAAGCTCACACAATGGCAAACTCAATTGCATTAATACCTGACCTCAGTCTAGTGCAGTTAAAGAGATATTAACTGTTTTTTATGATATTAATTTATATTAATATAATTCTCACATTTTTCTAAATATTTCAACAACCAAGTAACACAAATAGAATTCCTTAGCCTCATATGAAAGCTCTCAGCTAGATGAATACAATGCTGCTTGACAGTCTGTTTGTAACTTGAGTGGATGCTGAGATAGTGAAAGTTATTTTCAAATATTACAAACTTAATAGTCACTGTGTTTACTGGGACTTATACAATTCAGTTTAAGACCTAGAATCTAAAGAATACTACCACTATAAAAATAGTTTGTGCTGAAATGATTGCCATTTATACTTTTTTCATAACCCCTATGGCTCTGTTTGAAATGTGAGGACATAATTTGATTCTGTCAAAAGGCTTTGGCTCTGCCCATTGGAAGTTACAGTGCAAACTTCCTGAGCTCCATTGGAGTGAATGAGTTAATGGCAAAGATTGAATTTGGAGACTAGTTTTGGATACATTAACTTGTTGAGTGAACATTTTAAACTCACTGAAGAAGCTTTGAGCACAGAAGTGTCCACCAAGCAGCAACAGCTTTTTAATTCATATCCCTCAGACATGGTTGCATCGGCACTTGAAGAGATTGTTACCAGTGTGTCTGTGTATGAAGCTACACTGCACTTAGAGAAGGAATATAAACTCAATAGGGATATTTCTGATTTTAAATCTGGACTTGTTTTTTTCATGGCCACAAGCTAATGCTGTTTCCACTTAGCTGCCTGACACAGATTCTGTCCCGATCAATGTGAACGCCTCAGTTGAGGACAGCATCATTAATACAACTACTGTTTCTACTTCCACTTCAACAAAGCCTATCAATATATTTCAGAAGACAGCTGCACCATCTTTTGTAGAGATCCCACAGGTTTTTCCATCCCTACCATTACCCATAAGGGATCCTTCGAGACCAGGCAGATCATTAAGTCATGGGAGAAAGAGAAGGAACCAATCAACAGAGTGTATACAACATTCCACCATCAAGAATATGTGGAGTTCAGGGAAGCCTCCCTGATTTGAAATATTTTAAGCATGCATTTGATTAAAGAAGAGTATACACTACTGGGGAAAAGGACTTTCTTTTATACCAGCTGCTAAAACTAACACCTGTAACACTATACTTGATGTGAAAACATTTACTAGGAATGCTATCCTTAAGCTCATGTTTCCTAATATCGATAATAACAATAAGATTCTGAAAAAGCCAAGTACTTTTATGCCCACATTGTGCCTCCTCCTGGAAGCTTTTACCAGGATCTGTAAACAAGATTTAGTAGGTTACAGAGACAACAGATTTACAGGTAAGCAGAGGTTTAATAATCTTACCAGAGATGAACAAATAGCATTAAATGGACTACTACCTGATAAAAGTGTTTGTTTTCCTGCTACTAAATGGGCAACTGTCCGATCTAGCTAAACTGCAAGTATTTCTGCTTCTTGAACTGTTTTAAACTGTTTAAAGTTGTTTTTGCACCTGCACTTTTAAAGTTTGTCCTGTTTGTTGCTTTTACCTGTTGAGGCTACACACTCAAGTGTGCTAGCCTGTGTTACATATTTATTGCATTTTCCTGCTGTTTGTTGCAAAAAAAAAAAAAAAATTATCCTTGTTTCCCATCTTTCCTGACCTAAAGTAGTCCAAATACAGGCTTTGCTGTATTCTGGACTTTTGGAAAGTTCCTGTGTTGCCCATTTCCTTTCTTGGAAAAACGGAGGCTTCTTTGTTCACCAGTGGCAGTAGGGAGCTTGGAGCAGCCTATCTATCCCTGGAAGAGTGTTCCCAGCACAAGAATCTGGTAGTCTATTGGCCGTTTTGGGCCAATTCCTAGCTCTTTCAAGTCCCCTGTATAAAACCCGCATTAGCATGGCTTTTTGTGATTTTCGCATAGCGCAGCATCGGGCAGTGCCGCTTAATTGGGTTTAAACCATTCTCGGCTCCACAAAGTCTGCTCTTCACTTTTTCCCTTAGAACTGATCTAGTTCTCATAATAAACACCCTATTCCCACTCTAAAGCCTGTCACTTGCTCACTAAAGCAATTATATAAGTCAGCACTAAAAAATTAAAAGCACTACACCCTCACAAACTCCCCTTGAGTACTTTGTTCCCCATTGGCCCTTTTTTCAATTATAAAGGAATTCCCAATACTATTCTAGCATGTCCAAAGGTCAGTTGTCAATCTCCTCTCCGGTCCAGCTGGTGAATTTGGGAATCTTGAGGCAATGTTACAACTGCCTCATGTACACAGACAACCCTCTCCTCCTCCCAACAAATTCCAACACATGTGAGAGATGCAACCATATAGCCAAACTGGAGGCTAAGCTCTCTCAACTCAGTACTGGCGTAACCAGTCAGGAGGAGAAGGAAACCACACTCACTACAATTCCAGTCTCACATAGACCTACCACGACAGCAAACCAAACACATAAACACACAAAAACATACTCGGAGGCTCTAAATAAAAATCTGCCTAAGCAGCAGAGACCTCCAAAGCAGACACCCAAGCAACCGCTACCCAAAACAAAACACATGCAACACATAGCTCACAAAGCCAGTGTGCCGAACAGTCACAGCCCTTAAGGCTAAACAACACACCTGATACACCTGTAATAGGTGACTCTATCGTCAGGCATACTGACGTCCCGCTCACCAGGCTGAACAAGGAGAAGGTCACGGTGAGCTGCCTGTCAGGCGCTAGGATCCGCCACATAACACAAGCACTCAGGTCACTCCAAGGCAAGTACAAATATGACTCAGTCATTGTCCATGCTGGTGTGAATGACCTGAGATGTACCTCCCTGGACTACATGAAAAGAGACATAGAGGAGCTCTTTGAGCATGTAGCCCAGGCCGGTATGACCCTGACCTTGAGTAGCATCTTACCCTCACCAAGAATGATGCCACAATATGAAGACAAGATGATCAATTTCAACAATTGGCTTAAGTATTGGTGTCATTCAAAGGGGATCCAATGCCTGTCTGCCTGGGATGACATGCTCGACAAGCCACGATGCTTCGCTAGGGATGGCTAGCACCCGTCACGCTGGGCTTGCGGAAATTGTCAAAGGCTCTTGCCACCCCCATAGTGCCTTTTTTAGGCAAGGCTCAAAAGACAAACCCACCTCCATAGGTATCACAAGGGATAAGAAACTAAGAGTAATGCTACTCAACGCCAGAAGTCTAAACCTCAAGATGCATGCACTTGAAACTCTCCTTAGCATGGAGAACATCGATATCTGTGCAGTAACAGAAACCTGGTTCAAGGCTCCGAGAGCACCCCAGCACTACCAGGTTATACCTCATACCATGTTTTTCGGCCCCAAAACTTGGACCGAACCACAAAAGGAGGGGGAGTATCAATATTCGTCAAAGATACCCACACCTCCAGGTTGGTGGCACAGCACGAAGCATCAGAGACTATCCATGTGCAACTAACAGTGGGTAAAACTGCCTTCCAGTTTGTAGCCTGCTACAGACCACCCTCCCAAACCCAGGAACCCCACTCGGCCTTCCTGAGAACACTGGAAAATATGAAGGTCTCTCCAAACACCATTATATTGGGCAACTTCAACTACCCTAACATAGACTGGGAGCATTACTCTAGCTCCAACACCCTAGCCCAAAGGTTCCTAGAATTTATAAACTCAAATGCTATGGAACAACTTGTTGCCACTCCCACAAGAGTGGAAAACATACTGGACCTGATCAACACCAACATGGGGACTCTATGCTCCAGACCAGAAGTGTATCCCTCACTGGTAAGATCAGACCATAAACTAATCTCACTAGATATTCACATCCCAACCCCAGCCCCTGTTGAGAAAACCACAGTGAAAAACTTCTCTAAAGCAAATTTCACACTCCTCAAAACCGAGGTGAAATCCTTCAAAGCCCCTGGGCCTGTGGAAAATATGGCCCAGACTGCAGAATCCTTTATAAATGCATTCTATGAACACCTTCAGGAATGCATGGATCATGCAATCCCAAATAAAACCAAGACCCAATCATCCAAAGTTAGGCATTCTGTCTGGTGACCCCAGCCATAAACAAACTATACAATAGAAGGAGGAAGCTACTACATGATAGAGCAAAATCCCAAAAAGGGAAGGCATCTCTGATCAGTATTAGCAAAAAACTACGGGCATTCATAAAATCATCTAAGGCCAGCTTCGAGAGAAAAATTGCACAGGACACTAAGGATAATCACAAGGCTTTCTTTAGTTATGTTAGGAACCTGGGTGGGAATTCCCAGATATGCTCAGAATTAGTCCAAAATGACAAAAAATACACCGAACCCACAGACATTGCCAACATCCTAGCTGACAGGTTCAGCACAACCCCCCCCCACCAAAAGGGCAAATATCTATCCCAGCAGAGTGCTGCCCCCCTGACATCTCAGATGCTCAGGTAAGAGCTGCCCTCTCCAAAGCAAAAACCACAGCATCAATGGGACCAGACGGTGTCCCGGGCTGCGTCCTACATGAACTCCAAGAAGAGCTAAACCCAAACATAAAATTACTGTTCAATCTCAGCCTTACTACAGGATATGTACCCAAAGAGTGGCGTACAGAAACAGTGGTCCCTCTCCACAAAGATGATGCCTCAATGGATCCTGGAAACTATCACCCCATAAGCTTGACTAGCTTGGTCTGCAAAGCTATGGAAAGGATCATCATGGACCTCATAAATAAAGATATTGGGGACCTACAGACACTGGATCCTACCCAGTTCGGCTTTGTTAAGGGCAGATCCTGCCTCTTAAACCTGGTTGATTTCTTTGAAACAGTCACCAAGGCCATTGATGAGGGGAAGGTGGTCCACACAGCCTACCTGGACCTTGCAAAAGCCTTCGATACAATACCCCACTCAGGCATTATAGATAAGCTCACCAGCTTAAATATAAACCCCTATGTCACTAGATGGGTTGCAAACTGGCTCAAGGACAGAACTCACATGGTTAGAATTGCTGGAGCCATGTTAGACTCCAAACCACTTACAAGTGGCATCCCACAAGGCTCAGTCCTGGAACCTCTCTTGTTCGGTATATATTTCTCGGAGGTACAGGCTAACACGGAAGGACTGTGGCTGACCAAGTTTGCAGATGACTGCAAACTGGGCGCCATAATAGACTCTCCAGCCAACACAAGCATCCTACAAAAGGGCCTCATAGAAACAGACAACTGGTGCCAGAGCCATGGCCTCAAGCTAAACGCCAAAAAGTGTATAGTCATCCCCTTTGGCAAAAACAAAGTGCCCACAAATCACCACATAGGTGGTAATCCATTAAGTACGGAAGAAGTAATTAGGGACCTGGGGACCCAAGTTGATAGCAATCTCTCATTTGACAACCACGTGGCCAAAGTGGTTAGAAAAACATTTTATATAGCCCACCTAATCATGAAGGGATTCACATCTATATCAGGGGAGGTCATCGTGCCTCTTTACTCATCCCTCATCAGGCCCATAATTGAGTACAATGCCCCTTTTGGGATGTACCTTACCAGACACCTGCAGCAACTGGAAAGACCCAAAAGTACCTCACCAAGAGGATCAAAGGGCTCAAACAGATGCCATATGCTGCCCGGTTAAAGAAACTCCAGCTCTACTCAGTGGCATACCGCCTGCTCAGAGGCGATCTGTGCCTGATGTATAAAGCCATGTCCAACCTGGAATCAATGGACATGCTGCACCTCAGAAAATCCAAATCCCATCGAGCTACGTGCTCCAGAGACTTGAACCTCAGCAATGAAATAAATAGAACATGCTGGAGGGACAGATTCATAACCCAGAGGCTCCCTTCACTCTGGAATAAAATCACAGTCCAGGTTAGGCAGAGTCCCTCATTGACTCTCTTCAAGAGGAATCTTGATGAGTGGATGGGAGATAGTAGGTTTACCCCGGGTATCACTTCTGTGTCACTGTTAGACAGAGGCACAGTATACTAACCTCGAAAAAGGGCATAGCAAAATTCATTTAAAATGGGTGGCGAAAGCCAAACACACTCTGGTTAGGCTTATAAATGCCCTAGGGCAGATAGCCTAGTATGAACCTATGAACCTATGAACCTATGATCCTACAGAATCCCGATCAGATAGTGATATGCCCTGCTGATAAAGTTGTCCTAATGGACAGGTATTTTTATTTGTGTAAAATGACACAAATGTTATCTGATACCAGTACGTATGGTTTGATTTGGAGGGAGGACATTGAAACAATGATACGAAGGCTGCATGATGATTTATATGATTGTCTATTACGTAGAAGCATCACATTAGATTTGTATAAATATTTGGTTGTTCCATCTCCAGAAGTACCCATCATACAGGGCTTACCTAAAATAAATAAGAATGCAGCGAACCCTCCAATGAGACCCATTTTCTCCTGGAGTGGTTGGCTGATGCAACCCCTGTATATGTATGTTGAAACTATGTTGAAACCAGTGTTAGAAAACTCTCTCACAGTCCTAAGGGACACAGAGAGTTTACTTGAGTGAGTTTATTCATATATTTCTGGTAGTAATCAAATGAAAGAATTTATGTTTGTTATATTTGATGTCTGTTCACTTTTTACTGTCATTCTCAATGAGATTGATATTGATTTTGTGAGATCATATCTTAATAGTGAGAGTGCTACACATCTAGTCAGATTTCTCTTATTTGTTTGTTTATTGAAATGATCCTGGAAAATAATATATTGTTGTTTGATGAGAAATATTATATTCAAATGTCTGGTGTGGCAATGGGCACCTTGTGTGCTTATTCGTATGCTAATATGGTAAACTACATTTGTTTTGACAAATTAACATTTTTCTAGGTTCACTGGATACTTTAAATATCTCGCTGATGACATTATTGTGTTATGGACAGGCCCTATTGAATTATTGGATAATTTTTTGCAGTATCTGGAATCAACTGCCACATTTTTACATTTTTCTAGGACTTATTCAAAGGAAGCTATTGAGTTTCTAACTGTGAAACTGGTTAAGAATACAGATTCATCCATTTGCAGTAGTTTATTTTGGAAACCCTCTAGATGAAATGCTGTCCTTCACAGGAAAATCACGTATCCAACTTATGTTTTTAGGAATGTAGTGAGACAACAAGCTATGTGAGTCTGTAGACTCACTAGTGATAAAGAATCTTCTAGATTGGCTATGACTAGTTTGAATAATGAGTTCTGAAATACAGGTCATAAAAGTAGGGAATTAGAACAGTCCCTAACAGTAGATGATACTGACAGGAATGGGAGGGGTTGTCCATATTTCTCAATTAATAGGAATGATGTAAGAGTGGAGAAATCAAGTCACAATGATCTTCATAAAACATCAAGGATAGTGATTTCTTTCTCCTCTGATGTAGAACAAATTTGGACCATTATGAGAAAGAATTGGCACGTATTGACAGTTGATAAAAGGATAGTCAATGTAGTAGGCACAGAACCATCTTTTTATTTTAAGAACAGGAAAACTTTAAAAAGGATGTTGTGTTCTAAAAATCATATAGCTGCTTCAACACTATCATAGAGAATTGGTACTCATAGTTGTAGGTCATGAAGTATTTGTATGTATATAGAAAACAATGATGCTTTTATATATCTGATAATGAACAAAATATATCAATTTAGTTTTTATGCTGACTGCTTCAGTAGGGATTTGGTTTATGTAGCTAGATGTAAAAAGTGTCCATGAATCACTCTCTTTGTGAGTGAGTTTGTGAGCAAATTTATGATATTCGGAGAAATGATGACAGGAATGCATTAGCAAGGCATGTTTTTAATGAAGGGATTGACCAATCTTACATTTCTAATATTACAATTAGTTAGATCAGACAACCATCTATGGGACATTAGGAATAAAAGGGAGGAGTTAGAAGCACATTGGATTATTATTTTGCAATCTGACAAAAGGTTTGGACTGAACGATACTGTTTCATTGAAACCATACCTAAGATCATATAATTTGTTTAAATAAATGTATTTCTACAATATTGGTTTTAGAATGTCAGTAGGTATATTTATCTATGAATGGAAAAGAGTAACTCATTGAAATGTAATGATTTCCTTGGGTCCCTAAATCACCTGATGCTCAAACTTCACTACTAAGTGTATTTATGATTAAAATAGTATCACATTTTGACATTTTATTTATTTATTTATTTATTCATTTTATTTTACCTTTGTTGACTGGGAGAGTCCAACTGGATTACAGGTCCATTTTCAGTGGAGTCCCGGGGAGAAAAGCTCCAAGAGAACAATTATTTACAAAACATAGTTTTAAGGACAGACTTTTGACATACAATTTCCATAGAAGAGACTTTGACATACATATTAACTAACAGATAGGATACATTTGTTCTCTACAATATAATATTACATTTTAGAAGATATTCCTAAGTTTAGGATTCCTGTGTTAGATTTACTATCAGAGTAAAAGCAGAGAGATGTAGAATAAGGCTCCGAGAGAGCAGATGATGCTTGCTATAGTTGAGAAGGATAACAAATTGATTTACTATATGTCTTTGCCTGTTTTTTGTTGAGAAGGATAATAAATTGATTTACAATATGTCTTCTCCTGGTTTAGTTGCTTATGGAAAGCACAACATTGCTGGGGTAGTTTTCCCTAACTTCTGGACAGATGGGATGAGCAGAATATTAGCAGTCCTAAGTGGGTACAGTACTATGATTGATTGACTTAGCAGAGCTACTTAAGTTAGGTGAAGTATTCTAATGAGACGTTAGCAAGGGGGGTACAGGAGCACAGTCGATTATTCAAAAAGTGAGTTTTAACAAGTTTCTTGAACTGTGATGGGGATTTGTTGTCAGTTATGTGGGCAGGAAGGGAGTTCTAGGTTTTTGCTATACAGTGGCTGTTGACAGACGTACCAGCTTCATTGTTATATTTGGTTACTTTGAGGAGGTTTTGCATGCTAGACCTCAAGGGCCTGATGGTTGTATAGGGTTGCAAAAGATTTTGTAGGGCTGAGGTGTTTTCAGAGTTATGTATTATTTTGTGGGCTAGTGATAGTTGATTGAGTTGAAGTAGTAGTGGTAGTTCTAGCCAACTGAGTTTTTTTAGACATTCACAGTGATGTGTTCTGATGGGAGAGGAAAGATGCAATGATTTTATTGGATATTTGGGTCATTTGAGATTTTTAATGAAATGATTCTATTGGTTAGTTTGTATCTCTTGGATTTTTAAAAATGTTACTGTGTTTTACTCACTGAATGGTCTGATGAAGCTATGACATCCCAACACTGGCCCAGTAATCAAGGATTCTCAATCCTCACCACTGGCAACAGTGTGGGGGATGTACACACTGGGAGGATGACATGTACACACACAGTAAAGTATAATTTCCCTTAAGAGCACACAGAGTTCACAGTCAGTCTGCGGCTGGCTTCTCCCTCTTTCCCCACATCCCCAATAAGACACCCCACTGGCACAGCTATAGGGTTGTGATCTTAGCCAAGTGGCCAAGCTATGATTTCCAGAACCCTCTCTGTCCAACCAGTGCTTTGTGTTCCTTCCCATGTAGCTAAAACACACACATACATACACACACACACACACGCACACACACACACTTTGAGATTTGATTGACACACACACACACACACACACACACACACACACACACACACACACACACACACACACACACACACACACACACACACACACACACACACAGCTGGCAAAGGCTGGCAAAGGTGTACTAGCTATGCCACTTTTTGCATCGACTATAATTTAGTTCCAGCTGCCACCAGCAACCTTATCAACTAGTATAAGGCCCTTAGCAAAGGGTGTCCAATCCTACTGTGTAATGTTACTAATAATCCAAATGGTAGTCTATTAGAGTGGGCTGTACATTGTCGCCAAATAGATATGTACTCTAACAGCTTAAATATGCCTCACAAATGTCAGCCACAAAGATAGGTTTAAATATATTTAATAATAAATAATAAAAGAACAAGATAATACTCTGTCAATCAACACAGTTTCTTCAGAGTTCAAAATCACAAAAAGTATTTCATAACAACATTGCAGGACAGTCTCAAATCAATACAGAAAAAATTGAAACTAACCTTTACTATATTCCTATCTATATCTAAAAGAAATACTATGCCTTAAATCTTACTTACAGAGCAAGTGCAGATGATGATGATGAGTGGATGTTCTTGCTAGGTCCAAGACAAAATATAAAATGCACAGTCTCTCTCTGAGAGAGTTCTTAAATTAATATCACATTTTTCTGCTAGGTTAGCCTGGGTGACATTGCTTTTTGTCACCTACTTCAGTTTCCATGCGACAACAGAAACTAATAGAATTTTAACATCTCTATGTTAAAAATACATATCTCTCAGATGTTTGCCAGATCTTGGAAGTCGTGAAGCAATACAACACTTTATATTTTAAACCTAGCAATTACTTTTTTTTTCCAGACAATAGAACAACTACTAGCTCTAGATATTTTGTCTGCTATTGAACTGAAACTGAGAGATACCATCTTTTGTTTATGGCCCAGCTATAAAGTAACATAACCTCAACTATTCTTATGTTTTGCAGGTTAATCCTCTATGTTCCAACAGGGTACACTGTAGCTACATCTTAGCTCAGTACATTACATACAATTCTGTATAAATCATATCAATATTCACAAATGGCATAGAATTATTTATAAAATTCCAGATAGCTGGGCTGGCAATATTTCCCTGTATCACAGAAGCATCCAACAGAGATGTGAAAGTGCTTACCAGTTGTCTTTAAGCTGTATGTTTTT
The DNA here is from genome assembly GCF_019279795.1 of Protopterus annectens. Classification (NCBI taxonomy): domain Eukaryota; kingdom Metazoa; phylum Chordata; order Ceratodontiformes; family Protopteridae; genus Protopterus; species Protopterus annectens. The sequence continues at coordinate 1,061,903,303 of NC_056735.1, forward strand.
ATTAAAGCTTTTTGAATTTCCCTAGCCATGTTGCAGTTGCATTTTTCATTCTTACTTAGAGTTTAGTCTTTTTGGGAAGTGCTACTGCTCTCTCTCTCATTGTGAGTGTTTTGTTTTTTTGCATTTGAACTACAGAGTGTGCTTCAAAATATTTTTGTATTCCACTTGGTCTTCATAGTAATTACTATTCAATTCAGCAGTGACATACAAATAACTGAGAGTTTTTGTTCTGAAATTGTTGTCTGGCCGCCAGTTGTCAGAGCTTTATGTCATTTTTATAATAAACCTTTTTACTGAAATTTTAACACCAGAATAAAAAAAAAACATAACATATTGAATAAAATAAGGACAGCAAAACATATAACTATTTAGAAGTGTCCATAACAAGAAAACAATATGTAAAGAATAATAACATTGTTACGCAATCAATATTTTTCAAAAAAAATTTTATGTTTTAGCCAAGATTTATAAGAATGTATAACATTAGAAGTTATTACCTTTATAGCTGATAATTTATTTTTACAAATATTTTTTTCAAAATTAATAAATTCAGAAAATGTAGGTTTATTTTCCCAGTTTTAATAATTGCTTTTATAGCTATGGCTAGAATAAACCACAGAAGAGGCATTTGCATCCTAAGAATAATTGCAGGAATTGGACCATTAAATAAAATTATAGATTTACTTATGCTGCATCTATCTGACTGCAGTACATCTGTAAAATTATTAATGTAAAAATCAGAAAATCTAGTGGTCTTAAAACTTTGTTGATGAGCTCAGTCACAATAATTTCAAAAATCATGAAACCTAGGTAATGTTCCAAAGCAAGAACACTACCTGGGTTTCATGACTTGTTGCTTTGGAACACTATCTGTGTTTCATGATTTTTGGAAATTATTATGACTGAGCTCATCAATGAAGTTTTAAGACTACTAGTTTTTCTGTTTTTTTTATTTTTTTCCTCAACACTTGTGCTGATGAGGTTGGAACTAGACAGATTCCTGTGCTTGTTTATTTTTTTTAATTATTAATGTCTTTCTGAAAGGGAGATAATATCTTACATTACAATACCATATGTAACCAATCAGGTTCTATAACAGAATTATATCTCCAATATTTAACACTGGTCAATCTGTACATTAAAGCAATGTTATGAGATATTATATAGGGTCTATATCAGAACATCGAAGTATTAAAACTTTGAATGTTCTGATATTGAGCACTATTCAGCGAACACTAAGAATAGCAAAGCTGCAGAACAGCAAATTCTTTCCTCGGGAAAGAATTCAGTTGGCTGTTTCTGTGGCTTTGCTATTCTTTGCACTGTGGTGGAAAGTTACGGGTTGGGTTCAGGTAAGTGTGTGATTGTTTATATCTTAAGGTTAGGGGCAGGTTAAGTGAGTAAGGGTTAGGGCGCGGGTTAGGCGTGTGTGCAATAGTGACAGACTTTAGGGTTAGGGGCGGTTTAAGTGAGTTAGAGTTAGGGCATGGATTAGGTGAGTGTGCGATAGTGATGGACCTTAGGGTTAGGGTTTGGGTTAAGTGGGTAGATAGTAGTGTATGTTTAGTTTAGTGTAACATTAGGAATTTAAGTGTATGTGTGTGGTTGCTGTTTGTTTGATGTGCTTGTGTTGTGTGTATGTGTTTCAGAGCAGCACATTTTTTCCATGGGAAAGAATTTTCTGTCCTGAATGTTCGATATTTTCATGTTTAGATGTTTTGGGGCCGATGAAATAGCATTCGCTATTTTCATCTTTCGATAACGTGATATAAACGCGTTATATAGGCTCTATGAAAACATTTTGATTTGAATATTTTCCAGTATAGTGAAGATGTCATTTTCCCTGCAGATTGTGACACCATCTTTTATTTTCATCTGAGAAGACTTCATTATTAATTTGTGTCATATAATTCTAATATGATATGGTAGCATATGAAGAATAAGACATATGAATTCTACATATCTGAGATAAATATCTTTATGTCATTTTTGATCATGACTGTAAACATTCTTAGCCATTGTTCTAGGTTGAAGTCTCACTGTTTCTGTAGAAAAAAGGTTTTATATTTTGATTAAGAGTTTTACATTTTCTAAATTTGTTAGTTATTATATTAAAAATCTTTATCCATGCATTGCTAATTTAACCAGCTAAGAGATTCAGAATTGTTCAGTCTCTCATGGACATTATTAGTATAAGTCAGGCTGTATAAGCCTTATATAACACATTTCATAAAAATAAATAAATAAATAACAAGGTAATATCTTTGCAGAAGTTCAAAACGGCATTTCGTGTCTTTCATCATTTTGTCTCATTTCTCAAGTGTACTTCTTTACTTAAAACTTTTTTATAGCTTAAGTCAAAGACAGTAATCTAGACATTCACCCTTGTAAAAACAAGTGAAATTATAAACTTAATTCTAAATACAATATAAGCAATACAGTTTTAAACCCCCATCTCAGCAGCCCAAAATCATGCTGCTAAATGTACTTAAACTTGCTTCTGTACAGCCTTATAGTGTAAAGTCTATATTTCTTATAGCTAAGAAAATGCACTTATTTACTTTAATAACAGTCAGTGAAAAGACCCCATCACACATTTCAAACACCTCTGACTGCATTATATACAAAACTGCTTTATAATGTGCTGTTTATATATCATGAAATGTTTTATACAAATACTAACAAGAACAAAAGATGTTTTACTTATAATTACTTCTTTTTCCCTATAGTGTTCTAAACATCAATGAAGTAAAGTAGAATATATGCCTGACAGTCCACCCTCAAGTGTAACAAAGTCAACAAAATTCCACTCATTCTCAGACACTTCTTTGTGATTGATAGTTTACAGTCTCCCATTTATTCAATAATTTCAGTGTTGTTGGCCTTCTTCCTGATTATCTTCCTCTCCCAACACCAGACTCTGGTCAAGTCCAAGGTACTCCTTCCTGATTCGTCTAATCAGGCACAGCATATGTTTTTTTTTTCTGTCTCTCAAGCATTTTCCTTTGGAACAATGGAAAATATTTCAATAGGAAAGTCTATGAACTTTATTGTCAGAAGAATGAGAAGCAGAATCACCTTCTGTTTGCTAGCTCACAGTTGTGTTTGCTAAACTTCTTTATTTCCCCCTTAGCCTGCTCTGCATTCACAAATGTCTTTGATCCTCCAGAAAAAGAAAACATTCTGAAGACAGATGATATAGCAGCTTGAATCTGTCACCTGCCTTTTGACATTCCATGATTGCTGGGATATTTTTTTCTTTTCTGCTGGTGTACAGTGATTAATCATTTTCAACAAACATCCTGCTGTCTCCAGTTTTAATACTATTCCTTTCTGCCACAGTTTTGTCAAGATCAACTCTTTCTGCTGGTAAAAGTGCATCTTTACAAATATAGGTATTGCCTGCTTTCTCATGGCCAGGTTTGGAAACACTCATTGTGCCCTTCCAACTAACAAATCTTGCTCTGGGACACCAGTCCAGTTGCTTATTTAAAAATTAATACAGTAGAGGTGGATTTGGCATAATGGTTAAGGTCTTTACCTCACAGACACAAAGTACAAAGTTTAATTCTGACCTTAGTTCATTGGCTTGGCTTAGAAATTGCCTTTCAGGCTATTTAGCTTTGTATTCACCTATGACTATATGAGTAGTAAAGTTTCTCTGTTACAGCAGGAAATCCATCTTCTCACACTATTTTTGAAGCAGGTCTTCTTGAGAAGCTTCATTCTCAGCCAGCCTTTTGTTCAATTCATCCTATGATTTTTTCAGGTTTATCATTTTATCTGAATAGATAATTAAAGCTTCTTCTATTTTTCCAGGCTTTTGCTATTTGAGTCAAACTATTCTTTCAGTATTTTATTTATTTTAATAAACTCTGAGTACATTTGATTTATTTTTCCTATAAATAAATCAAGTGGACAGTGCAGAAATCATCTATACTACGCTAACCATAAATCCAAGAACAACACTTAATATAATTGGCTGCTTTATCCCACCTGGAAATAATTTCCCAGTTATAGAATGTCTATTGCACTTGGCCATAGCCGGCCTTAGGCATAGGCCAACTAGGTGGCTGCCTAGGGCGCTGTTCTAGTGGGGGCACTTTTCCAGTAATCTGGATGGTGTAGATAGACCAGGATGGGGGCACCAGCTGGTGTGCATCTCTGTGTGAAGGATGCTATGGAGCCCTTTTGCCTAGGGCACCAGTTGACCAAAGGCCGGCTCTGCACTTGGCAAGTAGTACCCTTAGTCAGGAGACATCCATACTGGGTGATTTTAATTTAGACTGGTTTGCATGTGATACAGATCACCCCATCCATCACATAGACTTGCATGGTTTTACACAAACTATTTAAAAACTTACCCGAATAGATAAAGCTAGTAAAAAACAATCCACCTTGGACTGGATATTATTAAATAGCTCCTCTCACTCATTCCAATCAGGTTGCCTTCCTGATGGTCTGAGCAACCGCCTACCCACATTTCTTATAAGACAGGGCAGATAGCCTAGTACTTTACTATGAAACTATACCATTTCATGGGGTGGCAAAAGCCACATCACTATGGCTAGGCTTACAAATGCCCCAAGGCAGATAGCCTAGTACTATACTATGAAACTATGAAACAACACATATTCTCACCAAAACCTACTAGGTATAAACAACTGAGAAAAAAATATAACTTTAATCTTGACAACATCCTAGCTGACCTACAGAGTTGCAATTGGACTCGACTCAAGTACCTTGACCTAGATAATGCAGTGAACCACTTTAATAAAGCTTTCTTAGATATATTAAATGCACATGCCCCTGTTAGAACCATCAGAGCAAAATCAAACTATGCCCTCTGGCTAAGCTGAGACACTAGGGACCTTCTGAAAACTAGAGATAAAGCCTGGGAATTATAGTGTAAGACTAACACAGTAGTTTCTAAACAACAGTATCAAAAACTTAGAAATAAGGCAAAAAAAAAACAAATAAAACAGGATAAAATAAATTTCTATCATAACATTCAAAACACATATCAAAAAACCCTCAAAAATTCTGGCTGGCTATAAACTCAATCATTCACCCAAGAAAATCTACTACACCAACACCAAACATCCACAACAATTCTGATAGCATAGCTACCATTTTTAACAAACATTTTACTGAATCTATAATTGCCCTTTCCAAACAGCAAACCCCTACTCCTGATACCAAACCAGCCAAGTCTACAATCAGCAATGCCTCATTCTCTTTCTCCCCAGTTCCTACAGCCACTATAAAAAACTACTACAGAAACTAAAAGATACTACACTTGCCATAGATAACCTACCCAGTGAATACCTCATAAGTGCAGCTGAATCTATAGCCTTCCCAGTGTCAATCCTTATAAATAGATCCATTCTGGAAATCAAGGTCCCTCAACTGTGGAACATTTCCCATGTAATCTCACTTCATAAAGGGGGACCTTCCACAGAACTGACAAACTATCGGCCAGTTACTATTCTTTCATCTCTTTCTAAGCTACTCAAAAGGTGTATTCATCTCCAGGTCATGAAATTCTTACTAACAAATAACTTTCTCACAAACACTCAGCATAGGTTTCACCCATCACATAGTACCACTACAGCTATTTTATCCTTCACTAATACCTTAAACCATCACAGGAATAACAACAACTTTGTATCTGCCATCTTTCTAGACCTATCAAAAGCTTTTGATATGGTCTTCCATTCCAAACTAATAGATGTACTAACTGAACTACCCTTCTCACCATCTGCCACAGCATGATTTCATAACTATTTATCTGGCCGTCAACAATCTGTTCTATGGCAGGGTGATCTACCTCCATGCCTTCCTTTATCCATTGGTGTCCCCCAAGGATCTATATTGGGCCCTCTCCTTTTCTCCCTCTTTACTAATAATCTACACACAGCTACTCCACATGGTTCTATAATACAGTATGCAGATGATTCAACATTTATCTCTGCTGCCACTTCTCTATCAACTCTTCATTCTCAAACACAAGAATCTTTAACTTCTGTTGAAACATGGTTAGCCAATGCCCACCTAATCCTGAACCCAAACAAAACTAAATTATTACTCTTCCAACCTAACAAGACATCTGTCTCATGCCTAACATTTAACATAACAGCCAAAGACAATACTGTGATCTCACCGACAAACAATACAAAGCGTCTTGGAGTGGAAATAGACAATACCCCAAAATTTGACTTGCATGTCTTCCTAGCTATAAAAATAGTCCATAATAACTTGGAAGTCGATATAGGCACAATAGATTCCAGACCACAAACGCCAAAATTACATTAGCACAAACCCATCTGCTCTCCACTCTACTATATGCCTTTCCAATTTTAACTAATCTAAGGAAAACTGACTTATGTAAGCTAGAAGCATGTTATAATAAAATTGCTAAGTTTGCATCTAACTGCCCATATAGAACACATTATTGCACAGCTTTAAGGATACTAGACTAGCTTGTGCTTCCCAACATTATTCTTTACAACCAACTCTCTCTAACTCACAAAATTCTAACACAACCAACTAGAACCCCTGCACTACAAAACCTCATCCTTCCTTACAGTTCCAGCAGACCACTTTGCTCTAACAATAAGAACTTACTTAACATCTCCAGGGCTAACAACACTGCAGTAGAATCTATATTTTCCAACTATATATCTCGTATATGGAACTCCCTTCCTAAAACCATTCTCTCAATCTCATCCACCAACCACTTTAAGCCATCATTTAAAGCTTATCTAAAAAATAAGTGGCTATATTCCTGTACTAACCCCTCATGAGTGCTCTGACACATCACAGAATACCCAAAACATATCCAACTTCTCCACGGTGTTTAATCCTTTGTTCCTACTGTCCTGTCTTAACCTTATATCTTGACATAAGTCATACCTACAAATAGTACTAGCTATGTTTGAAGCCTAGGTTTTGTTGTCAAGATGTAACAAATTTGTATGTTCTTATGTATACTACAGTTTATTTACTTTATACTTTATTGATTATTGTAATGTGTGCAGGAAAATGTACTGTTACTCATGGAGCCTATCTCCCCAGGCCTCCACTGAAAAAGGACTTGTGTCCAGTCAGACTTTACCAGTAAACAAATGTTAAATAAATAAATAAATGATAAAGAAGAAGTTGAGCAAGAGTGAGTATATAAATATTTTGGAATTGATGAAGAATCAACAATAGAACATGGACAACTGGAATAAAACTTAGTAAGGAATATTTTAGAAGACGAAAATTAATACTGAAAACAGCATTGACATCTAGGAACAAAATCCAAGCTATAAACCAATTTGCTTTTCCTATCCTAACTTATAGTTTTGGAGTGACTGAGTGGCCCCAAAAGGTGTTGGATCAGTTGGACAGGAAAACAAGAAGGATGCTTCATGCTTATCAAATGAGTTATAAAAATCAGTGTATACCAAGACTATATATTCCCCATTGTAAAGGATGTATGGACCTCCTTGAAATTGATTACATGTATGGATCTGCAATCATAGGACTGCATACAAATTTGTTGACTTCACAAGACTCAAACATAGTGAAAGTTCTAAGGAGAGGTGAACATAAGCTTATAAGGCAAAAGGTTAATATTGGTAGCCAAAGATAGTGGACTACCTACATGTTAGCTTACAAATTCCATTGAACATGAGAGAGAAACAGACAAAAGTAAGTTTTGGAAAACAGAATTGGAAACAGTTGCAAATCTTGTTGCTGTCTGTGACATATTAATGGCAGAAGGACTGTATTCTGAAAGACATAATAATGTGACAAGAGTGTTGCACTGGGGATTGTGCAAACATTATAATACTGAAGTAACAGAAGAGCACTGGAAACATAAGCTGCAAAGCTTTATAAAAAATAATGAAGTTTATAACACATGGAATCTCCCATTACCAACAGTTCAAAAATAGGTGCAAGAAAAACAGATATAGTAGTCCATGAAAGAAAACAAAAGTAGCATCGATCATTGAAACTGTTACACCTAGTGACTACATTGTCTTATATACAGAGAGACACAAAGTCATAAAATACCAGGATTTGCAGGTAGAAATGAGGGCAGTGTGCAAGAAAGACACCCAGACAGTTCCACTAATAGTAGGATCAGCGGGTCTTCTAAAAAAGAATTTACAATCGTACTTGGATATGTTACCGAAACATGCAACTCCATACGAATTGCAGAAGGAGTCATTGCTGGCACATTGCGGGTGCTGCGAAGAGCACGTCTGGCTGACATCAAAGATTGAAACAATCTTAATTTCATGAACTTTAATTATACTTTGACATAGGAATCTGGTCTGTTCCCATCATGGTATGAGACAATGACTTCAAATAGGGGTGTTTAGATGTTGAAATTGGAAAGTGCATGCAGAGTTTTGTGTTAAAACGTTACAGTTATTTTATAAATGACAGGTAGGGAATAATGCCATTTTTTAGATTGTCATCGGCTAGGTCTAATGTTAGTTTTGATGGTGGAGTTGCATGTATGCATTGACTTAGCCAGTTTGTTAGAAAAATATGATTTATTCCTGAAGTGTCTTGCTAGCTTTACAATCTGTATTGGTTGTTGTTATTACTATTAGTCATTGTCAGCTTAATATCGCAGGCATATCTTTCTCCTGTTAGTTACTGTAAGGGGAAGGTTATTATGTTGGATATTTACTTATACATAGATCACTGTGGAGAAATTAGTTTGCTGTCATTATCACAAAAGTAAGCCTTCTAGGTTTGCTTTGCAATTGTTTGTGATGTGATGGAGATGTATACTTGAACCAATTTGTAATTAATGGGTAATGGTCAATTATCTGAAGTTCAACTTTTGTTTCAGATGATATCTGGTGATACAACACCAGATGTGATATCCATCAGAGACCTCCTAAAATTATCATTCATGTAGTGAACCTAGAGCAGGTGAGGTTGTGAATTTTGTAAGACATGAGAGTAATAAACAAATCAGCACTAAAGTAAGGTAGCTAAATGCATCCTGAAAATGACTAACAGCTCCCTGCCAGCCAAGCTGAGATGATTAGTCAATGCAATATACCACAGACACAAATCACTCTGAAAAAAAACAGGAATCATAAACCAAGAGGAGACAGTTCAAAGCTTTACTTCACAAGTAGAACATCCGGTACCTCGAGTCAGCCATTTGCCTTCAATGGATACATTACATCATTAACAAGCCTGCAATTTCTACCAGGTAAACCCCTCTTAGTTAAGCAAACTCAACAATCTTAAAGTGCACTGTGCCTTAAAACTATGCATTAAATACAAAATATTGCCAATAAATATGTTATAATGCACCATAAATAAACTTCAAATAAGAAACTTTACATTTTTGGTTTGCATGTTAAATATAAGCACAAAATTGCTGTGTCAGAGTGCTGTGTCTTGAGTTAATACATAACTACATAAATACACAATTTTATAACAATTAACTTAAGTTAACTTCTAAGACCCTGGGCTGAAGTGTCCTGTAATTTAGAATCATTTTACTTTTTTTCTGAGTGACTGGTTAAGGCAACTGAAAGCTTACTAAGAAGTATAGGATTCAGATCATATTCCAAAATAATTCAAATTCCAAAAGACCTTAAGTTCTGCAGTTCTGCAGTGCAAAGTAATGAAGCTTTGACTGAGACCCAGATAACTCAACTTCAGTTAGTTGTTCAGGCACTATAACAGCTGGTGGGGTGGAGGCATGGCTTTTTGCTAGTATGCCAGCTCATTATGAGGAAGATGGACTTGGGTTTTCCCTAACTGTTGGCCTTGCCTGTCTGGGATAGGTGGACACCAGATCTAACAGTTAAATCATGGCTGTTTAATGGGCATGGATGTGGATTCCAAGCCAGGATCATAGTAATTCCTGTATAAACACACGGACAAATGGGTGTGTCTGTATTGGAAACGCTGATAATCCCTGCAGATGTGCTAGTGACAACAAGAGATTGCATTACAAATTTAAAAAAAATCACCTCACAGTTTCCTTGTTGACGGCCATGCTATGGACATCTCTTGCCCAGACAAAGACTGGATGGTAGCAGAGCTCTCAATCTAGTGAGAAAAACAAAAAGGGGCTGTGATAGTGACATGATGATCTGCAGGGAGAAGGACAGGAAAAGTATATAGAAAGTAATAAGAACTCAAATACCAACTTCATCAATACTGGCAGCTAGATTAAAACATGAAGTGAAGTGATATGATCTTAGCAGTGTAAGTGCTTTGCGCCTCTGGATGTAACTAAGGTAAGTAGGAGGTAGTCAAAAATACAGGGTGTTAACAATTATCTAGACAGGAAAACAGCAGTGAAGAATGGCCTTAGCATGTTTTCCCATGTAAACAAGATGTTTTAGCCAGGTAGACTCCCAGAGGTGACAAGATTATAATTAAATGACAGCTGTCAGTCAATAGTTTAATGAGATCATGTTATTCAGGAACATGCATGCATGATTCCCTTATCTTAAACTGAAGATCCAGCTCCCCACCTGTTAAAAATTATGAAAGGGAGTAAAAAGATGTGTAGGGTCTTGTAATTGTTATGTTTCTCTCCTTGATCTCTTTCACACCCACCACATCTATATCCTTGTCAGCCTTTTTATCTTGTTTTTAGTTAAAGATCTGTTTTCTCGCCACAACATTTTGTGTCTTTCCATCAAGCCATTTCTCCGCCCATTGAATTAATATCAACTTCTGCCCCTCTCTGCATACCCGTTGACCTTTATATTTTAATATCATTACTGCATCATATAATTCACATCACTCTCTTACACGTTCTTAGCTAATTCTTCATTTTTCACTGTAAAATCTTCATATCTTAGCACTTTGATCTCCTAAGGCAATCAAGTGTACAAATGTATTTGTTTCAAAAATGTCATCTCTACATTTGTCTTTCCTTCTTGAGTGTTAACAAATCAAACCCTAATATTTAATTCTAATAAAATGATAACTTTAATGAATTCATCTTTAAAAATATTCAACTCTCTGAGTTATCTGGAATCTCATTTCCTAAAATCAAACAATACAACCCTTGTTTTTCCACACCTTTTCTGTTAATGTTAGAATATTTGTACATAATATGAAATTCATCATCTTCTTCTTTATAACAGTTACAGCATTGATTAGAATTGTCAGAAATGAGTTTTTTTTGTTTTAGACTATTTTTGTTCTATTCTTGTGACTACTGAACACCCCACACCCCAATGATGCATCTACACCTCTTCCTGGCATCTAAACACACCAGTATAAGAAAGTGGGAGCCAGAGATTATGGCTGGCATTCTACAGGGAAAGAGAGATTTTCTTTCTGTGCTGCATAGTTCCTAACACCTTCCAGTTTTCAGACATGCAAGTCACTGAAAGTAACCTGCAAGCCCAGCTCAGTAGCATTAACATACTTCCACATATGTGCCCAAAGCAGCTCCAGTGCTGCACTCCACTTGCTAGATAAAAGCATTTATTGTGATTCTTGTCATCCCTTTAATGTGAGCATGTCATTCAGGAACATGTGCTGCTCCCTCATTTTAAACTGAAGCTGTGCTGCTTTAACACCTTGTCTGCACCTTGTGTCAGCAGTGTATTGGACTGGACGCTCTCTGTCCCTCATGAATGTGCACGGCAGAATCTGCTGCTCAGTATTACACAGCTCTAACCAGATCCTCTAGGAGCAATGATGCCACTCGGTATAGCTTGTCTAGACCACAGTGAGGGCTTTATCTCATGAATGTCCTAGAGGCAGGAGAGCAAATGACCCATATACATTAAAGGGTTATTTATATGCAGTAAATGGTCTAAAAAGTAACAAACCCTGTTGCTATGAAGAGTTCCAAATGTGAATATTTAAGAGTATTCATCAGGATTTTGAAATCTCTTTGATGTAAAATTAATTCATTTTCTAGTTAATTTTCTCATATGAAACCTGCAAATGATTTTGCATAAAATGAAGATTGTAATCTACTGTTTCATTTTCTTAATTTCACATTTACTCAGCTTTTTTCTATGTCTGCATACATAAAGTAATGTTACTGAATGCATTAGGACATGAGTTACATGCTTATGCAGTGTATTCTGTTTAAGTAAAGCATATTATTTAGAAGAATGGCACCTTCATTACTATATCACTATGCATGTTAACTGTCAATGTAAAGCATTCTACCTGCAAAACCTATTTGACAACTTGTCTTTCTAGAAAGTATGAAACACCTGTTGATTCATTTTGTAGTACAATACAATAGCATATACATTAATTTAGGTAGTGAGGCATTGTGGGGTTCAGTCTTTCATATATCATAGCAGGATTTCTGGGAAAAAATTAACAACAAATGCAAAAACAACAGTTTTTGCAGCAGAAACTATATAACTTATTATTTATCTATGTGTGTGTGTGTATATATATATATATATATATATATATATATATATATATATATATATATATATATATATATATATATAAAGAGGAGATACCCACCTTCAGGGGTTTCTCACTTAATTTGCTTCAGGAATATGTACAATTCACTTTAACTAAATATGAGATCAACAAAAACAAGTGCTATTCATGAAATCAGATTTACATGCAAACTGAACTGTATTTTAAAACAGTATCCTTTTCAGAAACTTAGATTTAACCTAAACACTGTGAATTTAATAAAGTTGTTTATAAAAAGATTTGCACACAAATTATAACAACCATTAACCAAATTGCACCCTGGAAATAACCCTTATTCATCATAATAGAGGTGAACTCTACTTGGATTAATATCCTCTCTTTGTACTGCTTTCACCATCATCAATCTAATATCACACTCTTGTGATTTGTGTTACACTGTCAAAAACATTCCATCTCACTCCCCTATCCCATATTGCTCAACTGTCTCAGCATTTACTTACTTTGACTTATAAACCAACAGAATTCCTTTTTAAGAAGAGGTTTAAAGTCTGAGGGTAGAAGGTCTGTTCACCACTGCTAGTAAGGATGATGGATCTCTAGGTATGTAATGAGGGCATGCTATAGATGTGTTGAACAAGTTTCACAGAGATGTTATCTCCAAAAACTACATTCAGGAACTCAAAGAAAGTTTGTCAGATTCTTATTACTGAATGAAAAAGAATTCTTAAATAGGTGCTAAGGAAAGCAATTGTTCATAAGACAAGCATACTGAAAGGAACTCTATCCACTCAGTGGTACAAACACTGGCTTGGTCACATTGACCAATGCTCGCAAATTCCCTCAAGAACCCTGGCAAGAATACTAAAAAACAATAATGGTGCTCCTAGAATTTCCACTCTCCATTACCAGGGTAAAATTTACAAATCAGATACTGAAATAATTCAACTATTTTATGAACTATATTCAGATATTTACAGCAGAAATGAACGCAACACTTTTAAACCACAGATGGAGACCTTTCTCAACTCCATCAAATTTCCTTCTCTTAAGGCAAACCAAACCTCACTTTTATCTGCCCCGCTCGATATTCAAGAGATTCAAAACGTCATAAATAACCTTAAAGTAGGCAAATCCCCAGGCCCAGATGGCTTTACCACTAACTTCTTCAAAGTTTTTAGCTCAAAAATTTCCTCTATTCTATTGAAGGTTTTCAACTTCATTATAAAGAAGGGTATTACTGACTTACATTGGAACAATTCAAAAACTATCTTGATATTAAAAAACAAACAAGATAAAGCAGACTCTCACAATTATAGACCTATCTCGTTAATAAACGTTGACATTAAAATCTTTGCTGCTATTTTAGCTAATAGACTCCAAAAGATACTCCCATCCTTAATATCCCCTGACCAAGCTGGTTTTATGAGCAACAGGCACACATGGGACAATACCTTAACATTGGATTCCCTAATACAATTTACAAAAAAAGTTAAAAATCCGATATACGCCTTGACCTTGGATGCCTCAAAAGCTTTTGACAGAGTTAACTGGGACTTTTTGTTTACTACCCTATCTCACTTTAATATACCCAAAACCTTCTCGGATATGATCAGAATACTTTATACAAACTCACACACATACCTATACGTAAACAAACAGAGCTCCAGCCCAATACTGATCAACAACGGAACAAGGCAGGAGTGCCCACTTTCCCCCTTTCTTTTTAACATTTTTATTGAGCCCATTTTTTTTATATATCACCCAAAATTCACACCACTCTATCCCTAAAATCTTAAATACTCAAGTAGCATTATCGGCTTTCGCCGATGACCTAAATTTATACTTTCAATTTCCCAATTCAGATTTACCTAAAATTATAAACGCCGTCAGGAACTTCTCTATTGCCTCAGAATACCAAATTAATAATAAAAAATCACATATTTTCCCAATCAATCCTAATGTCCACAAATCTTTCTTTTTTCCCGATTCTCCCTTCCAAATAACATATAACCTTAAATATCTTGGTATTCACTTTGAACATAACCAAGCCTCCATGCTTCAAAATAACCTACTAAAAACATGGTCTAGTATATATCAAGATCTACAAAGATGGAAACTCCTGAACCTAGCGTTCTTATCCAAAGTAGCAATAGTGAAAATGAATGTTTTACCCAGACTCTTATATCAATTCAATGCTTCTGATATGATGGTTCCTAATAACTTCTTCTCCAAAATTAACAAGGATCTAGCCAAGTTCATCTGGTTTCCTAAGTCAGTCAGGATCTCTTACTCCATGTTAATCTACCCTAAGGAGAAAGGAGGGCTAGGCCTTCCAAATTTTCAACTTTACTACACGATCATCTGTTCTAATAGGGTCTGGTCTATCTCAAATTTTAATAGTAAAGCTCATATTCACTATCCATCCTGGATGAAAATTTGGCATCATCATATTATCTCCAACAAAATTAATCCGCAGGCTATCCCCTTTCTATCCTCTACTTCCATGACCAACTGTAAACTAGCTCACACCCTGAAACACAAGATCAGGCTTTTCCAAAAACTGATTAAGGACATCAACCTTGAAAATATCTTACCCCTTCTCCAACCACTACATCATAACCCAAACCTCAAGATCAATAATAAAATGTTTAACCTCACTGAATTCCCCCTCATCAAAGATCTTAATATATGGGATATTCTGAAATATAGGACTAAAACTCTTGCCGAGCTACGTTTAATTCTTGAGACCAATAACAAATACACAGTTATTCTCCGGCAACTAAGAGAGATTATAATTTCACAACCTATCAATCTCTCTCCCAATCCTCAGGAAATCAACAAACTAGGT
The DNA here is from genome assembly GCF_019279795.1 of Protopterus annectens. Classification (NCBI taxonomy): domain Eukaryota; kingdom Metazoa; phylum Chordata; order Ceratodontiformes; family Protopteridae; genus Protopterus; species Protopterus annectens. Next base: position 1,061,918,562 of record NC_056735.1, read on the forward strand.
GAAATCATTTCTGTTATCTCGAGCCCTAAAAAAACAATTTCATCCTCTTACAAACTATTGAATGACTTATTATACAAATCGAATTGCCTTTTCTCCAACTATTGGGATAACCTTGGTTCCCCCATTACAGAGGATCAAAAACTCTCAGCTATAAAATCTACTCTAGAACTCTCCCTTTTCAAAAAACTCTTATATACCCAACTGATGCTGAACAATAACTCTTACTACACTCCTGTAACACTCAATAAATTTAACCCCAATCTATCCCCCTCATGCACTTGTTGCCCCTATCCGAGAGCTGATTTACTACACATTATGTGGTACTGCAACCACTCTCATAAACTCTGGTGCTCTCTAAAAGTCCGTCTGCAGAGAATGGGATACTATAACTCCACACTTTCATGGGATACAGCCATTCTACATATCCCCCCCTCTAAGTTGCCTAAACTACAACTCCACATTTTAATTATTCTCTGTTCCCTTATTAAATTATACATCACAAACAACTGGATGGATCGCACTAAACTATGTTGGAGGGGTTTCAAAGAGATGGCTTGCAAACACATTTCTGCTCATAAGTTCATTATAAATGGTCCCAAGAAGAGAGCCTATTTTAGCAAATTATGGAAATATCTAATTGATTTAATTTTTAGTGAATAATTCCCTATCTCAGCATTTAGTGAAATACATATCCTTACCCCTGTTATTAACTGGAGATCCATTGCCAACTCAAATAATTCTCTTTTTCTTCCTCTCCTTAATATCTCTTTAAAGGACTGGTAGCACATTATTTTGTAAATATTGTATATAAGTGTTTTTGGTTAGATTGATTACAATGCCTTCTTTATCTTTTTTCCTTCCTTTTTATGTACCATTGTTAAAATGTCTTCATGTCCATAACAACTTGTGATAATTCAACGTTTAATTTTAATGTTCATAATCACAATGTTCTCTATCTTTATGTATGCATTGTTTTCTATTATGGAAAAATAAAAGAAACATTTGAAAAAAAACATTGACCAATGCTGATGTGACACCATGACCACATGTAAAAATGGGGAAAGAGGGGATTGGTCACTATGATGACATCCTTCAAAACATGATACTCAGCGATAATAGATGGCAGAAAGTGGGTGTTCATAGAATACAAAAGGAGCTTTCATATCCATTATCAGCAGAGGAGAAAGGTAAATGTAAAACTGATATCAAAAGGATTGGTGTGTCTCATGTATTCATTTGAAAACAGAAATGTTACAGGTGAGTCTATCAGAGAAGAAACCCATAATAATGTTAAACAAATCTTTTTTTCAAGACTCATTATAATTGTATATCTGATACCATTTTTGAACTTAATTTTGAAAGACATTACATATAGAAAAGATTTAAACAACTAGCTTTGCACTTATAGGGATGTTGCACTTTCATCATTAAAGGTTGTGGACTTTTCAAAAATTAGCTGCATCAAAAAAATTACTTTCAGGAAGAAATTAAAATGCATAAAAAAAGATTTGGCTTTCAGGCAAAGGACAAGGAACTATATCTGTAGATTTGTGGGACTTATGAGACGTAGGAACCATTTACCATTCTTCAAGATATTCCCCCGGATTCACGAATCCTCTGTGTAAGACTTAATAAGTCTTACTCGGAAGCTGCAGTTGAACGGTATGGCGTCAGGGCACGCTGACTCAACCGTAACTCTTACACGGACCGAGTATGAAAGCAGGGGGTGTGTCCTACTGCCGAGCAGTCTAAATATCCATGCCCCTGCAAGTGTAGTAAAAGCAAAATGTCAACACACAAGAGCGAGTTCACTCAAATGTACTTGCACCCAACACCACACTCCCTGACACTGTAAACCCCCATCACAGTTATAAAAAGTAAAATATTTATTTATTTTTTTAAAATCCATGATATAGCTGCCCGTATTTGCGTGTGTGTGCGTGGGTGTGCCCATTGCTTAGCTATAGTTAGCAATTCCGAAATGGAAGAGCATAAGAAAGAATGTTTATGCAAATCACACCAAATTGCAATAGCATGATGGTACAGCGTATGCACAAAGAAGAGGCATTCACAGTTCGAATCCCACCACTTCCCTTCTTATTTATGTTTTAAATCAGTATTTGAAATAATACCAGACATATATGATGAAAATATTAGTAAAAACAGTGAAATGGCCAATGTATCAGTGAACAAAATATATATTTTTAAAGGATCCAGATATATAATAGCCTGCCGTTAAGCAACGCTTTACCCAGCTAAACAGAGGTGCCCATAGTTTAATAGCACTTTACCCAGCTAAACAGATGTGCCCATAGTTTAATAGTGCTTTACCCAGCTAAACAGAGTTGTCCATAGTTTAATAGCGCTTTGTGTTTGCGCGGACGTGCACGCCGCGCCAACCAGGGCACCGGGGAGCAATGTAGAGCGAAGTTGCTTAAACGCAGCCACACCCCCTAGCCTGTCTAGACAGTATTAAAATAAAAGAATGACAAGGTTTGAACCCAGGACCCTGTGCATCATAATCAAAGTACAGAACCACTAAGCCATGACAACATAAAGGAAGCAGCCACTATTAACATTCATATACTTACAAATGGTAGTTTAACCATTACTAAGCAGGTCTGCAGTCAGCCGAGAATTTTACAAAATGGCCAATCACAAAAAAGTGCGGGAAATGCGGCATATTTAAGCCCCACAGGCGGGAATACACGCCATAACTGATTGTAGCTCACATCTGCAGTTAGAATGTCTGGTGTCAGAGAGGGAACACGCTTCCAAGCGCAACGTTGGGGCATCAAGGAGTCCAAATACATGGTTTGGCTCCTTGTCCGCCGTCACGAGTCAAGACTCATGCAGGGCCAGTTCCAAGGGATGGAGTACAAGACAGAGGCTTGGAACCGGTTCGCTCGTGACCTCACCAGTGCCACAGGCATTCCTCGGACTGGTGAGCAGGTCCATCACCACCATGTAGACCTGAAGAGACGAAAGCAGGACCACCTGAACCAATGGATACAGGAGGCCCGTGGGATGCAGGATGCCCCACAACTGAGTATGTAGCCATGGAATGCAGTATGTAAGAATTGATAATGGAGTATGTATAACGGACAGGTATGTCTCAATATCCCTTCATTTACTTTACAGCTGCAGGTGACCGTACTACGAATCAGCAAGCCTATGCTGATAGGCTGCTAAGGCTGCACCACCAGGCAGGTTAGTGATTATTCTGCATGTATTGTTATATAAAATATGGGAGAGAGCATGAAAGAAAGTGTTGTAGTCAAATAAAACAGCCATAAAATTGCCTGAATAAGTCCTCTGCATGTACTGTCAGATAAAAACTTCAGAGAGGCAGAACAAGAGTGCAGTAACCCATTAAGAAAGGTAACATATGTCTGGAATAATATCTCTGCAGGCACTGTCATATAACATAACTGAGTGAGCCTGAAAAAAGATTGTTCTAACCTATTAATAAAATTATAGATTTATAGATCTATATATACATATATACATATATAAATATAAAGATAGATATAGATATATGTAGATATATATATATATATATATATATATATATATATATAGATACATATAGATATATATGGGTATATAAGGATAAATATATATATATATATATATATATATATATATATATATATATATATATATATATATATATATATATATATATAGATATATAGAGATATGACCCGCGGTGGTGGTGCGGTAGCGTTGCAGCCTCACAGTTAGACGTTGCCCATTCCATTCTCAGTTAGAGGGTCTTCTGTGTGTCGATATGCGTGAATGGGCATTCCTTCATTGAAGGTTGTGCGTTAGGCCCGGCAAGACAACACGTGAAAATATACTGCCAATCATTAGCAGACCGGAGTTAAGCTGTGGCGACCCCTAACCGGGAAAAGCCGAAAGACACAACAACATATATATATATATATATATATATATATATATATATATATATATATATATGGATATATATGGATATATATGTATATGTATATATATATATATATATATATATATATATATATATATATATATATATATATATATATATATATATAGAGAGAGAGAGAGAGGGAGACACGGGGTCATATGTACTGCAACAGGTGCCTGTTGTCCAAGGCATGGACTGAACACCAGTGTTGATACTGCAGTGCCATGCCCCATTCCAAAACACCTTACGCAGTAACTGCCACATAGGTGGTAGCCTGCCTAACACTGAAGGTGTCAGAAGGGAACACGGGACACAGGTGGACAGTAGGCTTCCCTTTGATAATCACAGTGCCACAGTAGTCATGTAATCTGTCTACTTGGTACTTGTCATCACAAAAGGTGTGTCATCTAGGGAAATATAGGTCGGTGTTCCCCTCTACTCATCACAATGCCCCATGTGGTATGTACCTCACATGACAACTACAGCAAGTGGAAAGGCCACAGACATACCTAACAAAGAGTAATACTGCCCTCAAACACATGCCCTATGCAGACTGACTCACAAAACCACAGCTAGAGTGCGTTGCATACCGCCAACCCAGAGGTTACCACTGCCAGACATACAGAGGTATGTGAAACCCATAGCAGTCGGCCAACCACCATGCCAACACCTCATCCCTCTGGGCTACATGACCTAGGACCCTAATCCTTGTCACCTCATTAAACAGCACATGCTGGAGGTACAGGTTCCTATCCACACATATGCCATACTCTGGACTAAACCACCCAGCATTAACAAACAAGGCTCCTCATTAGCAGATGTCATACATACCCCTGATGATAGTTTTGGAGATAGGTAATATGCCCTGGGAGTCACCTCTGTGTATCCGGTTGACAAGAGCAAGTGAAATCACATTACATGTGTGTCAAAGGGCAGGGTAGCATATGGCTAGGCTGTTCTAGGTCCTAGGGCCAATAGCGTATTACCTACCTATGACACAATGCACACACACATGCACTCAGTGCAATACCTGCTAAGTGAGGTGGAATGAGTGTGACAGTGACTGTGTGCAAGGTTTGTAAAGGTGTGATAGCTTAGTGTGAGGTTGTGTCTGTCATGGTAGTTTGTGTCCTAGGTGTGAGGCCAGAGAAAGATGTGTCAGTTATTGGGATGCAGACATAGTAGGATGGCATATGTTGTGACATAGTTCCTTGTGTACGACTGTAGTGTCCCATTGTAGGCTGAAGCAATACATGTATGCTCAGTAAGTGGTGCTGCTGGTGACTCCAGCTCACATATGAACTGTTGTACTACCTGAAGCTGTAGGCCTAAACAGCATAGTATGGTGTATGTTCACAGTCCCTGGTAACACTGTCTTGTGTGTTTCCTGTAGTCTGCACAGATTACATACCTCAGGCATAGGTATCTGTAAGTAGGGGCACACAGTACTATAAGGTACACAGGTAATGCTCATCTGTGTCGGCATACATCTGTGTGTTGTATGCATGTCTGATGTGTGTGTAATGATGCCTGTACCATGCCCGCAATCACATGTGTGTTACAGGGTATGTGTGTGTACCTAGCAACATGTATACTCTGTTACAGCAGTATGCCAGCTATATTAACAACCGTGCACATATGTTAGGTAGGGGTATGGCATCAAAGACTAGGGTGGTTTATTGGTAATACTGTAAATGTACATTACATTCATTGCATTGGATGACATATTTCTTCATGTATTAGCTTGATATATATACCCCCGGGGCGAGGTTGTGCATTGTATCCCAAACAGTGTGCTGACTACTGGTGTATACTGGTTTGTTATATGGAGTGTGGCAGGCACTGTCAGCCAGTTGTGGGCTGAGCACTGATATGTGGTATTGAACGTGTGTATCCTCTGATAGACAGATAGATGCTATATATGGCAGTTAAGTGATATCTGTACTTCATAATGTTAAGTGTGCCACATGACTTGCTCACACATATCATTTAATTGTCTTCCAGGGTTATGGCTCATCAATGTAATCCATCATATACAGCTGCGGAGGAGCAGGAAATTCAGAACAACCTGGTGCAGCACTATAACCTGCTTTTTTCCAGGGCCAGCCAGCACCAGCATGAGCGTACTGCACTGTGGCAAGACCTTGTTCGCCGGGTAAATGACATAGGCATGCATTCCCAGACATATGAGCAGGTACGCCATCACTGCAGTGATTTAATTAGACATGTCCGGTGGCATGCGTCTGATATCCATAGGCAACAGCTTGCCACAGGTGGTGGGGCAGCCATACATCCCCCCCCTCACCAGAGTGGAGGAGCTGCTCATAAGCGTGGTGGCTCCTGGCCTACAGCAGCAACAGCATCACACATGTGTCATCATGGAGGCTGGAGCCACCCAGCAGGATGACATGGAGCATGCAGTTAATATGCCCTAGCTGTAGACTACCGTTACCTGTATTGTTAGAATATGCATATGTCAGATGTGTACTATGTGTTTAGCAGTTGTGCTGCCTTTCATGTGCAATACTGATATTTGGAATAGTAACCATACACCTGTGACTGTTGACTGTTGTTCCACTGTAGTTTAGCACACTCACAGTAGCAATGCCACAGTTGTGGCCACTGACAAACTGTGTCATATTCTTGTAGGTCCCTCTGGTGTGACAGCAGGGCAGACGATACATGCTGGTGAGTGTGTTAACACTTTAATATTGGTAATGAAATGTGCATGTCATAGGTGAGGTGTAGGCCATGTACACGTAACACACCTACGCATAATGCATGCTGTGCATGTTTGCTGTGAGACAACAATCATCTCAGTAAAGTCAGTAGCTGCCTCAATCACATGCAATGCACAGTGCAGCAGACACAATTGTGGCAACACTGTACTGCACATTGGATATGCATAGTTGCTACAGCTGTACACAACAGAACATGTTTATCATGCACAGTACACGAAAACATGCTACATTTGGCATTACCACACACCCACTGTAACGTCACACTTCAGTATCCCACATGTCATGCACACACACATGATGTACCTCAGGGGTAGAGGCCTATCATGAGGCTGTGCAACACTCTGCAACACATAACACAATCATGTTAGGCAATGCTCCCTATTGGGCAGCTCACACACCCATGTACAAGGTGGCTGTGTAATTGTGAGTGTAGCCACGGCACTGCAGTTCAGGTACAGCATGCTAGGCGGTGGTCTTGCACACATTAGTAGCTGTGAGTGACCACAAGATGCATGTTGATGATGGCACAGGGTACTACACCCCATCCAGTTACAGTGACCACAGTACTACTCATAGCAGTCATTGCTTTGCACCTCAATGTTGTGTGTGTGCAAACATATGCACCTATGCACAATATGCATAGCATGTTGTGTGTGTGCTTACATATGCCAGTATACACAATATGCACAGCAGTCACCATCCAAACAAAGTGTCACATATATGTCCTGGAATGCTAGTGGGTGTATAGGTCACTTGACTCACATTGGGTATGTGTGGTGTTTAATGTTGCATTCGTGTAGCATGCCATGCCATATCTGGCACCGACATATCTGCAATATGTCCCACACTCACCATAACCACTGTACACTGGCCATGTCGAGCACTGGGATTCCTTCACATCAACATGCACCACACATCCCGTGTGTGTACATAGCATGCATGTGCTACACCCGTGCCCACTATTATCTGCTATGGACACAGACACTGTACTCAGACATGGATATCTATGTGTCACACAGATAACACATGCAGCCATGGCATGTATACTCGTGAGTGATGGTGCACAGGGCATTGCAGAGCTGATAATACCTGCACAGCAATGTTGTGTCCATGTACACATTGTGTTCCAGGGTGTAGCCAATCACTGAACAACTACACAGTTGCATCAAAGCCATGTATACTGCCATTAAATAGGGGCATCTGCACTTGCACTGCATGGTCTTGTGCAACACATATTCTGTATGCTGACACATGTGTGATGACTGTTTACCTTGTGATACTGACACCCACCTTCACCCACTACAGAGTATGTGTTGGATTGCTGGTGTGTGTGTGTATGTGCTGTAGTGAGGAGTGTATTAGTGTTCATGTGTTCATGTGTGCATGTGTGCATGTGTTCATGTGTGCATGTGTGTATGTGTGCATGTGTGCATGTGTGCATGTGTTCATGTGTGCATGTGTGTAAAGTGTGTTTCCTGTCATCCTCTCACAGGTGCTGAGTTAGGGGTTGGCGAAAGCAGCAGGCAACCTGAAGCCACTGCCACGAATAGTGGTGATGATGAGACATGTATTTTGGCACAGGAAGGTATAACAGGGTCTGTCGTTGGTCCGCCAATCGACAGTACACAGCGTTCAACCCCATCTATGTGCACACTCATACTGTCAATACATCCCTCACCACCAATGGCCATAGGCGAGGGACAGCATACAGTTGGCATTGACCAGGAGAGTGTGGTACCCATGGCACTTGCATCCCCTCACAGCAGCCATAGCTATATTCCTGGAACGGTACCACATAGGCAGAGGTCCAGGGGTTCTTGGAGGAGCACCGCTGGTCATATTGCACCTGGCAGGAGCACCCTCACAGGTCTTACGATGTCCAGTATGTTCCGGGCTGTATTGCAGGCTCAGGCACGTATGGAATGGTACACCAGGCAGGGACTTAGGGGGCAGAGGGCACATTACACCGCTATCAAAGACAGCATCCGTGACCTTGCCGGTGCCATCAGGATGTGCACCAAGGTAATTGATAAACATTGGGGGGGAGACATTAGATGCCCGCCACAATATGTCTTCCATGAGCCAGGACCGTGCGGGATGGTTGCGACATTGACGCAGACGCATTCCAGCAACAGCAACAGCTGGCAGTGGTCGCAGATGGCCCACAGTTCACAGCCGCTCCCGTAGTGGCAGTGCTGGGGCTGGCCTGTCCATTAACCGTCCCAGTAGACCATGAGCACATGGCTCTGGCCAGTCCCAGCAGGGACATGGGTCCAGTCGTCATACCTCTGCCTCTGATGACAGTACCCAGTCAGTGTTGGTACCCGATACTGTCCGTAGCACCCCTGCCAGGCACAGGTACTGTGTCCGTGGCCGGAGACAGTGATCTATACAGCCTAGCAGGTACAGTCTGTGGCTGTCCCACAAACTACCATATATAGCAGCCACATGGTGGAGCTGTGTGCATGCAGACACACACACATTAACCAAACAACTAGGGCTCACACATACACACACACATTACATCAACATTGGCCCATGCTGTACTGTTGTCCCTTAAACACACACACACACACACACATACACAGACATGTCGATTGGATGGGACAATGTCAGGCTCTGGCAAACAACAAAACGCCCTGTGCATATGATGATACCTGTGTCACCTCCTGTCATCTGCAACATTGACAAAGGAACAGGCTAACATGGTGCTGATGCACAGGGTGATACTATAGCAGTGTAGCAATATTAGCAAGTTGTCAACAAGAAATTGTAACGACATCCTTGTAGATATATCTGAGCAGACATTATGCATCAAAGATCTGATTGTCAATGTAGCATTGTTTACACAACTGTTAGGTCTGAGTATGTATTGTCCACCCATGTGCCACTTGGCTGAAGTGTAATGTGTTGCCAGCATGTGTTAGTGAGTGGACAGTACGTGTGTGATGTGCGCAGTACAGATTAGCAAGTGTACATCTGTGAACATGGTGGGTGCGCACTGTCTGCATATACGTGCATAGTGGACACATGGGACGTGTGGCATACCCTGTCATACACATTGTTAACATCTCATAGTATCTTTCAATGGCCAGTATGCATTCTACTACAGTTATGTACTAACATGGGTAGACATGTGTGTATGACATGGGTTGACACTATGCTGTGGGTGATACCATTAATATCTGTCAATGATTTGCGGTCTGGTAGTATACACAACTTCAACAGCATGACTATAAGCAATCATTGGATGATGTCCTGACAAATGACACACAGTCGTAGGGAACTCAGTAACAGTTGGATCCCTCCGGTGCTACACTATAACACTAACCAGTGGTAATGACCGCCACCCATACCTGTGACCACACCTGTTTGGCATATAGCCCCCTTAGGTACATGCAAACACACTAGGGATGTGTCCATCCAAATCTGGAAATGCATGTATTGGCCTACAATGCATTCCCTGGATGGGACGCATATCCTACACAAGGGTATCATACAGACAGATGCCTGTCATCTGATACATGCTGTATAGCAGTAAGCTGACTATGGCATAGTCATCCTCATGTACTATACATACTATCCCGTCAGTACCACACAGGTTGTGGCCCTCAACATGTATGTTGGGTACCAATGTGTACATACAGCCTCATGCTATGTTATGTGTTCCTTGGTATCCACATATCCATAGGTATTGTGTAGTCCCGAGGTGTATCACATAAGACATTAGAGGCCTGAATGCATATCCACAAGGCAGTTGTACACCTATAAAGACTGTCCATTATTGGCAGTCATTGTTGTGTATGAACATGTCTGAAATATACCCCAGGCATATACCCTCACTCACACTACTCTTAAGTAACTGTCATGGGTGTGTGTGGCCCAGATGACCTTGGCCACAGAACACGACAGTGGACGGCCTTGTCACATACATACATATGTGACCTACGATCTGAGAAGCAGCGGCACAACCTGTCAATGGAATCAAATGTATTCATGTAGGATGCAGGCTTCACACCTATGTACTGATTGAGGGGACGTGTGCACATATATATTTGCCACGCAGATACCTGATGTGTGCAATGCACTTACTGTTATAATCATAATATGTCATACCATAGTAAAAGCAAAACGCACACCGCATTGACCAACAGTCAGCATTTGCAGGATTCAAACCCCTACCTAACTATGTTATGATATTAAAGAGAAATGCATTAACACGGCGCATTATTTGCTTTAGTGGGTGGTTTACCTTCTCCATCTGTGTTTGTAGGATGGTGACATCATCAGTCTTTCCAAAGAGGAATGTACCTCTTTTAGTGTGTTTTCCCAGACTCCAAAAAGGGCACTCCTTTCAAAGACAATTGCACACACACCCCCAGCGTTTGCAAGATTCAAACCCCTACCTAACTACGTTATGATACTAGAGAGCAATGCATTTACACGGCACGCTATTTGCTTTACTGGGCGGTTTCTCTTCTCCTGCTGTATATGTAGGATGGTGACATCATCAGTCTTTCCAAAGAGGAATGTACCTCTTTTAGTGGGTTTTCCCAGTCTCCAAAAAGGGAACACCTCTCAAAGGAAACTGCACACATACATACCCCACCCCACACATTCACTGTTTGCAGGATTCAAACCCCTACCTAACTATGTTATGATACTAAAGAGAGATGCATTAACACAGCATGCTATTTGCTTTATTGGCTTTTTTCTCTTCTCCTGCTGTATTTATAGGATGGTGACATCATCAGACTAGACATGGTGATGTGTGTACACTTTGTTTTATGCCATTCCAGGAATGGTCCATGTGGGTCAGCAGGTGTCAACAGCTTGAACAAGACCTCATAATCCTTACCTTGTGTGATCTATCTGTGGACACATTGACATTCCGTCATATGTCAACACATATTTATGCACAGCTTGTTGGTTTTGTGGATACTACATGTGTCTGGGATGTTGATAAAGGGCTATTCAAAGTCTATGTGAGACATGTGTAGATGTTTTCATTGATGTATGTCCTGGGTGGCTGCCTTGCAAACAGTCTAGCATGTTTGGGAACCATGATCTGCACATGAACATACCACAGTTGGTACGGTTGTGTGTATGTCAGCTTCCAGTAGTTCTGTTTATGACTGCAACCATGATGGACTCCATGACCTTGCAGATCAGACTTCATAGGCGAACTGGACTTGACTTCCCATGGTGTGTTGTGCACCAACACTTGTGGGGAGTGCCATATGTTGCTGTGACACATTCAACGGTTCCACATCCTGTGTAGGGGGTGAGGCTCAGCTGACTGTCCAGGTGCAGGATCTGTTTGTTCTGTAGTTTGTGCATGACACATATTGGGAATCAATGTATTCCACTTGCTGCCATGCTTTTGGCAGTGGGGGTAGCTGCTCATCCATTCTACATGTGATATCTCCTGGTATGATGATATGGAGTATTGTCAGTGGGAGGTGGGTATGTACATATGGGCCTGTCTGTCAGGATGTCGGCATTGTTAGTCAGGTATAGTTGGCCCTGACTCAGGACATATATGGGTGTACATTGCTATTTATGACATGGCTGAAGGAGGTGCCATGATTCAGTCTGGACTCCTTCTCAGCTACTCTTTACAAAACACCAATGAGCATGAGCACTAATCCCTGTTATACTCTTTTACACACTTAACACCCTACTGATCCTTTGTGATCAGGCTACAGAGTATGTCATCATAATATCCTGGCATGTCCAGGGGTCGGTTTCGTGTGTACTCTCCAGTCCAGCTGGTGAATATTGTGATATTGACACAATGTCACATCTGCCTCATGTACACAGACAACCCTCTCCTCCTCCCAACAAACTCCGATATATGTGTGAGATGCACCTATATAGACATACAGGGTGCTGAACTCTCTCGACCCATGACTGGCACAGTCTATCAGGTGGTGAAGGTAACCACACACACCACATATCAGTCTCACATATCCTCTAGCGACAGCACTCAAACCACATTATCACACATAGACATACTCCGATGCTGTAAATGTACTCTGCCTAAGCAGCAGAGACCTCCAAAGCAGACACACACATAACTGCTACCCCACTACAATACCCACATATCATATAGTTCACAATGTCAGTGTGCCACACAGTCACTGCCCTTCGGGCTAAACAACACAACTAATACACTTGTAATAGGCGATACTTATTGTCAGACACACTGACGTACCACTCACCAGCCCTAACAAGGGAATAGTCACTTTGGGCTGTCTGTCGGGTGCCAGCATCTGCCACATAACACAGGCAGTCAGGTCACTCCAAAGCAAGTACAGGACTGGCACCAACATTATCCATGCTGGTGCGTAAAACCTCAGATGTTACTCCCTGGACCACATGACATGATACATGGAGGAACACTCTGATCATGTAGCCTAGGCCAGTATGACCCTGACCTTGTCTAGCATCTTACACCCACCAATTATGATGTCACAGTATACAGACAAACATATCACGTTTAACAGTTGCCTAACAAATTTGTTTCATTCATAGGGGATACAGTGTCTGTCAGCCTGTGGTGACATGCTCAACATGCCACATAGCTTCACTATGGACAGCTTGCACCTGTCACCCTTGGACTTTCGAATGCTGGCTAAGGCTCTTGCTACCACCATAGTGCCTTTTTTAAGCAGGGCTCAAAAGACAAACCCACCTCAATAGACATTACAGGATAAATGAAACTAAGGGTAATGCTGCTCAACACCAGATGTGTTACCCTCATATTGCGGCCACTCAAGACTCTCCTCAGTATGGAGGATAGCGATATCTGTGCACTAACAGACGCCTGGTTCAGGCTCACTTATGCACACCAGCACTACCAGGTTATGTTTCATACCATGCTTTCTGACAACAAGACTTGGAACAGACAACACAACTAGGAGAAGTATCCATATACATCACAGATACACACACCTCCGGGTTAGTAGCACTGCACAAAGCATCACAGACCATACATATACAACTACCATTGTGCAAAACTGCCTTTCAGTTTGTTGCCTGCTACAGACCACCCTCCCAAACTCAGGAACCACACTCGGCTTTCATGGGAACTATGGAGAATATGAAGGTCTCCACAAACACCATTATATTGGGTGACTTCATATACACAAATATTGACTGGGAATACTACTCAAGCCCCAACACCCTCACCCAACAGTCGCTACAATTTGTAGACTCATATGCTATGGCACAACCAGTCAGCACAGCCACAAGGGGGAATACATATTGGACCTGATCATCACCAACATGGCGACTCTATGTTCCACACCAGCGATATACCCCTCATTGGTAAGGTCAGAACATACATGTATCTCACTGGACATACATATACCCTACACACACCCATCCTGGGTAATCTTGGTGAAGTTCTCATGAGCCAATGTCTCACTTCACCAAAGCAAGGTGGTATCCTTCAGAGACCCTGAGACAGTGGCAAATACGGCTCACACTGCTGAATCCTTTACATACACATTCTATGGACACCTAGTGGACTGCATGGATTGTGCTATCCCAAATAACAACAGAACTCACTACTCCAATGGCAGGGGACCTGTCTGGTAGACCTCAGCCATTAATAAGCTGTACAACGTCAGGAGGATGCTACTACATGATAGAGCACAATCCCAGACTGGGAAGGCATCTGTGATCTGTACTAGCAGACTGCTATGATCACTCATGAACTTTTCTAAGGGCCGCTTCTACCGGACAATTGCACCAGACACGTAGGACTATCACACAGCCTTCTTCAGTTATGTCAGGAACCTGGGTGGACACTCACTGATATGCTGTGAGTTACTGCATACTGACTAAATGTACCCTGAACCCACTGGCATTGCCAACATCCTGGCAAACAGGTTCAGTGCAGATGTCCCCCCATCCCCCCTAAGGAGCAACTATCCATCCCAACAGAGTATAACCTCCCTGACATTACACAGTAACAGGTGAGTGCTGCCCTCCCCAAAGCGTACATCACAGTATCAATGGGACCAGACGGTGTCCCGGCCTGCATCTTACATGAGATTCATGACAGATGTAACCCTCACATTACATCACTGGTCAGTATTGGAGTTACTACAGGATATGTACCTAAGGAATGGAGTACAGTGACAGTGGTCCCACTCCACAGAGTTGGTGCCACAATGGACCACAGACAATATTGCCCTATAAGCCTAACTAGCCTGTTCTGCAAAGCTATGGAGCGTATTGTCATGGGACTCATACACATAGACATCAGAAACCTACAGACACTGTGTCCTACACATTTCAGCATTGTTGTGGGCAGATCTTGCCTCTTGAACCTGTTTGTATTCTTTAAACAGTTAACAGGTCCATCGACATAGGGACGATTGTCCACACAGCCTACCTGAACCTTGCAAAACCCTTCAACACAATAACCCACTGGGCCATTATGCATAGGCTCACCAGCGTCGATATGGACACATATCTCACACGATGGATTGCTACCTGGATCAGGGAGAGCACCCACATGGTCAGAATTGCAGGTGCCATGTCTGACTAAACACCAGTTACACGTGGCATCCCACACGGCTCAGTTCTGCGACCTCTCTTGTTCAGTATATATTTGTCTGACATACAGGCTACCACAGGGGGAATATGGCTGAACATGTTTGCACTTGACTGCAAACTGGGTGCCATGATCAACTCTCCAGCTGCCACATGCATACTCAAACAGGGTCTCACAGAGATGGATGACGGGTGCCTGAGCCATGGCCTACAGCTAAATGCCATTAGTTGCATAGTCATCCCCTTTGGGAATAACAACATGCCCACACATTGCCACATAGGTAGTACTCCATTACATACGGTAGGAGTTGTTAGGGGTTTGAGGATATGACTTGTTCATACTGTAGCCTTTGACATTCACGTTGCCAAAGTGGTTGGACACACCTTCTATGTGGGCCACCTTATCCCATATAGTTTCACATCTAGATTGAGTGAGGTCATTGTGCCCCTATACTCATCACAACCATGCTTGGTTACAATGCCACATTTGGGGTGTACCTTACCTGACACCTGCAGCAACTGTACTGGCCACAGAAGTTCCTCAGCAAGCAGATCTAGGGACTCACACAGATGCCCTGCACAGTTCGGATGCAGTAACTCCAGCTCTACTCAGTCGCTTAGCACCTACTCATATATGATGTGTGCCTGTTGTTTACAGATATACCCAACCCAGAATTACTGGACATGCTCCACCTCAGGATATCCGACTCCCTTGGAGCTACACACTCCAGGGATGTATACCTCAGTACAGATGTTAATAGGACATGCTGGAGGGACAGATTCTTATCCCAGAGGCTCCACTCACTCCAGATTGTAATCCCAGTTTCACATAGGCAGAGCAACCCACTGACCACCTACAGGAGACATCTTGATGACTGTATGGGTGACTGTATGTTTACCCGTGGGATATCTTCTGTGTCCCTGCTAGACAGAGGCACAGTAGCCTAAACGTACATGGGCTATCTTGTGTGACCTACTATTCACACACACAGTGTAGTAATCTGACAGGGTTGCGAATGCCAAACACACTCTGGCTAGGCTTGTGCATGCCCTAGGGCAGATAGCCTAGTATCGACCTCTGAACCTATGCTAATGTTCAGGATGCACAATGTTTATTGCTGATACTGTTTGTAGCTCTTTATCATCTTTGCTTTACCTGTTTCTATGAACAACTTTGGTATCTACAGAACATATTTGATTATGACAGGGTTCCACTATATTATAGATGTGTCTGTTGTCATATACCTGTGTGCACAGGGTGGATTGCTGGATAGTGACAGGTTCATGGGTTAACACATGCAACTGCCAGATATGCATGGCCCACTGCTGTACTCAGACATGGCCTAAGTGTTTGGGCATGCCCAGTTCAGACTTTCAGTGTTTTTTTGCCTGACATTTGTCTCATTTATTCAAGTGTGTGAGCATGCCCAGTGTGACCTTTCAGTATGTTGCTATCTGAGGTCCTCTACATTTGTTGATGTGTGTGAACATGACCAATATTAACATTTATACTGTGTGTGTTGGAAATCAGGTTCTGTTCTTACTGCAGGACTCACCTTTGTGTCATAACTCAACAGGGATTATGCTGTTCCTGCAGGGTTTCCATGAGATACTTTGCATAGACTTATCAACATTCCTTCATACAGACTGACCACTGCAATACTGTCATGGTTTAGTGGTGAAGTACTTTGATTATAGTGCACAGTATCCTGGGTTTGAGGCCCATCACTGCTTTATATTTTCATACTGAGCAGACCAGACTGCTTAAGGACCAGTTAAGCAAATATGAGCATGTTGGCTTTTGTTCAGCTATGCCCTACTTAGACCAGGCTTGTCCGACATTGCTCAATATTCACCAACATTACTGGACATTGCCCAGTATTACTCAACATTGACCACAGTTGTGCTAGTTGGTGTGTGCGATTTTGTTTGCATATACTACATGGTGGTAAATGCTGTTTAGCACTGCTTTATATTGCTTAACACATGGCAATCATGCCTTAGGTGGTGCTGCAGGGCTGCCTATGTCGGATGCACATACTACACTCCCTGCACATGTTTGAAAGCAGGTAGTGTCAACTTAGGCATCCCTTTTACTATATGTGTGAGTCAGAAAGAGGTATCATTTCCAGAGTTCCTACTGAGCCAGTGTATGGACTATGCGTTCCCTCTTTGCCAAGGCCAAAGCATACTGGGCACGCCTCCTTCTGCCTACTGGCTCAGGTTGTTCCTGTGATGGCCTTGGTAATGGTGGGGGGCTGTTTGGCCCAGGCATATGCTGGTCCTGCTGCAGCTGTTTTCGCAGGATCATATTATGTAGCATAGCACATACCATGACAATTTGGGTACATGTAGTTGGTGAGTACTGCAAGGCTCCATCAGATGTGTCCAGGCACCGGAACCATGACTTGAGCAGACCAATCACATGCTCTATTACATTACGTGTTTGTGCATGTGCCTCATTATGGCATTCCTGTTCAGATGTGTGTGCATTTCTGATGGGTGTCATCAGCCACGGCTCCAGTGCATAGCCAGCATCCCCCACTAGGTGACCATGTGGGATGTCCCCATTGGCAAATGTCTGGTACAGCTGCATCAGATGCCAGATATGGGAATCATGGTAGCTTCCAGGGCAGCCTGCACACACATTCAGTATTATGCCCTGGGCATCGCACATGACCTGGCAGTTGATGGAGGGGAAGCCCTTGCAGTTGAAGTAGACCCTACCCCGCTCGCTGGCTGGTGCTTTGATGCATATGTGCATGCAATCTATTGCACTCACCTCCTCAGGGTATTTCGCTATTTGCTGGAAGAGACGCATACTGCTGGCCAATACCTCACGGGAATTGGGGAAATATACATGATCACCAACATGTGCTGACATGGCATCCAGGAACTGGTGCACTACCCTGGATGCTGATGCCTGTGATATCCCCATCATATCACCAATCGGTCTCTGGAAGGTACCTGTTGCTAATATTCTTAGGCCAACACATTCCTTGGTTTCCACTGGGATGGGTTCCCCTCTGTTGGTTCTGTGTGTGAGGTGCAGCCTGCACAGCTCAACAATTTGCTGCAGGAGGTCTCTGTCCACTCTATAGCGCGCCACTATCTCCAGCTCATGTAGCCCCTGGTAGGTTACCCTGGGCCTGTACACTCTTCTCCGTCTCCTCACTGTGGGTTGTCCAGTAGCATTTCCATTGTCACCACCCTCAGCATGTTGCATATGTCGCCTTATAACAGCAATGGCAGCCCCTAACATTTCTTTGTCTCAGTAAAGCTTTTTCAGTTTTCACTTCTATTAGCTTACTGCAGTGTCTGTTGTGAGAAACATAATGGACTGTTGTTTGCAGAGTTTTAAGTGCTAGGCTGGGCTGGGCTAGTGTACTGCCTGTGTAATTGCCTGATTCTGATTGTTTTCACTGGCTAGCTCTGCTAATACTCCCTGGTAGCTTCCTACTATTTGTTGTGCTTCCTCTTTCCTTTCTGTTTCCTCAGGGGGGAGCGCCACGCACACAAGCGCAAACATGCGCACAGCAGCTAACATGCACGCACACATGCTTACACAGACAAAAACTTGCTTATTTGGGTTAAAACATGCGCACACCAGCACAAACATGCTTACAACTCTTTAAACAGCCTTATACATGCTTACTCTGGCTTAAACGCGTGCACTCACGCTTACACGTGCACAGTCTGTCTTACTCGGGTTTACAGGCGCGCACACGTGTGCATGCACGCTCAGCAAGAAACCTTGGTGTTATCCATGGCATACACCTTCCATTTCTTGCCTTTCCCTAGCCTACCTGTTAACACACCTCTTTCCATGATGTGTAAATGACAGCTGACACATGCCACTCTGCTCCAATGAGCTTCACTTCTTTCATACATACCCCCTCATGATGTCACCTATCTTCTACTCTGTTACTCCCCTTATCCTACTCTTACACTCCACTGACTGTGCTCATTTGCTATGTAAACTTGTGATTCACTATCCTAACCCTCATTTACATAGGATTGCCTACTAATACTTGGTTACATCTCTTAGACTGAGCTTCCCCCCTTAGCAACCTCTACTCGGTGGCCATGTTGTCTTCAGCCTGCCATTCCCTTGCATTGTACATTAACCATTTAAATAAGATCCACATTTTGGGTTTTAATTTTTAGTATTCTGGGTTTTAGAGTGTAGCCCGTTTGCGCGGCGCTGCGCTACGCTTAAACATCGGAAATCGGAGAAAAAAAAAATATTTTTAATATTAATTGCATCAGGAAACATTTCCAATGGCTGTATATTTGGCCATTGGCATGCTTCCTGCACTGGATGCAACCTTTATTTGGAGCTGTCACGGCTCCGTTTTGCTATTTGCAGAATGGTACTCAGTTTTCAACTGAGTACATTTCCGCAAATAACACTGCTCTTACTTGGACAGGGTCAGATTTCCTGAATTGCAAATCTACCTCATTTGCATGCCTTTCACCTGCAATTGAGGTAATTTGCATATCCCAGACCTGTCCGTGTAAGAGCCGTTTTAAGAGCTCTCTTGCACACCCCTGCAGGCTGTTCCTGGATCGCTCATCGGACATGATGGCTGCATGGAGTCTTACTCTACTCTTAGACTCCGTGCAAGCCATTGTGAATCCGGCCCATAATATATCAGACAATTGCTATAATTTTAAATCTTCCATTTGAACTAGTCTAAACAACAGTAAATTAAATGATGCTCATACAACAGCAACAGCAGGTGTGTTTACAGAATTTCTTGCCAAGAACAGTTTTATAAAATGGCTTATAATATGATTTTGAATATGTATTGGATAAAATAAGTCTTTGTACTGAGTTGAATGGTAAAGATCCCCATTATTTGTTTATGGAATTAATTCAGATAAGGAAACAATACATTTAACTGAAATGTATACAGTAAAAAAAGTGGTATATAAGAACACACAATTACTTTTTAAGGGGTAGAACTCAACTAAAAGAATTACATATAATTTAATAAATATATTGACCAGTCTGTCACTGTTTTCTGGTTTATTAAGATAATGACATTTAATAATTTTATAGGGCTTTATTTTATTAAATGGAACCTTAAGGATAAATTTTAACTTGTCTTTAAATAACAGGTATTTTAAAAAGTGTGACTTTTGTAATGTAGGAAACAAGCGCTTTTAAGTGTTCTTTATTTCTCGTGTACACATATCACCTGTGACACTCAGTCCCTATACCTCTCCCAAAAGCATCACTGCTTTCTTAGAATCACTCTTTTCTATTCACCTATTCTCAAATTTCATATAAAATGTTGTAGATTTCCTAATATTCTTTTTCGCTACCATACTGCTTTGCACTATATCCACTATTACTCAGACCCTCCCTGGCATAACCTGTAAGCAATTCACTAGCAAAGCTTCCATTAATCTCATCAGTCTCGTCTCATATACTACAAACAGATTAATGTGTATTATCCCTCCTCTATTCCACTATACTGTCAGCCTTCTCTTCATCTCACAATACTGCTTATACCTTTCTACCTACATGTCTCTGTGTCCATACACAACAAATCAGTGAATTCACTTTAATACCCTTCCTTATGCAATAAATTAATCTCTGAAATTCTTTTTGCTACCCTTCCTTTCTTTAATCCCCTCACCACCCCATAATCATTACTAAAGTTTCCCCTTTACCTCCACATCCACACTATTTTTCCTCCTCATCTCTTTCACTCCACTCATACCCTAGGTTTTTGAGCAATACTTCTTCCATTTCTGCATATCAGCTCTGCTAGTTATGTTCCTTTCCTACTGAATCATAATTCCTGCTATAGTACTACTAACACTCCTATCCTCCTAACATCTATAGCTCCAGAAAAACTCACCTCCAGGCAGCTTTACACAGGCTTACAATACCACCCACTTATTCAAAACCAGCCATCCAGCACCAAATCCAATACTCCTAAAACTAGGATGTGAGATCAGATCTAACTATGACTATGTTCTCTCTATCCTACACTCAGTCCTGACTACTAAGCTATGTGGGATGTCCATCCAGACCCTGGTCCTCCTCACAACTCATCAACTTTCACAATTTCTAGCTCATAATCTTGGTCCTTCCATACCACTAAATCATCCAGCCTATATCTTTGTTAATATAGAAATATATATAATATATAAATAAACAAGCAGACTTCCAGACTTGGAAAGCACACTGCTGACCAGTTGTCACTGTAACTACCAAAACTTGTCTAAAGAATAATGTAAAACAAGTGGAAGTTATACCTCCAGAATACAATATCATAAGACTAGATTTAGCCAAAAAAGCAGGTGGTGTTGCAATACTTCACAGCAATTCCACTAACTTAACTTTTCATCCTTTAAAACCACCATACAAAATAATGCTGAAATCCTCATGTTGTATAAGGACTACTAAAATATTCATTAACTCCACCAACACAGTGACACTCACAATCTGTCCTCCTTCCAAAATGATGCCTCCATCTCAGACTTAAAACTGGAACCAGCTATTAGCCCATATAGTCAATAATGCAGTCTCCCTATTCAACACCACTTTGCTCAATATTCTAAATTTACCTGCCCCTATAAGAACCAAAAGAGTCAAATAAAATGTAACCCCCTGACTCTCCAGAGAAACCAATCAACTTGTGAACCACAGGGACCTGGAGAAAAAAAGACAGAGTCTAACCTACACAAATATAATTACCTCAGAAATAACACCAAGCAAAGAATTAAGTTTGACAAAAACTCATATTATACCAGTATCCAAGTTTTATATCAAAATAACCTAAAACTCTTTTGGTCTTCATTCAACTAGCTACAAAATTCTGGCCAAGTCACTAAACTTATCCCTTCTGTTGTCCCTTATTCAGCTCCATAAAACAACTTGCTTTACCAATTCAATATTTACTTCATCAGCTCGATGACTTCTTTCCTACTTCTCTTGATTACTAATGCACAGCGTTATTCTAAACCAATACTACACTATAAGACATTATCCCTATAATCCATCTCCACTTCCACTGTAAACAAACTAAACTACTTCTAACCCTAACACCTACCACTGCTGACCCATATACCCTATCAAAAGAATACATTAAATGGCACTGGGTGCTCTACTCTATTTATTTTCTATATTAGTTAACCTAGCCATTAAAGAAAGCTGTATTCCCATCCTCTGGGAAAAATCATACTTCCTATCCTTACACAAGGTATTTATCAACTACTGACCAATAGCAAGTTTATCTCCAGTTTCAAAAGTTGTCCATACACCTTTATTTCAGGCAATAATCTACTATTTCCAAAACATCAATACTTCATCCCTAATCATATCAATATTACAACCCTCCTTACCTTCATAACTGGTATATATATCAAAATATATATGAGGTAAGCATAGTCTCTGCTATTTTCCTTGATCTTTTAAAGGGTTTTGACACAATTAGACACATAAAACTATAGAAATTGTGTCCTCTGGGTATAGATGCAACCATAATCATTTGGTTTGACAGCTAACTGTAGAGCAGACAGCAGGCTGTTAAATAGCAAATTATACCATGACCCCCCCCATTAATATTCCAAAATGTGCACGCTGATTGGTCAGCGTGCACGTTGTAAATCGACTTATACTAATGGAAAAAGGTCTTGTCGCCCGGACTTTTTCCATTAGTATAAGTCTTTTTTAAAACACTGTCTCGCTATGTTAAAGGAGTTTAACATAGCGACACATGTTTATAAAAAGCAACAGAGATCTCAGTTGCTTTTTTTAAAGCTGTCTCCCTATGTTAAACTCCTTTAACATAGCGACACAATGTGTAAAAAGCAATGGAGATCTTGCTTTCTACGTTGCTTTTTTTTTAAACCTGTCTCGCTATGTTAAATGGGTTTAACATTGTGAGACAGCTTTAAAATAAGCAACGGAGATCTCCGTTGCTTATTTTAAAGCTGTCTCGCTATGTTAAACCCATTTAACATAGCAAAACAGTTTGTAAAAAGCACAGGAGATCTTGCTTTCTCCGTTGCTTTTTTCAAAACTGTCTTGCTATATTAAATGGGTTTAACATAGCGAGACAGCTTTAAAATAAGCAACGGAGATTCTCCGTTGCTTTTTTTAAAGCTGTCTCGCTATGTTAAACCCATTTAACATAGCGAAACAGTAAAAAGCAATGGAGATCTTGCTTTCTCCATTGCTTTTGCCCACAGCTCTGATGTACTGCGTAGGCATGCGCAGTATATCAGAACTTCCGCGGAATACCAGATAGCTGTGGAAGGGCAGCAAGGAGGCATTATACAATGCCATTATTTAAGAAAAGTAATTATTTTTTTTCTTAAATAATGTCATTGTATAATAGCAATAACCCACTTCTGGGTGTGGGTAATGCTGGATTTACCCACGGTAACCGTGGGTAAATCCAGCATTACTCACACCTAGGCATTGGTTATTGCTTTAATAACCACTCCCTTTTCCTTCCCATGGCAGATACAGTTCCCCTGAGTTCCATTCTAGACTCTTATCTTATTCAAAAAATGTGTGAATGACCTCCACTCACCAAGCAGACATGGAAAATTTATTCCATATTTAGATAACTTCACTCTGATTTGTGCTGGTAAAAATGGATATACTGCAACAACTAACACATGGCTATCTTACCTCTACTGAAACATGACTATTTTATTTCCAACTTCATTACCCCTGAAAAACCCAGCTCATCCTATTCACCTCAATACAACAATCTATCAGAAATCCATCTTCACTCTAGCTTCCATGAAAAACATAAAACGTGAATTAGTGACCCACATTAAGCTATTATGTGTAATAATAAATGACAATCTGAAATTTGACTACCATGTAAGAGATGTAATTAAACATTTGTTTAACAGACACTGCTAGAAAATGCATTGCTTCAACTTCCATCCTTTTAATTCTCCCCAATGCAGCCCCTATTTTCAATAATCTTCAGGCAAACCCGATCAATTTAATTGAGCAATGTTTCATCAAAAGTAGCAGCCTAGGCTGTGTTTTTTTTTCTACATACATTGCAGAAATAGGCACATTTTTTTCATGACTTAAGCCAGATGTCAAGAAAGAAGGAGTGATGGATTTTGTTTAGTGGTTAAGGTGGCTTCACCATTTCTTCATAAGTTTACATTTCAAATGATAACTATTTCTGACTGTGTTTTATAGATCTGTTTTTAGTATGTCTTTCTATTGCGCTCTTTTCATATTACAAACTAAGATAAAAAGGTGCCATATACTGTAATAATGCAGCTTTAATAATGTGTGTTTCAAGGCCCCATTCATTTGTCCTGAAACCTCCCACCCCTGTGCACCACCACAGGGCACAGTTTGAATATTTTGTTGCATCTGCTGACTCCTCCATGCTAGGACAATTAATGTGCTGTGTATGTGGCACTGCAGATGTAATGCTCTATGCTATAAGGCTCCATTCTTTTGTCCTGGAAGCCGTTTCCTCACCACAAAAACAGGCCAGAGTCTGAACTGTTTGTTGTAACTGCCATCTTCCAGAAAGTGACTTGTACAATGTATAATCAGATAATTTGGATGCCATATACATGGAAACTACATATTTAATACTTTATGTTATATGCACTACAACTGATGTTTCTGTTTTTATATTTCTGGCAATTTGTAATTTCTCCTGCCAGACATTATACTAGATCTAGCATTATTTGTTCTTCCATATATCCTTTATTTTTGCTCCCATACCATTATTGCATTTTACTGCCCTGCCACCCCTGCAACACATATAGATTGTTTACCTAAATCACCCTGTCGGCTAACTTTTCTCTTTTCATGTCATGCTATACCATCTTAAGTGCTTTAAATCTGTAGAGCTCATCATGTCAGGTAGTTTTCCCAAAAACACATATCTCTGTTTTAGGCAGTGTCTTATTTTACTGTACATATATAATGAATCTAACCAAGGACCTGTCTCTGACAATTCAGCACCACCTGCCTCTCCTACCATTCAGTGTCCCCACAATAGGCCACATGGTCATACGTTCAGTCATTTACACTGCGAAAGTAGGAAAAAGAAACTACAGTCCATCCATGCACACATTATCCTATTATTTTTTTTTTTGTAACAAGTATCCTTCTTCGTTTGTCTGCCAAACATTTTCCACCAGTCCTCTACTTTGATATTGCTAAGGTAACAGTGAAGACTAGATTGCACCCAAATGACCTCAGCTGCTGAAAAATAGATATAATGCATGGAAACTATGGGAAAAAAACTCACAATTCCAGTTCCAGAACACTGCATGTTTCACTTTGAAACAATAAAGCAGGAAAAAAGGTTACTGAGAGATAAAAGGTAATACTCTGTTTTTACAAGTAATTGTATTTACTTTTCAACCCCCTCCCCCTCTAAGTTAACTGTTATCTTAACAGCCACAGGCAATGGTTAATTTACAGATGCTTGCTTTTTTTTTTTTACTTTTCAACTGTAGGAAAGTGCTTACTACAATGTAACAAACAGTTGCTGCAGTTTAGATCATCCAGAATGCTACAGTGCTCAATTTTAACTACAAATACAAAACAAATACTGCCTCTTAAAAGCCAGTATTGCATCAAAGCGAGATCATAATTGGCTGATCACACCCCCAACACTCTGTGCCTGGGCCAGATGCCACACTTTATCTACTCGACTGCTTTCATCCAATACACCCTAACACTGAGTAGCTCAGGGCTCAATACTAGGCCCCATTGTCTTTAGTATTCTTGTTAATACCCAACTGACCTTAATGGTATCAATTCTATCTAATCTACCCTCAACACTATTATAGATGATTCCTAAAATGACCTGAACTCACTCACTCTCAAATGGGATAGACAACAACCCCCACCCCCTGAACTGTCAAAAAATAAATAAATAAATACATAATGAAGCCATATAATGAGACAAATGTTAGACTGAACTCCACTTATGTACCCTTCAAATGTTTTGACCATAATGCTAACCACATTGAACTAGGAACCTCATTCAAATAAATTGGGTTCTAGTATCTATATCCTACTAGTACAGGGTAAACCTATAGTAACTAGACCAAAGGCAAGCACTCACAATCCCTACTTAATATCCTACTTCTTACACTGAGTACCTGAAATAGCTTTTGGAATGGCATACTCATCTCAACCTTTTCCTTCTGTTATCTCAAATTCCTCTTCAAAAAAATCATGCAGCTCTAAAAATGCTATCTAATCAAGCCTGCAGATTTCTTCTCCTCAACAAGCTATAAACATCAATGTGCATTCCTCCACTTTATGTACTGGCTGGCAGATCTTATTTTTTTTTCTTTTGCATTTAGAATCCTCAGACTGACCATGTCTCTCTCCAACAGGTCACCTTATGTCTTCCCAAAATAATGTCTCAATGACAATAGCTTGATAAGTTACTGAGGACACTTAGAAATGTGATAGTATCTATCAAAGCTAAATATATCACTATGAATCTGAGTCTGGTAGTTAGTGCAGAGGACTAAAGCTCTACCTTGAGCTGCTTTCTACCTTCTTTCACCTACTGCGTGATCTTGAACAAATCACTTAATCAGATGGTACTTTGGGGCAATTGGGAATCTGGGCTAGGCTATACAATGGTCTTGTGGACGGCATGTCTATTAACCTATATTTTTTTTTCATTGGGGGCTCTGCCTCCTACACCATCCAACCTGGGTGGGTGTTCATCCACCCTCCTGCTAGTTAGTATATTACCTGTGAACAAAGCATCTTGTTGAAAAGTGATTTGTTTGATATATCACCAGGACTATACTGCTTTCAAATAACCAAAACAATAAACAATTCATAGATACATGATAAATGCAGCATCCCAGACTTATTGTTACTTCCTCAAGTCCACCTATCATGTCTCAAATAATCATTTAACTCCCTCCCACCTCAGATTTTTTTCTTCTCTAGATTAGGCAACAAAGTATGGGATTACTTCTTCCTGATATTAAGATCTCAGTTTCAAAAATGTTTGCTGTGAAAGAAGTCGCACAAGTTAGCTAGCAAGTATGGCTGATGCAAACGGTGAAACAAGCTTAGTAGATCCAAAAATAAAGAGGCCAGCACCACAAGGACAGAAATAAAGTTGTAGTTAATTTATTATATCATATTCCAGACAGGTTTCAGCAAGTAGCCTTCATCAGTGATATCCTAGTACATGTTCATTAGTTTAAATACACTCAGTATCCAATCACTTCCTACGACATCACTTTCCCCCCAATAATTAGTAAAATGAGTTAATACATCACATTTTATCATTGAGACCTGGTGTGAATAACCCCTCTAATTTAATAATTAATTTCCTTTCTTTTTGATTTAAAATTGAGTGCCATCCTGTTTTGAAGGATCTATTACCCATGACCATACCTATATTTTTACATATTAGAAAATAATAATATTGGAAATCATATTTACAGATTATTGAAACTACATACCATGCATGTTTATCTTTAGCTCTAAGGAACTGTATTCATGTTTTTGAAAAAACTGTTAATTTGCAAAAGTAATGAAATCAGTGTTATAGTCCAACCCCAGGATTCACTAAAATCTGTATAGGCTCCATGTACAGCCTACACGGAATATACTGGTGTACATGGCCATGGTTCCCCATCAGCAGCGTGCCATGCATATTAATCATGGTGCACTGCTGAGGCAGATCACAGTAACACGGATATTGAATTTGTGCAGGCAGCAGTGTAGTGTTCCGTAGTTGTGGATTGTCCAGGGAAGTCCTGGACAGATGTTATGTACAGGCTAATCTACATACCTGTAATGTACCCTGCTAGTCTAGAAATATATCTTTTTTTTCTTTTAATGCATGTTTACATGGCACAGATTACAGCAATGCCAAGCTGCGCTTACACATTATTAGCTGACATCTGCCAGACATCTAAAAATAGTAACTGGATGTAATTCATTTTTTATTTGATTGCTCATTTACACCACATGGTATTAAGTACAGCAATGCTGAGCTGCACTTACACATGCACAGGTGACATTTGCCAGACATCTACAAATAGAAACCGGATGTAATCAATGATGTGTTGTTGTCCACCTTTTTTTAATATTATGAATGGCAGTTTGTGTGGCACGGTGCAGTGCTTAGCAGTGCTAACAGTTAGCTTAGTAGTATATGTGAAGGTAAACTAGTTTCTGTACTATCCATGTAGCTGAATAGGTAGAGTCGCAACCTAGAGTGTTGTAGGTACTGGGTTTGAGTTCCCAGCTGTCATAGCTTATTTTTATACAATTATTGCTGTAGAAATGTGTCAGCTGACCTAAAGGTTGGTTTAATTTAAAAACATATCTGTTACATTTGAAAAAGCTGTGATGTGCTAAGCACTGCTTAAACATGGGTAATAGCCACTCCTGTTTGTGCATTGCTAAGCTTCACTAAAACACGATTTTGTGAGTTTGCATGATGCTATGCAATGCATCACTTTTCTGAATGTTGCAGTATGACATGTAAGGGCAGGAAACAGCCTATGTTAAGGGCACTAGATGGGAATTCTGCAGCATTTGTTGGAGTTTCATTAACCTGTCAGTATGCCTGGTGGTATTTGGGAGGGAGCGTGCTTTTGGGAGGAGAGGTGGGGTATGCACGAGTCTAGAGTGTTTGTTGGACCCCTGGTCCATAACTTTGAAAACTGGCTGTTGCAGGGTGATTACCAGTGCTCAGAATGTAAAGCTGAAGCCTGGGATCAGTTGTCCTGGGATTTTATCAGTGCTACTGGTATCCCCTGTACTGGTAAGTAGTGTCATCACCACTATTACAACCTGAAGCAAAGGAAGAGAGGAACTTTGGACATCTGGGTCCAAGAGGCTTGGGCTGGGCATGCCCCACAGATATGTAAGTATGTTTCTCACTATTTTACTAAAATACAAGCTGAATCTGTGCAAAACTGGCATGCATAATGGTGTGCTTCTCTTCCAACAACTGCAGCTGAACGGACTCGCAATGTCCAGTCTCATGCCGGGCTCCTGGCCAGGATGTGCCGTGAGTGTGGTAAGTACAGATATTTTCTGATAACTTTAGTGCAATAATCAATAAACAATACCAGTAATAATTAGCAATAAGGTGTAAAGTAGGATTGTGGTTTGATAACTAATGTGTTGTTATAAGTGCAGTAGTGCTGTATTCACTGCATGTCTGTTCTAATGTCACTGCAGTCAGTTGCTACATAATGTGCACATGTCCCCTGCAGTCACAGCTTTTGGTTTCTACTCCCATGCCTGCCAACTAAGGCATGACGGCTGTCTAGTCTACATAATGTACACAAACATACCTCTCAAGTGTCACAATTTTTTGTAATGTAATGACAACTGCCCAATCTGTCTGGTCCATGATTAGCAGATAAATGATTACCTGGAATGCATTTATGTGCAAATCCATTTATAAAACACCTTGGTTGTTATGTACATGCACATTATGTGAAACAGTACCATGTAATTGTATACCTGACTTGTTAGTGCTTGGACCCTACTGTCCCATGGTAACAGCTTGAGAGGTATGTGTGTGCTACATCATCTAAAGAAGAATTTGAGTCACTGTAGTCACAACTAACACTGCACACCTGTAGAAGAATATATTAGCAGTCTGTGTATTAATATAATCTGCAAATTCACTAATGGTATGTTTTCTCTCTCTCCCCACCCCTTATCTTCTTTAATTTAATAATGTTATTTATTATTACTATTTCATATTAATATATTCTGTTAAAGTAACTGTTTTGTTGGTGTTATGGGTTATTTCATTCTGGTTTGATGTTATCATACTTACTGTTATTTTATTTAATGGTGTGTTACACATAATATACCTTAATATGTAATTGGCTTAATCAATATTATGTTTCATTATGTTAATACTAACATTGGTTTGGTTATTACCAATCTTAACTTATCTTTATATCTAATTTACTACAGTATGACAAGGAAGGCCAGTTCCCAGTGATCTATCTATCTTGCTTCCTTCGACCGTGGCACCTGGGCCTGACACATCTTGCACCTAGCCTGGGGTTCCCTCTCTGCTGCCCCTGCACTACTTGTAGCTTCAGGTAGTTCTGCCCCTCAGGATGGGGATTGCTCATTCCCCCTCTGGGAGCAGTGGTGGGGGAGGTGTTGTCACCAGCGATGAACTGCCATGTTTGGTGTGCAGGATTGTGCATGTGGTTTTGGACACTGCCTATGCCAAATGGAGAGCAGGCTCACTCTGGAGCCCAGCCTCCACCACTGTCACCCCCAGAGCAGTGAAGGAGCAGTGTTGTCCCGTGGGTGGGGACTTGAGTCATGCTGCTACCTTGTGGAGGTACATGAGACTGGGATTCCACAACACCCTCCCCATCCAAGGTCTTCACCACTCTCTTGTGTCACACACCACCCCTGTTTGCTGCTTGTCTGTTTGCAAAAGCTTCCTCACATTCTCAACTTACCTTTTCTACACATACCTATGCCCCTTCCCCAATATTCCACTCTCACCATAAAAAAAGGGGCACTTGTTCCAAAAAAATATTGTCCCATATATAGCTCTCCATTTCAGACACGTGTTCACTGGATGCACGTAATCCGGTCCAGTTGGCTTGACAAAGTAGTTATGTTGTCCTCACCCCTCTCTCTGGGGATGCCAGTCCAAATTCATCTACAAATTCTGTCAAAGTGCACAGTTGTTGGTGTACAAGAAATGGATAGCTATGGTTCTTCTTTACACCCTTCCTGCACCTACCTACAAGCCTTTCACTATGTTTTCTCCTGCTTGCAACCCATTTCCCCACTATCCTAGCTCCCTTTTTTCTTTTCTTTAAAGATTTTTTGCATGACACTGCATAACTTGGTGCATCACACAGCATCACTAATTTCAGCTAAATGGAAATAAACACCTGTACCCTATTTCGAACCCAAGACCATCACACCTGCAGACTACTGGATTAACCTGCTAGGCCACACAGCTGTTATTTAAAACATGTGGTTTAAGCAAAACATAGTAATTGCAAGTTACCATAATTAAGCATGTGTAAGCACAGCTGTGCATCGTACTTCATCATGCAAATTTGCTGAAAAAGTAATGGAAAAACTGGGAGTGTAATTTCCAGTCTGGTATAGGAGTACACCACTAGAAAGCCAGATAAGCACTTGTGGAGTGCACTGAGGTCTCTAATAACAGGTAAATGGGTGCTTTTAATGGCAACATGTACAGATACACCTGCTACAGCATTAATGGCAAAATATGCGTAAAACTGGGACTTTGGTAGAGAAATGCATCCCTATAAAGCAAGGCACATAATAATGGATATAATGGAGGTATGTCACAGACTGTATATGTGCACTTATAATGTCACAAATGCATATACTGTAACAGTGACTCAGCAGCTCAGTCTGGTAAATGCTGTGCAAACAGCAACTTTTGCCACACATAGTCCTGGGTTCAAATCCAGTGGTTTGTAGAAAGTCACAGCTCTGCAGATAGTAACACAATTGACATATCCCTATAGCAACATTATAAGTGCATAAAGTGTCACATCATGCATTAATATGCATTCACAGAAGATTTTAACTTAGGTTATGCAAATGAAGCCCACTAATATCAGAAGTGCACCACACAATAATTTCCTAATGATATTACAGATTACCACAGCTGCACAACTGACATACACATATGGAGGTCCTGCTAGTAACAAGGACTGCAAGCACACACATTCCACATGACTACCATAGTGTAATAAATAGTCTGACAGTTGCCCAAATAATTGACATAATGGTATAATTACCCCTTAGGTTGCTCAAGGACACAACAAACATGTTGCCTAGTACTCTGTTAGTGATACCATTGCCTAACATACTTACCTTAAAACAAGCCTTAATTTGCAGGGGAATAGGTAGACTCACTCTGGCCCTGCCTCTACAACAAGACTGACTCAGCTCCCACAGTAAATCTTACAGCTTCTTCTCCTCCAAAGTGTTCATGCTCTCTGCCTATGCCTATTGCCTGCAGCGCCAGTTGCAGCCTATAGCACACACATCTCTATGTAAAATTAGCTGCTATAGACATACCCTCTATGATGATGTAGTATCTTGACCCCAGGAATTTCCAGCATAACATATCCGAAAGGGCTTCCAATCTATATGAAAGCCTTATATCTTGTGCAGTGTTTCCATGTCATTGTCTGATTATACTGCAAATCAGTTGTGTTGGCTGCAATTAGCAGTTCAGAACCACAGATTGGTTAAGAGCCAATCACCTGGTAATGAGAACTATGTTAAAAAGGCAAACAGCTGGCTAGGGGAACCTGTCTGTATAAGACTTTTTTCAGACAGTAACTACATTCTCAGACACTTTATATATCTGCACATATCAACAGAGGAGTACTGTACTCTATCAGGTATGTAATATTTTTGTTTACAAAATGATGCCTATGTGTGAATATACATAGGAGGAATGAGGATTACAGTATTAAGTCTTTCTTAGAACTGTAATAATGACATGTAATTGATATCCAGATTTGTTACACCTACAGAGGACATACTGTGGCACACTGGTCTCATGGGACTGTCTCTGCATGGTGGTTAAAATACCACACCGGTATTTGTTTGGCACTGTTTTTTGACATATTATCAAGGGAGTTGCCCCTAGGGAATACACTACGATGGAATCCCTAGTTGGGTGTGTGAGCATACAGCAGTATGTGTCATGGCATACTGTGGAATAGCTGACTATTGCTAGTATCTGAGTTGTATCCACATGGTTAGTATGTTTGCACACTGTGGAATATGACAGACATGATCAAGCAGTGGATAATGCAGCCTGTGAATGCTACCAACCCAGCTACCTGAAATTTTGTAAATAATTCTATCTCATTTGTGAATAGTAATATGATTTGTATGCTTGTCTTACAAATGTAAGAAAACTATATGTTATTTGTATATTAAACTACTGGAGCAGAAGTGTGTGTTGAACTGTATGTTCTGTACTGAGCTTTAATAATGTAACCACAGTGTAGTCTGCTGGAAAAGAGCAGAAATGTGAATAAACTATATGCCTGTGCAAATGTATGTTTTGATGGTGAGGGTTGGAACATACAGAGTTAACTTGCAAACCCTCAAGAAAAGCAAAGAGTTTTACGATGATGTTTATTTCAGCTATGAGACAGAATGTCTACAGCTAGGAGTTATTTCTATTGTCTGGAAACAGAAATAATTACAGGCTTCAAATGTAAAAGTGTTTAACTGTTTTACGACTTCCAGTTGTAGGCAAACTTCTGAGAGATATGTTTTTCACACAGAGGTGCTATTTTTTTAAGTTTCTGTTAGCCTGGGAACTGAAGGCAGAGGTGGCAAGAATGATGTAATCTGAGATAACCTAGCAGTAATGTCTGATAGTAATTTAAGAACTATCTCAGAGAGTGTGTCTGTGCATTTTGTATTTTTCTTTGGACCTAGAAACATTCACCCAGCACCTCTGCCTGTGTGTCATTCTGTAAGTAAGACTTAGATTACAGTGATTTCTTTTAGAGATAGATAGGAACTTAGTAAGATTAGTTGAGATGTTTTCTGCATTTATGTGAGACTGTCCTGCAATGTTGTTTTAAAATATTTCCTGTGATTCTGAACTCTGTTGTCACTGTATTTAGTTATTGAGTATTGTCTTGTTCTTTTATTATTTATTAGGAAATATATTTCAACATTTTAATTGTGGCTGGTTTGTTTAGAGATATTTAAGCTCTTAGAGTACTTGCATATGTATTTGGTGACATTGTACAGGCTCCTCCTAAACAGCTTTAAAAGTCTTGGTCACACTTACCATTTAGATAATAGTAACATTACACAGTAGAATTAGTCACCCTTTGTAATGGCCTTATAGTAGCTGATACATAGTGGTTGGTGGCAGCTGGTACTACCGTATAGTCTGGGCAGAAGGGGGCATAGCTAGTGATCCTGTGCCAGCCTTCCCCAGGAGTGTCTGTGTGTTTGTATATAAATCAAATCTCAAAGTGTGTGTGTGTGTGTGTGTGTGTGTGTGTGTGTGTGTGTGTGTGTGTGTGTGTGTGTGTGTGTGTGTGTGTGTGTGTGTGTGTGTCAGCTACATGGGCAGGGACACAAAGCACTGGTTGGACAGAGAGGGTGCTGGAGGTTTTGGCTTGACCACTCAGCTGAAATCTGAACCTATAGCTGTGCCAGTAGGAAGTCTTGTTGGGGATCTGGAGAGAGAGGAAGAAACCAGCCCCAGACTGATTGTGATATCTGTGTGCCCTTAGGGGAAATTGTACTTTACTGTGTGTACTTGTCAGCCTCCCAATGTGCACATCCCTCACTTGTGCTTGTGGTGAGGATTGAGGCTTCTTGAGTACTGGGCCAGTGCAGGGGCATCACACAGCCATTCTGTTCTTGCTGTGGAAACATAGTGTACTTCCATGTATGTGATCCTGACATGTGTTCCCTTTTTGTTGTCTTTCAGGAAACATATTCCAGATGACATGCTCCTTTTACAAATGCTGGGAATGATATCATGGAAGACCTCCATCAACATCAAGAACTCCTACTGTACAGAGAGTGGCACAACAGGGAAGAGCGGGAAATATTGTGAGCTGACCTTGTCCGTGATGTGAATGCCACACATCAGCATAACAGGACATATGAGCAGGTTTGATTCTGGGCCACAGATATGATTAATGCTGCGTGCAGAAAAGCAGCAGATGTGGCCAGGGATTGTGCTGTTACTGGTGGAGGTCCTGCAGCAGAACAATGACTGTCAGCCACAAAGGAATTCATGGCAAACCTAGGGACACGACAGCTCCAAGGCATCCAACAGACCATGTATTGTGGATGTGGGTGCCACACTTTCCATGGCAGAGGAGAGCCCAGGTAGGCTTCATTTGATCAGCATTGGAATACTGCAGCATTCAGTTGTCAGAGTGTAGATATAATTACATGGGTGTTAGGCATTTGCTCTTTGGGGGGGGGGAGTTCAACCGTAGTTTGAATCTCATGCTCAGATTGTGACCAACATATCAATTAACAAAGTAACTACTGTCAATGTGATATCTATGAATTTATTACCCTCTTATAGTCGGGTCTATATTATAACATTGAATTAAAACTTCGAATGTTATAATATCGAATCATTTCGATTGAAAGACTATAACATCAAACACTCTGAATAGCGAATTTTTTTTCCAGGGAAAAAATTTGCTATTCCGACAAACATACACACACCACAAGCACACGAAAATAAGTAATCCACACACATACACTTCACAAAACCCTACACTAAACCATACATACACTACTAGCTATCTACTTACCTTAACCCAACCCTAACCCTAAGGTCCGTAACTACCGCACGCTCACCTTACCTGCCCCCTAACCCTAAGGTCCCTAACTATCGCACACTCACCTTACCCGCTCCCTAACCCTAAAGTCCCTATCGCACACTCACCTTACCCGCTCCCTAACCATAAAGTCCCTGTCGCACACTCACCTAACCTGCTTCCTAACCCTAAAGTCCCTATCACACACTCACCTTACCCACTCCCTAACCCTAAGGTCCCTATCACAAACTCACCTTACCCGGTCCCTAACCCTAAGGTCCCTAACTATCACACACTCACCTTAACTCGATCTGTTTGCACACTTACCTTAACCTGGTACGTAACCTTCGCTCCACAGTCGAGGAAATATCAAAGCTGCAGAAATGGCCCACTGAATACTTTCCATAGGAAAGTATTTGATATTCTGCAGCTTCGCTATTTTCAGCGTTCGGTGCATAGGGTTCGATATTATAACATTAGAAGTTTTAAGACTTCGATATTATAACATAGACCCTTATAGTCAACATGTGATAGTGCTGACATTTCCTCTCCCTCAACTTTCCACAGGTCCCTCAGGAATCAGACAAGGTTGTGGTCCTGCTCCTGGTAAGCACAACACTGTTTTGTTACAGATGTAGATTTACTGCAATGTATTTAGTAAAATGTCATCCCAGGCCTGGTGGCTGGATTGCTGGACTGTCAGCATGATTGCCATCTGCACAGTTATTTTCTGGCTGTATACAATTGAGAAGTCATACCTATGCCTTGTAGGTGTGACAGCACTGATAGATGTGGCAGTAATGTCAGTATATTACAGATTGCCATATGTGTCAACTGTGCAGAGTCTTCACAAATGTCAAAACTGTACCTCATTGCTGCTGATGAGATTTCAGTGGAAAGAGCTTTTATTTACAAGAAATGACAGATGTTTGTTGGAAAAATAATGTCCTCATGTGCTACTATATGAGGTTGGGGATTAAACAGGTCTGTAATAGTGACAACAGTGTATACAGCTTTACATATATTGCAGCATAATACTGCAGAGCATAATAGTGCAGGTATTAATGTGCTGCTTTTCCCTTTCTTAACACAGGTGACCAGGGACATTGGTTTCTGTCCCATACACAACCTGATGTCAGTGTCTCTACAGACTCTGATGATGATAGTGGCCAAAGTGAGGCACAGGTGGGGCTTTCAGTGGCTGAGTCTGTCCCAGAGGTTTGCATCCCTCTTCTGCCCTCATTATCACTGCACACAGTCAGTATACCTACACATATCCAATCCCCGGAGGCAACAGATATTGGACTGTCAGAGGGTAGAGACATTGAACAGGAAAGTGTGGCAACTATGGCTCCAGTGAGTGTTGACACTGGCCATTGTCAAAGAGCTGGCAAAGTTCCACACAGGTGGATTGATAGGGGTGCTTGATGGAAGCCTGCTGTCCTTCCTCCACCTGTTCCAGGTGTCTCATCATGGGTCCCTCGGTATATATTTCAGGCTGTCATGGAGAGACAGGCACATTCCAAAAGGAACTCCAGATGAATGCTTAGGGTTATGGATGCAGCACAGTCTGACATCAGTGACTGCCTCCACTGCAATGCTGATACCCTGGATCAGTTCACTGATGCAGTGGAAAGAAGGTGTTCTGAGACAAATCGCAGAATATCTGTCTTGTGGAGTCGAGTGTCAGACCCATAGATGTAGGTCAGCAACTACATCTGCTCAGAGTCCATTTGGCTGTGCTCAGTCATGCTCCCGTAGTGGCACTACATCCAGTGCTCAAGAGGGGAGTGTGTTGTCCACAGCAAGATGTGGCAGGCCATGGTCTCATGGTCCTGGGTGTTCCTGTGGAGGACATGGTCCCGGCAGACAACAGTCACCATCAGGTACTAGCATTCCTTCTGACCTTGGCCAAGGAGGTGTCAGTGCAACCCCTAGCAGAGCCAGTTTCCATGTTTGGGGGCAGAGATGGTTAATTGTCTACTCTGCCATGCATGGTTCACAGCTGTCCAACATACACACATGTAGGGCTAGCATTGAGCGTGTGTTCACACACACACACACACACACACACACACACACACACACACACACACACACACACACACACACACACACATCACTGTCAAATTCAGGTCACCTACAGGCAGACACAGCACATTTCAATGGTCCATCTTGCCTGCTTCCCTTCCTGACACACACAGGCTCTCAACCTATTGGGTTGCCCTAGGCCTCCTGCACCCCCACACAACACCCTGTGCAAGTTATGATACCTGTGCCACATCCCTGTTATCCTTGTCATCAGTGCAGGAAATGAAGCTGTGTCTGATGCACAGGATGACTATATACATTATTATGTAATTGTGTAATGCAGTGTTGCTTTGACATGCCACTTGTACTGATCAATGACAGCTATTGTATGCTGACATTTGTAATGAGTAAGCCACATCATTTTGTGTACCTTATGTTGCATGATGTTGTAATGGGTGTATTCTTACACAATGAACGGTGTATCACTGACTTGTTTATGGTTCAGTTGTAGGAGTCTGTAGGGGACAGCTATGGATATATAGTGGCAATAAACCCATAGATGCTACAGCACAGGATGGAACCTCAGCACAGAAGACATATGTCTCCTGCAAGGTACAGTGCTATAGGTACATGGCTCCATAGCATCATATGTGTATATCAGGCTAACAAGGACAATGGTGTCATGCAGCCTACTCATGCATCCCTCATCTATGACATGGCCTGATACCCTGTCACCAAGGTTTCTGGACCTAACATGTCCACAAGCTGTGGTGATGGAGATGCCCCACCTACAAATTTCCTGTATCCGTTACAGGCATTTGTCCTACACCAGTTATGATTGTCTTGTTCTGCATCCCATTGTGTAACTTGTACATGATATGTGTTACAGCAGACATGTGCTTCACATACATGGGGAGCCTGTTACATACCTGTCTCTCCAGCATGTACTATTTATACAACAGTGATGCTGTACATGTGTATAACAGGTAATACATGTTACTTCTGTCTTGGATAAGCAGGAGGTACATATTGGGATCTGACACCTCCCTGTATGGCAGCCATACACATGCCTTCCAAAGCATGTAGGAGACAGCCTACACATGTACACTCTTGACATGCACTGCATTGGACATGTTATCTGCAAAGTATATTGGTTTGCACTGGAACCTGTGTGGCTGCTACAGTTGTAAGATATGCCTGTGCAGTGACATAGCAAAAAGGTGCCATTGCACTCAGTGATAAGTGTAATGAGTGCCAAATATAATATGAGACTGACAGTCTGGGATTAACATGCCATAGCTTTCTGTATATGTTGTACAAAATTGAATGGGTCCCCACATCTTACTGACCAGTGAAAGTCAAAGGCTACATTACTCTCTGTGTCCATAAGTCCATGGATATTGGTTCAACTGTGTGCAGTGTGCGAACTCTACTATATTTTCCAGTCATGGATGACTTCCAAATGGATAGTATTGTGCTGTCCTTTGAATTTACTATTTGTCAGTAGCTCTGACAACAACTGAATGTGTGTTACTGGCCATCCTGGATAACTGTTGGTTCTATGTGGGATTCAGTGACAGCTCCTAATATGCAATCCCCTGCTAATGTAGTCAGTCAGAGGTCACTGACAGTAGCCTTGACTGCACAGAAGGGAATGGCTATGAGGGGTACTCTGTTAATAATGTCTGAGGGAAGTCCATTGTTGACTGGCATCATAGTAGCGTAGGTCTACCCAGTACTATCTTCCCAGATTATGGCTGGCTATCAGACATTTGGCTTCCCACCAGCTGACATACTACTCTGTAAATAACCTTCATAGTTTCCAGCAAGACCTGCTGGACTAATATTGTCAAACACCTTGTCAGGACACGATAAGCTGAGTGAGTCATATTCCATTAGGATCATAAGATCATATGAGGTTACTAGGCTAATGGCCCTGGGGCACTTACAAGTCCAGCCAAGAGTTTATCACCAAAAAAGAAACCTCAGACAGCACCTGTCACCCCTGTCAATGAAGGACAAAGGTGGAACCCCTGGGACAAATTTATGGTTTCCCATCCACTTATCAAGGT
The DNA here is from genome assembly GCF_019279795.1 of Protopterus annectens. Taxonomy (NCBI): domain Eukaryota; kingdom Metazoa; phylum Chordata; order Ceratodontiformes; family Protopteridae; genus Protopterus; species Protopterus annectens. The sequence goes on from NC_056735.1 coordinate 1,061,958,257, forward strand.
TGTGTTTGAAGAGGATCAGTGGGTACTCTGTTTGACATATATGGGAAGTCTATTCCAGAGATGGGGCAGCCTCTGGGAGACAAACCTGTCTCTCCTGCCGGTTTTGTTAATGTCACATATTAGATTTAGGCCTATCAAGCAGGTAATGCACAATGAGTTATACTTACAGATATGGAGCATCTCTAGTAGGGCCTTGTAGGCAAGAATCAGATCACCACTGAGCAATCTGTATGATACTGAGTAGAGTGGTAGTGATTTAAGCCTGTCCACATAGGATAGGTTTTGGAGGCCATGGATTCTCTTTGTGAGGTATTTCTGTGACCCTTCCAGTTGGTGAAGATGTTTGAAGACGTACATATCAAATGGGGCATTATACTCAATTATAGGTCTATTAAGGGAGGAGTACAGAGAGGTAATAACTTCCTTTTTTCTGGATGCAATCCCTTTACTTATGAGATGAACCAAGTAAAATGCTTTTCTGACCAGCGCCACCACATGATGGTTGAATGTGAGATTGTTGTCAACCTGAGTACCCAGGTCCCTCAACCCAGGTAGTGTGCTTAGGGGGTTGTGCTAATCAGTAGGGGCCATGTTTTTGCCAAATGATATGATAATACATTTTTTTGCATTTAACTTAAGGCCATGACTTTGGCACCAGTTATTTGTAGCTGTGAGACCCTCTTGTAGTATGTTAACATCAATTGGGGAGTCAATGACAGCACCCAACTTACAGTTATCCACAAACTTGGTCAGCCACAGGCCCTTTGTCTTTGCCTGGACCTCTGAGAAGTATGTGCCAAACAGTAGGGGTCTCAGGATAGATCCATGGGGAACACCACTAGTGACAGGACTGCTGTTGGAGGTTAAAGCACCTATTTTGACCGTGTGGGTACTATCTGTGAGCCAGTTGGCCACCCATCTGACTAGATAGGGATTAACACCAAGTTGTGTTAGCTTTTCAATGATGCCTGAGTGGGGGATTGTGTCAAAGGCCTTGGCCAGGTTAAGGTAAGCTGTATGTACTGACTTTTCCTCATCCAGCACCTTGGTGACAGTTCCAAAGAAGTCAACTAGGTTCAATAGGCAAGGTCTGCCCCTGATGAATCTGAATTAGATGGGGTTGAGTGCTCGGAGATTGCCTATGTCCTTGGTTATGAGATCCATAATAATACACTCCATGACTTTACAGATCAGGCTGATGGCATGATAGTTTCCTGGGTCAGTAGTGGCACCTCCTTTTTGCAAAGGGATGATGATGGCAGTTCTACATTCTTCTGGAATGAAGCCTGTAGTTGGGCTGCAGTTGAACAGGGTGCTCAATGGTGTAGCTAGTTCTTGCTGGAGATGGTGCAGAATACAGCCTGGGATACTATCAGGTCCCATGGAAGCTGTGTTCTTTGTCTTGGATAGGGCCTTTCATCCATTGCATACTGTAAATCTCAGGGAGGTCCATCAGTTATCGTAAGATGGCATGATCTGCCTTTGAGCAAAACAATCTGTGTTTATTCCAATGTCAGTAAGTGTACAACATTGTTACTGATCGTTTACATACTAACTCCTTTAATGGCTTTACATATCAGATGACTGAGAGATCTGGGGACATGGCTTGGCACTGCATGCTAGTTGTCCTCTGTGCAACTATGTATTGCTGTTACTTCCATCATGTTACAAGAAAAGAGTCATCCAAGGTGTCTTACAAAGCACAAACAATGGAGGGAAGCATAATATGTATACCCTGTGAAGGTAAGGTGGCAGGTTTGACACAGGTATTCTTCAGTTGGACAGTAGTCTACACAACAACCAGTTTGCTGTTTGGTTGCTTGACAGGCATTGAATGCTTTCAAGGGCAACGTAATGTCAGCAAAGTTGAATAAGTCCTTTGTGCATGCACGACCATCCACATCTTCACTGCAAAGTGTGCCGACAAACACTGTATTTGAGGCTTTCAACCCCAAAGGTGTGTCAAGATGACTCTAACTTTGCAGGACTGGCACAGTGTCACATTTGTAGGCATGTTATTGCAACCATGCCTATTGACAGGAATTTGGTCAATCCAAGGTCCACATAGCTGGCAAAGCATCGTATGGCACATTGTCAGGTGCTGTGTTACCTTGGGGGAACCTATATACAGGGGGCATGTTACATTTCAACATCTGTCATGACACTGCCTAATGATGGCATACTGTGACGTACACACAAGCATGACTGTATTGATAATGGTACTATGAATGACTGCTGATGACATGTGGAAAGAGTACCCACCCCTCTACTCCTATGCCACACAAACACAATGTGTGACACATGTGACTGTACTTCAAACCTTGATTGCATGGTGTCTGACGCAGCAGTCAGTACATGTGGCAATGAGCATTTTACCAACATGCACAGCTCACCTCATGCACCACCCATACCCACAACACACACCTGCATGTATGCAGCTCCTTATCAGACACATTCCCAAAGAGACACCTCAGAAAAACTACTTCTGGAGAGCACAGTACACATAATAGTGCATGCACCACTGGTCTCACTAGTCACACACCTAAGGCACATCACAAATGCAGACCCATTATTCATACATGAGTACATCTTGAAACAGATTGATGTCCGTGTCACCAGGTTACATATGCGAAATGTTACAGTTAGTTTTTAATTTCTCCAAGTCTTTTGGGTTTCTAATACCATGACAGGAATGGACCCCATTCCTAAGTCAAAGTACGATTAAAGATCATGAAATTAGTATTCTTTCACTCTTTGATGTTAGCCAAAACTGCTCTTCACAGCACCTGCAATGTGCCCAGTAATGACTCCTGCAGTTCGTATGGTGTTACATGAATTGATAACATATCTAAATACGATTGTAAATTCTTTTTTATAAGACCAGTTGCTCCTACTACTATTGGAACTGTCTGGACATCTTTCTTCCACATAGCTCTTGTTTCTACCCGCAGATCAAGGTATTTTATGACTTTGTGTCTCTCTGTACACAATACACTGTAGTCACTAGGTGTGGTGATTTCAATGATCAATGCTAATTTTGTCTTCTTTTCTTGGACCACTATATCCAGTTTTCTAGCATCTATCTTTTGAACTGTTGGTACTGGATGATCCCATGTGCTATCAACTTCATCATTTTCTATGATTCTTTGTGGCTCATGTTTCCAGTGTTTTTCAGCCACTTCAATACAGTAATGTTTGCACAATCTCCAGTGAAACAGTCTCGCCACATTATTATGCCTTTCAGTATAGTGTCCCTCTGCCATTAGTGCATCGCAACCAGCAACAAGGTGCGTAACTGTTTCCAGTTTGGTTTTACAAAACCTACCTGTGTCTGTTTCTCCCACATGTTCAATGGACTTTGTAAACCAGTGTGTATGTAGTCCACTGTCTTGGGCTGCCGATAGTAACCTTTCATTTCTTGATGTGAATTCACCTCTCCTTAACCATTTATGCATTCATTCTTGATCAACATGAGGCTCTTCCAGAAGTTTTCTATACTTGCAACTATATTTATGTTTTTTCCACATTTCTTGCCTTCTCATCTGGTCTTTCACATTATATTCTTTCTTTTGTTTTTAGCACATTCAGTTGCTGCCTGGTTTTTATCTACTTCTGGTTTAACTTCCATTCCTGCTTGACATCGATATGCTTCTGCTAAATTAAGCAGAGACGTCATCTTAGATTTATTCTATAGATAGTTTCAAAACTTTCACTTCATTTGGATCTTGTGAAGTCAGTAGATATGTGTGGAGTCCCACGATTTCAGCTCTATACATGTAATCAGTTTCAAGGAGGCCCATCCCTCCTTCAGAATGGGGAATATATAATCTTGGTATATACTGATTTTTATAAATCATTTGGTGAGCATGACGCATCCTTCTTGTTTTAATATCCAGTCTATCCAACACTTTTTGGGCCCAGTCAATCACCCCAAAACTATAAGTTAGGACAGGAAGAGCAAAATGATTTATAGCTTGGATCTTGTTCCTAGATATTAATGTTTTTTTTTCAGGATTAATTTAAGTCTTCTAAAGTACTCCTTACTGAGTTTTATTTGTATTTGTTCATGTTTTATTGCTGATCCTTCATCAATTCCCAAGTATTTATACACTCCCTCTTGCTCAAGTTCTTTTATATCACATTCTCGTCCTAAACTGATGTTTTCCTGGTGCTGCAGTTTTCCTTTTTTAAAGGTTGCTTCTGCACATTTATCAAGACCAAATGATATTCCAATATCATCTGAAAAAGTTTTGACAACCTGTAGCTGTGCTTTCAGTTCCTCATCTGATGAGCTATACAGTTTCAAATCATCGACAAAGAGAAGATGAGAAGTCATTAGGCTTTGTTATTTTCAGTTAGCTGTGTATGTGTTGACATGATATGCCATACCACACATTGCTGCAACTCAAGGAATATCAGGTGACATAATGATGACATCATATTTCCTGCAGGTGTATATGACTAGGGATATATGTCACCAAACTGTATGCAGACACATGACTGAGCTTAGACATTCTGTGTTTGTCACGGATATGCCCATAGCTTTCAGCTACATTTGACCCTCACCTAGGATGATGGTTCAATACGCAAAGAACATGAGGGACTTCAATAATTGCCTTAGTGTGTGGTGTCATTGTAAGAGGATCCACTACATGTCTGCCAGGGATAACTTGCTCAACAGATGCCAATGTTTCACCAGAGATATTCTTCCTCTCTCACTCCTGGGATTTTGTGTATTGGCCAAGGTGCATCTAATAGGCGCTATCTAGAGGGTAAACATTTCAATGAGAACACCATCTTTATATGGACGGTGCAGTAGTGTTTCTTTGTCACCTCACAGCAGGAGGTTCTCTAGTTCAATTCCTGGCTGGGGTGCCTTCTGTGTGGAGTCTGCTTGTCCTCCCTGCATTCATGTGGGTTTTCTCTGGCTGCTCCGGTTTCCTCCCATGTTACAAAGACATGCATCTGGAGCATTTCTCCTGGGGTCTCCGCTGAAAATTGGCTTTATTCCAAGTTGGACTTTCCTGGTAAACAAATGTAAAATAAAATAAAAAAAAATAAATAAATATGACATCATCATTATTCTGCTACATGCTGGGAATGGCAACACTAAACACCACTCTGTGGAAGGTGTCCCCACCCTGGAATATACAGGTATTTGTGCAGTCAAAGACATCTGGTTCATGGCTGTGGACAGCACCACAGCCATACCAGACTACACATCCTTCCACATGTTAAGACCTCAAAATGACAGTGTGGAGTGTAATGCAGGTGGTGAATACATATTCATTAAGGATAGATACACATCCAGATTTAGTGAAACACTATGCATTCCTGGAGACACTACAGGTGCTATTCACTGCTGGGAGGGCATGCAAACAAGCCATTGCCAGCTACAGGAGCATGAATCCAAACACCCATTGTGCTTATTTGCATGTATGTGTGCCTATCAAGATACATTAGTACACCATGGTTTGGTGTGACATTAAGTAACCACCAACTATGTTGGTTAGTCATACCCACAAGGGGAGGTGATGTAGTGCTTCATGTATAGGTCGTCTATGGTGAGATCTGAACACAGATCAGTCTCATTAAAACTATCAGACTTAAACCCCCCCACTTGCAGATGATACAGAAATATACTTCAACAAAGGAATGTATTACCCTCTATGGGATGGTTTGCATAGCGTGACTGCACCTCCCCGCTCAGATGGGATGAGCAAGTATGCAGAGATGTACACCCATGGATTTTGTAAGCGGCAGTACAACTGCATATACTCAGCTGTACCTGACAGGAGGAACACAATCCTCTTATACCACAGCAAACCTGTGTGTTGGGCAACTACCATTAGGAGGGTGTACAATAAGAGATGGACATTGCTGTGTGACAGTTGGGGTGAGTGTGCCCCCTTAAATGGAGGCACAACCTCCTCAGCTAAAACAAGCACAGTGTTTGCGTGACATTGTGTAGAAACAGTATGTGACAAAATCAGCCTCTGACATAAAGCAGAACCACAATGCACAGTGTACTTACATGTGTAACCTCAGAGGACAGGCCCAGATTATCGGACAACTCATACATAATGATACCACATATACTGGTTCTGTACTTTTAGCTAACCTGTTGTCCCACTGGTTCTGCATCAACTTCACTTCACTGTGTCCACCACATGTGCCAGATGACATTCTTACAACCTGAACCATACCTTCCATATCTACAAAGGAGGTCATAATTGTTCTCACTATGGCATATACACAGCATCTATTGGACATGCTCACATACCAGGCTGCATCCTACATGGGATCCACCAAGGATTACTAAATAGTCATATCTGTGTGCCAATAAAGCAAATCATCATGGAGCTGATCAGCAGACATATATGTGATCTACAAACAGTTGACTGTACACAGTTTGGATGTCTGACAGGGAGATCATGGCTGTTAAATGTGGTGGACATATTAGAGACACTCACCAATAACCTGGGTGAGGAGATATCAGGGCATACGACCCCCTGAATTTAGCCATGTCATGTGACTCTATCCCCCACTCAGACATAATTGACAACATCACCCACTTAGGCATCCATGGTAATATTATTATAGGGGTCACTAAGTGGCTCATTGATGCCACACATACTCAAAATAGGGAAATCTGCCTGCAACAGCTGATCTGTATGCAGCAGTGTTCAACAGGGCTCATTCCTGAGTTCTGTACTGCTTGGGATCCATTTCACCACAATACAAGTGAATACTGACTGTGGCTGAAAATGTTGGCTGATGCCTACAAACTGTGAATGGTCATAGACTCTGTGAGTTATGGCAATATCCTACAAGAGGATATTGATGAACAAATGCCTGTTGACATACTACTGGCTGTAAACTCCATGCAAATATGCAAATATATATGTAGTATAATTTCCATTGGTAATGCCTATATTCCTGGTAAGTAGCACATCTGTCGCAACATGTGATGTACATAGTCATGGGTGATAGACCTGGGCACACAGGCCTGGCCACACAGGTTTTCACCTAATGTACCTGAGATCATCATGTCCCCCCATTGGTAAGATAGGAATCATATGTCATAACTGAGGGCACAATCACCCAAAATTGACATACTCATAACCTCCATGTACTCTTCCCTCAGCATGCCAATATGTGAGTGCAATGGCTATTTGTTACTGTACCATTCCAAGCACTACTGGCAATTGCACACAACAGAATGATCCCTCACAAGAGAACTTTATGTCTTCAGTATCTGTCCAATGGGCTTCATCTGACATCAGTGGTTATTGTAGCATGTGGCATATAGACTGTTCAGAGGTGATCCCTGCCTTGGATATGGGGCAATGTTTGACCCTGCTTGATTGGAAATGCGCATATCTGTAGGTGGCATGGTACATGGATTACTCACTGTAAGGACATTAACCTGGTTTGTGACATTAGTAATACATGCAGGTTGAAGAGATCTGTGTAGCAGACTTTAACACACCTTTGGAAAAGAATCCTGCCTAATGGCAAACAGAGCACCTCAGTGAATCTCATCAGATGCCATCTGTATGATTGTTTGGGTGACTATCATTTCACCACAAGGGTTCTGCCTGTGTCCTTCATAGATAGAGGCAATATGTGTTGATTATGTAAATAAGGGTATAAACGTGGATAGGATTGTGAGGGCGGTAGAGCCATTATGCTACTAAAGTTCAAAGATCCTATAATTCCATAAGCTGATGTAAAATGCTCTAACAGCCACACAAACAAACTTGGCTATATTGAGGATAGCATCACTTCCACTTACTGTTTTTAGGACACAGCACGAAATTTACACACTGCAAGTTGGCTGCATGTAGATTACAACACATACCTATCTAAAGGTACACACTACAGATCACAGTACATGACACAAGAGCTACACCTCAAGTATGCTATTACTACCTCTCTTCAGGACATCAAATGCTTGATGACATCAGCAGGCTTAGTTGTGGACAGGCATTTGGAGGCTCACATTGCCTGTTACAGCCAAAATACTGCAAAACCCTGCCACTTACTAAGGTGATCAAATTTATGTTGTATGGAGACACACACACACACACACACACACACACACACACACACACACATACACACACAGTTAGTGGCCTGGAGCAAGATTAGAACCCCTGCCTAATTACTGTTACACACTATACTTCACAGTACTTATCGCATGCACCATGGCTTAAGTCTGACATTACAATGGCAGCTGGTAGTGTTAAGGTCAATGTCAGTAGCAGGCTTTGTAGAAAAGGGTGGTTTGGAGACTGGCAGCATCTTACAGGGCCAAAAAGTGCAGAACTATTGCAGTTTCATAGCCAATGTGAGATTTTCAGTTGTCTTGCAGTGAGATATATCTGAGCGCTTGTGCATGCACACACACACACACACACACACACACACACATACACACCAAGCGGCTTGTAGTGAGATTAGAACCTCTACCTAAGTACTCTTACACACTATAGATTACAGTACATTTTGCATGCAACCCAGCTGATATCTGTTTAGACATGACTGCAGGAAAACTACTTGTGGATTACACAAACTAGGCTTGCGTTGAACAGCATCTGTGAAGTGCAGAGTGAAATTGCTTTATATTGTTATCTGCATGTAGGAACCTAGCAGTCAGATACATGTTATTTATCCTAGCTATGTGGCTACAGTTACCAGTTTGGCCATATGTGGCTGTTTGCATTTGGATGGGTATGCCTGTGGGCAAGAACAATGTGCCCTGTCCATGCATGCATAAACAAACTTAGACATTACACCACCTGCTCACCTGTTGCTGTATCTGTGGTGACATCCAGCAGGCACAGGGGTCTGTAGGTATGTGCATTATGTACTGTTGAGCCTTTACTTTGGATCCTTTGAGCAACTTTATTGATGTGTGATAGTGAAGCATTATTCACCAATATCATGGTATGTAGGACAATACAATCATCCACACACATATTTATGTATATTACAGGGATGTGTGTGTGTGTGTGTGTGTGTGTGTGTGTGTGTGTGTGTGTGTGTGTGTGTGTGTGTGTGTGTGTGTGTGTGTGTATATATATATATATATATATATATATATATATATATATATGTGTGTGTGTGTGTGTGTGTGTGTGTGCGTTACATAGATATATGGGGAGAGACCTGAGATGTATGTTTTATGTATAGCTATATATGCAGTAGGTATATATAGGAATACTTCCATTTGCTTATTCATAGAGATAGATATACTATTTAGAGAATAGAAAGATAGTGACAGACAGATATGTATACATATATGTATATATGTATAGACATATCTATATATAACAGGTCATTTTTGGCAAGGAGCAACAGAATTGTGCTCTGTGTAACTAAGTGTATGAGCATGTGCAGTGGAACTGTCAGTAGTTATAAACTGACTCCAGGCCACACATACCTGTACTCCAGTCTGGGATTTTGTGTGTTGCAGACAATGGCATCTGTCCCTGTGTCTGCAGTACTGTACTTCACTGAAATTGTCCATGGCATTCTTCAGCTGTCTGATGTAATTAATATGTGACAGAGGTTAGTAATGCTACACCACACACAGACTGACAGTCTGTCACAAAAACAACATAATACTACCTCACATTTAAAAGATGTGCATACTTGTAGATTAGAACCATCAACACCATCACTGATGCTAACTTCCCTAGTTCGCTGAGCTACACAAGCTGTCAGACAGAGAGTAGTCATGCATCACACAGTCAACAGCATCAATATGTACATTGTTATTCATGCGTTAAGTGAGACATACAATATATGATGAATTTTTGTGTTACTGCCCTGAGATTTCATGGACTACTGATATACCATTGATGAGTTACTGTTGCAGCAGTTATATGGGAACACCGCCATGTTGGGGGTAGGGGAAAAACACTGTATGTTCTGCTGAGATACACAGTAGTCCACATATCATGTAGCCCCTCTGTTTAACATCTCCCTTGACTGATGTAGTGAATATACCATGCATGAGGCCTTATGATTATTACAGGACACATGATAGTGGACTGGGTACCTGTAGTACCATGTGGATGTTACTTTTGTCCAAATAGCCCACTATATTTACTTGCATACATGTATCAGATCCATACGTACCATAGCAGATCATACTAATCCTTACAAGCACTGTGTAGGTTAGAGACTTACCTTGCAAATGCAGCAGTTGACAGAACTGTAGTCCAGAGCTGACTCTGTCTGATGCAAGCAGTACACAGCCAATATGTGGATATGTGCTGCTTGTATGGGTTGATACATGAATGTGAGTAGGAGTAAGGTGTCAGTCCCCAGGTCCCTAGGTTGTCAGTGAATGTGCTATGCATTGTCTCTTAGCCAAAGCTAGGGCATACTGAGCATGCCTATATCTGCCTACAGGGACATCAGCAGGGGGTTCTTCCCCGATTCCTCCTGTGATTGTGGCTGTGGTGACCTAGGCACTGGTGGGAGGCCATGTATCCTTTCCCTTTGCTGATTTTGCTGCAGCTGTTTCCACTGGATCAGATTGTGTAGCATAGCTAATACTGTGAACATGTGTTCACATGTGGCTGGAGAATACAGCAAGGTTCCACCAGATATATTGAGGCAATGGAACCGTGACTATAGAAGCCCAAACACATGCTCTGTGATGTTCCTATTTTGTGAGTGTGCCTCATTATTACATTCTTCAATAGGTGTGTGTGCATTTCTCATGGGTGTCATCATCCATGACTCCAGGGCATAGCCAGCATTCCCCCAGTAAATGGCCATGTTGGATGTCCATCTAGCATACATCTGGTACAGCTGTGATGCATGCCAGATATGTGAGTCATAACTGTCAGGGCTGCCACACACACATTCATGAAAATCCCTGGGCATTGCACTATACCTGGCAGTTGATGGAGTGGTACCCCTTGCAGTTGATATAGATTCTACCCTCTTCACCGGGTGGTGCCTTGATGTGTACATGAATGTAATCTATAGCACCCATTACTTCTGGGTAGTGTGCTACATGATAGAAGTGTTGAATATTACTGGCCCTCACTTCAGGGGTGAGGGAAAAAGATATGTGTTCACTGGCATGTGATAGCATGGCATCCAGGAACTGGTGGAGTATCCTGGATGCAGATGCCTGTGAGACACCCATCATTTCCTCAGCTGGTCTTTGGAAAGTACCTGTAGCTAATATCCTAAGGGCTACACATACCTTTGTTTCCCCTGGGATGGGTTCCCGTCTGTTGGCTCCAGGTCTAAGTTGAGGGCTGCAGAGCTCAGTGAATTCCTGTAGTATGTCCCTGTCCACCATATAGTGCTCTATAATCTCCAGCTCATGTAGCTCCTAGAAGGTTACCCTGGGCCTGAACACTCTTCTCCTTCTCTGCCTAGACCTATTGCCAGCAGCACCAGCAGCACTGACTTTAGACTCTAGCACATACATATGTAGCAGACCTGCAGGAGCCCCTAGCATTATCTCAGTTAAAATTGCCAAGTCTGTACTCCAGTGGTCCAGAGTATTGGGAAAAAATCAGAATGTAGGGTGTATGCATATTTTATACAGCTCTGCTGTAGGTGCAGAATGTATGATTGGCTAACTATGATGCATTCTACATGTCTACAATATAATTAACATCATTTAATGGCCCTATTTCAGTGTGCGACACCAGCATAGTGCTGCACCATGCAGCATAGCTTATACAAAGGTCAAAATGTCTGATTGAATACATCCGGTTTTGACAAGATGCTCAGCCAGGCGGCTCACCATGCAAACAAGTACACCTACGTTTAAGGAGCTTAGAAGTGAGGAGACACCCCCCCCCCTGATGTCAGCCACATCCTGTGTAAACATCAACATGGTGTAAGACCCTACACAAAGGGGATATACAGACACAATTACTTGTTTCGGCTATTCAATAACCCCACCTCATTTGCATACTTATCCATGCTGACAGCCTAGAAACTGCACGCTTCTTAGCACTATCACCTTAGCAACAACACCAATGCACCACTGTAGGGAGCCCATGCAAGCTCCTATAATACATTTCTGTCACATACTATAAACTTCTTTTTATCCCTTTTTTTCTATTAAGCTTGTTTGCACATTGCAACACATAGCTCAAACATGCCAAGATTATTAAAAAAAGTTTATGTAACTTATTCCCTTTAATCTTTCTGACATACAGACTAATAGTTTTGCTCATATGTGTATGTGGTCTTACATTTTCAGGGGGTTTATGTCCACATTTCTACACTTTGACATCCTCTTTTGTCTGTCTAGACTTCTGTAAGTGAACTACAGACAGTGACATGGTGTCTGAGCAGTTGCCTTTCTACATGTTGGATCACTTTACTTGCCTCATTTACATAAGATTCACCTGCTTATGAGGAAATTTGCTTGCTACTGAAATTTTTGTATTTGCGCATGTGTTCATGCCCCTAAGCAGTGCTTTCTGACTATAAAATGTTTGTGCTCATGTAAGCATCACGGCATGATTCCTACACCAAAAAAAAAAAAAATCATGTAGGTTTTATTGAATTCCCCCCAAAAAGTGTATTGATGAAAAATGTATAATACTTAACACAGATTTGAAGAAATATGAACATTTCTAAATAATTTTAAAATATTCTTCTAACTTCCCATATACTGAAGCCAATTTTGAAGTAAGCAAAATTCAATTATGTATCTTAGTTTTCTGTGTAATAATAGGATGGCTGTGGTGGTGCAGTGGTTAGCGTTGCCACTTCACAGCAAGAGGTTCTTCAGTTCGATCCTTGGCTGGGGTGCCTTCCGTGCGAAGTCTGCATGTCTTCCCTGTGGTTGTGTGGGTTTCCTCCAGGTGCTACGGTTTCCTCCCAAAGACATGCTGTAGATGGATTGGATACTCTAAATTCACCCTAGTTGTGATTGTGTGTGTGTGTGTGTGTGTGTGTGTGTGTGTGTGTGTGTGCGTTCTGTGGAAGGTTGGGTGCCAGGCTGGCAACTCAACACCATAAAACTCCATTGTCACTTATGAGCAGACAAGTGATCCACTGTGGAGACCCCCTAACTTGGAAAAGCCAGAAGAAGATTTCTGTGTAATAAAAGACTATTTGACTCCCATCCTTTAGAAAAAGGTTAGTTTTCTGTGCAATAGGTTCTTAAACACCATTCTTTCAGAATAAAAGTTTTTAGCTATTGTTTGAATGATACGTAATACTTTGAATCTTGTATTTTAAAGTCAAGTTTTTTGCTTAACTTCTATTAAAGTTTTTTTTAATTTAGGTATTATCCTCCCTATTACCTCCTGACCATCAGCACTACTCTTGGCCAGCTGACCAATTCACCTCACAGTGCTGAGTGCTAGCTGAGAAGGGCTATCATTTAGGAACCCAAAGTGAAATAACCCCTCAAGTCTGCCCTGTCCTCCTATGGGCAAATACTACCATGTGGCTCAGGTCATGAATAATGACCATACAACTTATTGTTGTCTCTCCACACTGTTATCAAAAGAGATGTAAACCAGCAATGCTACATCCCTCTAGCCTTCCCCCAGCCACTTAACCAATCTCAAGCTACTTGGGACAGTCAAACCTTCATCCCTGTATGCCAGTAGAGATTGTGTTTATGTCGTATTAAGGTGGTGCAGGGAATGTGGTGTGATTCACCCCTCCAAAGAAATAAACCTTTTTATTTTTGAAACCTTTTTGATCACTATAAAGTCTGGAAGAATTCATTTGTATGATGTAAAAAGCCACTTGGACAAAATATCATTTTTATGGTACTGATTCATTCCTTGATGGATAAAAGCAATCGGACCAGGTCTTACTTTTGTGTTAAAAATATAGCAATATAATTTCATAATTTAAGAGAAGAGAGTGTAAAGTATTTGCCATATACCATCAGCCTTGATGTTTAATTTTTTGCTCAACAAAGATGTTTGTTTTGTACTGATCTTTTTAGAGAAACAAGATTTTGGACTTGGGTTTATTCACTTGATAACCCTAAGGCAGTGTTACCGCTAAATCCAGCCTGACAGCTATTTAATAAACTCTTTAAAACTATTAGACACTTCCTACTTAGTATTTTTCCATTCTCTTTCCATGGTTGCTTTTACACTAGCCAGCTAACAGTTTTCTTCTATGTCTGAGGTTTTCTCCCTGTAAACTGTTCCCACTGTGGGAGTATTCTAATCCTCCTTCATTCCAGTGTTTTGTTGATTAAATCATCTAGACAATCTATAAGCATTTCAACTAATCTATTAAGTAATCAGTGCCAATGGTACCTTGAACTCACTCCCTATCTATTATTTTTTTGCATGCTAATATATAAACATGACAGTTCAAGCTTCCATACTGCAATCAGCCACTCTTTCTCCTTAGTAATTAGTCATGTAAATAATACAGTGAAAGGTCCCCCCTGCTTCTTTACAATCTTTGGAATCCTTCCTTAGCTCATTCATTTTTATTTTTATTCCAACGCATATCCTCTCACTCACATTTAAAAATATTTCTTCGCATTTATCTTTCTTAATACTCTTTTTTTCATTGTTGCCTTATTCTACATATTTCTTCTGCCTCCTTGTGTTCTTTCAGCTTCTGTTTCAATCTTTGACTCCCTTTCCTTATTCTTAAGTGCCTCTCTGTCACTTTTTCTTCTTTTCACATTTGCTGTTCTATGAAGTCTAGTTTCGATATTGTTCCAGACTGATTGCTTTATTTTTTCTGGTAAATTATTTACAAACTCTTCCATCCAATTATGTATATGCAGACTCTTCTATCTTCGTGTTACCTTTCTTCTATTCTTCACCCAAGTTAAAAGAAGAATTTGCAAGGTGGTGCAAACAAACATGTTATATAAGGGAACTAATCAGGAACTGCCAACATAATCAAGTTAAAGAGGAAAACTTGCCAGGGACTGCCAGCAAACATAATTAAGCTAAGGGAACTTGCCAGGAACTGCCAACAAACCAAATTTAAATAGGAAATATTGCTAGGAATTGGTAAGAAACACAAGTTAAATTAAGGAACTTGCCAGGGATTTGCCAACAAATGCAAGTTAAATAGGAAAACTTGTCAGGAACTGCCAAGAAATGGAAGTTAAATAGGAAAACTTGTCATGGACTGCCAACAAATGCAAGTTAAATAAGGAAACTTGCCAAGGATTGATAAATGCAAGTTAAATAGAACTTGCCAAGGACTGTCAACAAACACAAGTTAAATGAAAGAACTTATCAGGTATTGCTAACAAACAGATGTTAAATAAGGGAATTAGCCAGAGACTGCCAACAAACACAAAATAAATTAGAGAACTTGTCAGGGACTGCAAGCAAACAAAAATTAAATACAGGAACTTTCCAGGGATTACCACCAAACACAAACTGAATAAGGATTTTTGCCACAGCTTGCCATTAAACCACTAATCAAATGAAGACCAAAGTCTAAATAAAAAAAAAATATTGGTTGGGAGGGTGGCCTAATGGTTAAGGTGTTTGCCTTACAAACACAAGGTGCAGGGTTTGAGTCTCACAAGGGATAATGACATAGGCTTAAAATGGCTCGCAAGGGCAATATATTGCCAGATTGCTAGCCCTGAAGTTAGTGAGCTAGTTCTATTTTAGTTCCTGTTATTTTGGCAAGCGATTCTGCAGTCAGTACATTATATTACAGTATCTAGTGCAGTTTTCATTCATTTAGAAGTAAGAAGAGTAGCCATAGATAAAGCTTATTTTTTAATGTGTGGTAGAGACAGGCAATATGGAATAGAATGGATATCATAATGGGAAACAAGAATACAAAATGTAGAAATCAACAAGGTTTCTAAAACAAAACCAGTAAGTCACATTTGATTTGCATAAACATGTTTTAAAAGCACAATTCAAAAATGTTTTTTATTGCTTATGAGTACAACAATAATGTAACTGCTAAATAAAAAAATTAAGGAGAACACTGACTGGCTACATATTTAATAATATTACCTGGAGATTTATTAAATATGCACTGATTAGTCACTCAAAAATAAACACCAGTACATCATTGCATGATATTTTCAGTTTTGTTG
This sequence comes from Protopterus annectens, assembly GCF_019279795.1. NCBI lineage: Eukaryota > Metazoa > Chordata > Ceratodontiformes > Protopteridae > Protopterus > Protopterus annectens. Next base: position 1,061,974,317 of record NC_056735.1, read on the forward strand.
ATGTTTACAATGGTTTCTTTTAAGATAACAGTCATTCTCTATTTTTTTTCAGGAAGCTACTATAGATTCATATATACTTACCCAGTAGATGTGGCAGACAAAATAGCAATGATGTCATGATCTGAGCCATAATGATCATTAAAATCAAAACTGGCACTAGGGTCCTGTGTGACATAAAAAGGAAAAATGTTAAAAAAAAATAAAAAAAGCATTGTTCACTATCAGCATAAGTGATACATTTGCATTTGATATGAACCGGTAAGTGTTGTAGTCTACATTTATTTTTTAATTGTATTTCTATAAAAAACTTCTAATATAACGTGTTGTGATTCGTAACCAATGTTTTATATTTTGTCTAATTTGGTATAATTATTTAAACTGCAGATTATTTTTATTTTTGAAGATTGTAAAATTATTGTTCTCAAAATGTGTTTTAATAATTTGGAGATCTTCTCCCTGGGACTCTGCTGAAAATGGACTTCCACCTAGTCGGACTTTCCTAGTAATCAAAATTTAATAAACAAATAAATAAGTAGAGAATACAATTCTGAAGATTTAGGTTAGAATGTGTTATTATACACTGCTATGTTTATGGCTAGCTACTAATGGGATGCTTCCATGTAAAGAATAATTAAAAAAACATTTCTGATACCATGTGATAGCTCCCAATTTTCATGAGGCAAGCTAAGGCAGTTGAATATTCTTGCTGTCTGTTAGAGAAATAATATGATGTTCTATAGAACATACTGAGACAATTGCAAAACACTACTGCTTTGATTCTATGATTCATCAATTAAATAACATGAAAATGTATATTAATAAAGCTGTTTTGAATGAATCACCACCGCTAAAATGTCTACCACAGATTTACTGATGAAAATATCAAGACTTAACAAATTTGTATAAAGTACATACAAAATTACAAAGATAATTTCTCTCATTAGTAAAGGCAAGAAAAAAACACTTTTAAAATCAAATAAATCCATCGTGTGTAAGTCAGCTATAACATAAATGTAAAATGTTCTCACTCTCCTGTAATCAGTGTAAAAGCATTATGGACTATTATGGATTAGTCTTTATTGTCTACAGAAAAAAACTTTAATTTGAGATTATTGGTGGCTTTACAAGACTACCATTTATAATATGGTGGTGCCATTGAAATATGGTAAAATCACTTTATAGGCTCTTGCACCTTGTATGTTGAATTATACAATTAAATCTAATATAATCTAGAAATTACTAAATGGAAACCATGCAAGATCATGCATCTACATGTTAATTTTATTTTTAATGGGTTAATCATATTTGGCCAGTGATTTATTTAAATGAGACACCCTAAGTGGTATTTATAATGACTCAGGGAATGCCCTTACTTTTTTACGTTGGGGTGTTTCCTATCATTAGGACTACAAAGAGAAATGACACAAAATAAAAGGCAAGAAGCCACATCAGTGGTTAGAGATAATGGAGAAAACCAAGAATGACAAAAAAGGAAAACAAATATGTAAACTGAAAGTACTAATCCATCACAGTGTTTCAAACTGTATTTAGGTGACACAAATGGATTTGGTGAGGCACATCTCAAAAGCTGTAACCAAAAAAAATGTGATCGACTGTTAATACTTTGGTAGCATCAGAGTAGACATCATTGCTATGGAAAAATGTGGACAAGATCTATAGTGTTGGAGAAGGAACAAGGGAAAACATATTGAGAAGACTGATAATACAGACACGATATTCAGTAATGGCAATCTCCAGCACTGAGTACCATAAGACCAAAATGTTAATGGTGGGTAGCTTCCATCCCAAGGATCTTAGGAAATACTTAATTTTTAAAACTTAAATGTTTATTGCTTGAGAAGAAGAGAATACTTGTAATATCTTTATTTAATATATGATTGTAAACATAGTACCATGGAAAAACTGAAAGCACTGTAGTTTTTACATCTCCTTTTGGTATGTTACCATACGTATTAGGAAGGCTAATGTAAAGGCAGGACCTGCTAAAGCAGTTATAGTAACAAAAATATGAGTTAATGAGAAACTAAGGACCTGAGGTGGTACACAACTGCTGAGAATGAACATTGCTAGTCTAACATTATGCAGGACAACATAGTAGAAGTAAAAAATGTGTAGAAAAAGCTAATTTAGCAGCGACTGAAAGTTCCTAAAAATTTGAATTGTTTGTTATATGATATTGGGGAATATGAGTGTAACAATGAAGGGAAGTCCCACTGTTGTGCATGGAAGACTACCATAACTGTAGGAGTTGTAAATGCAGGGAGTACATTCCTAATACATAGAGAGGATGAATGTAATGAAGGTACATAATGAGAACTGAAATAACAGACAGCAATGAAAATGAATGGGAAGTGAAGAAGAGAAGTGAATGGAAACAATATTGTAAGAGAAATTAATTAATATTGAAAGTGTAGTATATATATATATATATATATATATATATATATATATATATATATATATATATATATATATATGTATATATATAAGAAGTGATTGTTTCATTATATCTGATGCATGATAATAAAGAATACCCAATATGAAGAAAAATGACTTTCACACAAATTTGCAAATTTAATGAATGAACTTATTTTTGCTTAAAGAAGGGAGGAGAAGTGTAATAATTATAATTAAAGAATTCTAAGGAAAAAACAACAGGAAAAGGAGTGTATTTATTGTATAGACAGATCTCATACATTAATATTTTCATCTTTAAGACAAGTGAATTTTCCAGGGGTGCCAGCCAAATGTCCATCACCTTTTAAATACCACCATGGGCCTGTCTTTAAAACAGACTGCATGCTTACTGAGACTAATCCAGTAAGTAATTAAGTATGTACATAAGTAAATACACAAGAACAGTATTAATAATACAAAGATGTTTTACAGAAATTATAACACTTATAGCTCCTTCTTTCTATGAGAGATTAAAAATCCAATGGTTAATTCTTTTTTTTATTACTCCAGAAGTCTGAAATGTGGATAAGCTGTGTAATAAAAAAGTGAAAGGCAATCTTTGTAAAAAATTCAGGAAAGTGTATGTGGGTGTTTGCAATGTGTGCATGTGTGCGTGTGTGCGTGTGTGTGTGTGTGTGTGTGTGTGTGTGTGTGTGTGTGTGTGTGTGCATGTATTTATTTTTTATTTATTTAATAGATATTTGTAATAAAAATATCATGTGCAGGAAGGGTGCATATATATGTATAAGTCAGATGTATAAAAAATGACATACTGACTGCATTTTTACATGGTGAGGAGTTTCTTATTATTTCTATTTAGTTACTTATCCATTTCTACATTATGCTATGATTTTTTTGTACTTCATGTAAATATCTGTGGATCTATCTTCCCAGGTTTCCACTGAAAATGGGTCTGCCCATTCCGACTCTCCTTATCAACACAATTTAATAAATGCATAAAATGTAATGCCCTTATATGGTTGTGGAGCAGCATATCTTTTGAACTGGGACTAACAGATGTCAGGGTAGAACGTATAACAGCCTGGAAAGAAAGAATGGAGATGCGATTCATCAAACATATTTTTTATTAGAAGTGGCAGCAAAGTAACATGTGTGGGAGAATGATTTTAATATCACGAGAATAATTTATTCTAAAGTGATGGAACCTACACCCGGAAACTGAAGATATTAAATGCTAGATCTCAGAGCAGAGTCATTTGAATTAATAATAGATATTTTCCATGGAATACAAAGTAAAAGGGAAAATATTTAGTACAGATTATGGATTTTAGGACTCTTTTTTATCAGACATTAATACTGTTATGGTTAGCTCTTTTTATTACTCCAGAAGACATATTTGTGGATATGTTGTGTAATAAGAAAGTAAAAGTTTGTCTCCCAGATTTAATAAACTCCATGTAGGAATAGTGTAAGTCCTACACAGAGTGTCCTGTGGCCGTGTCTGTGACTCCCCCTCAGCAGCACAACTTATATATTATGAAGGAGTGCTACTCTGGTATGCCTGTAGCTAAGCTCTGCCAAGCATTGCTAAAGCAAGCCAAGCAATGCTTAAACAGGACCTCTTTTAGCAGTACTTAGCAATGTGCAGCTCTGCTTAGCTGGTTTAGCCATTGATAAGCATTTGTCAATTTAAGCACTGCTCAGCTCAGCTTAGTGGGTTAAGTGGTGTTAAGCTTCACTTAGCATTTTTAAAATGGTCCAGTGGTGGCAAAAAAGGCAGGAAAACAGCCTTATTTAAGCTGAACAGGCAGGAATATAGCCAGAACCTGTTGGAGTTTGACTTGTGCAGGAACTATGGCAGGAGCTGGAGAGGGTGCATGCTTCTGGGCACAGCGATGGGGCATGTGGAAGTCCAGGGTCATGGTTGGGGTCCTCATAAAAGACCATGACAGCTGGCTGCTGCAGGGCTAGTACCAGGGGTTTGAATACAAATCAGAGGCCAGGCACCAGCTGGCACACACCCTCACCACTGCAACTGGCATCCCCCACACTGGTGACCAGGTGAGTCACCAAACGATGATTTGAAGCAAAGGAAGGGGGAACTTTTAGCCCAGTGGATCCAAGATGCTCAGGACAACAATGTCCCACAAGTTTGTAAGTACAGGAAGCATTGATTTACCAAAGTGTAGTATGAATATATGATAGCCAGGTACACATAATGTTGTGTTTCTCTTCCCACAGCTGCAGAGGATAGAGCTCGTAACTTGCAGGTGCATGCAGGGTGCTTGGCCAGGCTGTGCCAAGAGTATGGTGAGTACAGATATATCCTGCAATATATAGTAATATAACTAAGAAAGAATACAGTAGTAACTGCCAGAAGGTATATTCTGTTTTGGGTGTACTGCAATGAATGTGTCCATAGACCTGGAGTGATATAGGTGAGTAATGCCAGCTACAGTTCAATATACATGAAAGCATGAAACCTGATAATATTAAGGAAAGCAATTTACTACAGAATTAATAATGTTAAGGAATAACAAGTGTATACTGTATTAATAATAATGTTCTGGTAATAAAGTACAACTGGATTCATAATGTGAAGGGAATACATCATCTGCATTCATAATTTTCAGGAAATAAAGTACACCTGCAGTCAGAATTGTTAAGGAAATAAAGTTAATAATGCATACATTGTGGAATAACAGCTGCCTTTTCAAGGCATGCATTATGTAAAGTGTTCAACAATAAAAATACTGTTAACTGTTTCCTGTCACCCTCAATAAAGCTGTGTTGTGCCAAATGTTGCATGTATTTTGGGCTGTTAGTCAAGAAATTGAGTATTACAAGTGCTGTAAACTAAACATGGGTATAATACCATGAAGTGACTGAAGGTTGGCCAATGAAGAACTGTTTTGCTAAAGTATAGATGTGGAGCTGTACTACAAGATATACTGCATTATGATATCTGTTCTGCACTGTAAGATGTGAACCTTGAATAGTAATGTGTAAGGTATTATAGTGCGTTTCCCTCAGGATTGTCTTGTGTTAACCTTTGCATTTCAGCTATATGCATTCCTGAACGTAGTTATGCTGATGCAGGCAAGTATGAAACTGTAATAGCTGTAGACTGCAGATATACCATCTGCAATTGTATATGAGTCAGGTAGCCAACCCAGCACTCCAGTATGGTCTGAACACATCACACATACTCCCATCCACTAGGGGTTAAATGTGTATGCCTGCATTCCAAGTAGTATTACACAGTTCGCCTACTATCTCTGTCATGCATGCATCTCATGCATGTGTATTCTAGTGTCACTCCAGTCTTGTGTGACACTCTACCTACATTACCAGGTCAACTCTAGGCACATATCAGTCAATCAACACACAGCCATAGCTCAGTTTGCTAAATGATATGTATGTTGTTCAGTTTTGCACACACAGACTAGGGTTCGAATCCAGGGACAAGTACTACTATATATTTATAGAAACAGACAAATACTACTGAACATGTATACAATCAGTTATGTATTGTTAACAGATGTTCTCCCCACAGGAATTACAGGTAAATAAATTGTCTGTAGCAACTGTTCCAATGGTACACTAATTCGTGTGTCCAGCTGTACTAGTGTGTAAACAACATTGCTCAGCAAGGTGATAAGATTTCATTAAATTAAACGTCCACAAGTACACTACTATTCCTAGATAATAAGACAAATAAAACTGTTTATTGTTGTTACAACTGTATGCCTGTTGCATCTGTGAATGTCTGCTGATAATCTAACCCCATGCCTGCCAAGAATGGCAAGATGTGTAAATTCTCTGTAGTATGCATGATACATGTCTCTCAAATGTCACTCTGTCAAGGATAGTGATCATTGTTGCCAAAACCCTTAGACACAGATTTAACATCCAGTCGAAGTATGTCAGTAGCACACTCACACACCATCAGCGCATAGTGCACCTTGGTAGTCATATATGTTCCCCTGACATGTAATAGTCCCCTGCAGTTTTGTACCTGTAGGTGTTACAGCTTGGCCCATACTGCCCCATGAGATAACTTGAGAGGTATGCATGGGCTACAGAAGATATAGGGTAATTGTACACATAAAAGTTAGGGCAGACCTGTAGAGTATAGAACATTACTGTTGCAATAATTATAGCCTATACTGTTGTTAATGGAATTCCCCCCCCAACACTCCTTACCTGCATCACAGATATTATTATTGTTATACTACGAGTATGGCTTCCATTTCACATATGTTGTTCTCAAAATCTTATGTTGGGCCTTATGTTTTATTATTGTTACATATTACAATGGTTGCATACTAACATACCTTGTTGAAATACTAATGTTATTGGCCCTGTGCCATAACTGTTACTGGCATGCTGTTACAGTACTGACTGTTATCCCATTTATTGTTGTGTTCTGTATGCTAAGAAATTTTTTTGTTCTGGGTTAATTGGAACACCCATGCATGCTGTTATAATTAACATTTCAATGTTCTGTTCATGATTAACCTATAGACTTTGAAAAAACCTCATCACCATAGCAGGAGTGGGTAGGACGGTTCTTGCGGATCCACCTACCCCACCTCATTCAGCCATGGCACCAAGTCCCAGCACATCTAGTATGCAACCTGGAGCTGTCCTCCCTGTTAGCCCTGCACTACCCACAGATGGAACCTCCTCATGGTCGGGACCTGTCCCCCCTGGTGTGGGCACTGAGAAGGAGTGGTCACCCAGCGACAGCTCCCAGGGATGGTGCACAGGATTGTTCAGCATTATATGGACAATTGACTGCACTAGATTCAGGGCAGACTGGTGCACCTGGAGGGGCAGGGTGGCCCTTGCACCCAGCTCCCAGCACAGCCAACTTTGGGGCTGTGAAGGAACAGTGGTGATTGCTCATGGGTGGAGAGCTCAGTCCCATTGCTGCTATCTGGGGGCACTTGGTCCTCCAATTCTACAACACCCTCCCCATACAAGGTGTTTACCCCCTTCATGTGTCATACACTGGCCTTGTCTGCTATCTTGTCTGTCTTGTCTGTTTGCAAATGCTACCTACCTCCCCTACATGTACCTATATCCCTTCCCCAACATTCCACTCTTTCCTTAAAAAAACAATGGGCATCTGTCCCGCAATAAGAATAGCACCCCATACATAGCTCTCCATTTTGCACACACCTACACTGCCATCGTTCAATCATCATAGCAATTACTGAACAAAGTTATGTTGCCCACACCCCTCCCTGTGGGATGTGAGGTTCCAAATTCCAAATTGTCCACATCATGCACAGCTGTTGCTGTACAAGAAATGGAGAGCTATGGTACTTTTATACATCCACCCTGCACATCCCTACCTGCCTTTCATATTGTTTTCTCCCTGTTTGTCCCCATTTCATCACTTTCCTATCACTCCTTTTTTCTTTTTTGGAAATATCATGGTTTTAAGCAGGGCTAAGCACCATAGATCACAAACCTGCTTTAATCACCTTTTGTCTTTCTGACACTATTCTGCACATCAGCAAAGTTATCACCCTGACAAGTGTCAAACCAGGGACCCTGCTAACTATGATATAGTGCATTAGCCACCTCAGCTTTGAAGGCTAGCAGCTGTTTCCATACACTTATCCTGTTTTTCAGTGATGCACAGCAGAAAGCTATTCAACCCCTGCCAAGCATCAAACCCAGGACCCTGTTAACTACAGCACAGTGCATTAGCCCCCTATGCCACTCAGCTTTGAGGACTAGTACCTGTTTCCATAAACTTAACCTGTTTATCAGTGATACGCAGCCCTGCCAAGTTTCAAACACTGGGCCCTGTCAATTACTGCACAGTGTATTACCCCACTACACCACTAAGCTCAGAGAAATAATAGCTATTTCCACAAACATATCCTTATTGCCAGTGACACACTGCTTGTACATATAATAGGGAAAATGACAACATACTTGGGACTGTGATACAGACACCAAACCAATACATAGACAAATAAATGTTGATGGATGTACGTGAGGTCTAGGATATCAAGTAGAGATGACAACTGCAGGCTGTTGTGGAATGTCCACAGTTGTGCCACCTACATTTGGCACACTTGTCACACAACCTATGCTCTGTGCTGATGTACTGACAAGTCAGTACACATTCAGATTATGAAATCATGACAGACAGTTCAGTGTCACATGTCATACACATCTGATCACACATGTTCATGCCAATCATGTGTAACAGACCGTATGCACGCACATATGTCTTGCAAATACACCTGCTGTAGTATTGATTCTGTAGCTCAATCTATTACATTACTAGCATGCTTAACATTTTCCACCCACAGTCCTGGCTTCCATTTCAGTGTGTTGCATGTCATGTGGAGGTCTGCCAGAACAATTAAATGACTGAGCCATGCAATTTTACACAGAACTTTTCTCTTCTACTGCAGTCACTGCCACCCATATTAGCATCTCAAAGGCCTGTAGGTTGGGACACACTTCACAAATATGTACAGGTGTCCTAAATGTCACCTACCACTCTCTGGATGGCACTATTACATAACATACGTACAAGAGGCACATGCCTCACCTGGACTGTTATGGATACCCACACCCTGACTCTGCTGTGACAACAGAGCTGACACTGGTCCCTCACTCACATATACAGCTTGCTGTCCCACAATGTGTTTGCAATACCTAGTATGAGTCCTGGCCAGAATGCAGCAGCTGCAGCCTGCAACATATGCATCAGTATGTCCAGCTACCTGCTACAGACCTACCATACCTCCAAAATACCTAGAACAGGGAATTCATACAACACCCATACATAAAGGGGTGGGGGAATGGTCAAGTGACAGGGACATGTGTCAAAGTCTTCCCCTACAAACATACACAGCTGATAGACTAGCAGCTACTGCAGCAGAATGCATAATCTGATGCAAATTACATATGACACTCACATCTGTCTCCTTACTGACCTCAGCCTACATTGTTAAACAGTAAACTGTCACATAATCAGAAAGTTTGCTCACAATGGCCAAACATAGCATTCAAAACTGTGGACATACCACATAAATCCAAATGGTGGACTGCATTCCAACCTACCCCCTGTGATGCTGTAGTTCCCACACCTTATTAATGTCCTTCTCACATGCCAGGAAAAAGGCCAAGGCCTACATAAAGGCCTCAAATACAGCACTGTGTTTGTATCTACATGTAACTCTGCATGACATATATGGGAACTGCATTTGTGATACAGGGCAGACTCTGGGAGATAAACCTGTGTCTCTGGCAGGTTTTTGTTGATGTAGCATGTCAGATTTAGGCCTGTTGTGCTGGTAATATGTGAGGAAATAGACTGACATATATGGGGCACCTGTTGAAGGGCAGGGACCAACATTGCCTTGTAGGCATGCCACAGCCCACCTCTGGCCAACCTGTCTGATACTGAGTGGGGCAATACTGATTAGAGGATGTCTGCATGGGACAGGTGTTGGAGGCTATGGATTACTTTTGTGGGTATTACCATGGCATTTCCAGTTGGTGCAGATGTCTGTATAGGTACATATCAGATGGGCCATTGTACTAAATTATTGTTCTACTGACTGAAGACTATACAGAGGTAATGTCCACCTGTTTTCTGGAAGCACTCTGTTTACATATGAGTTGAACCATATACAAGGCCTTTCTGATGACTGCCACTACATGATGGTTGAATTCAACATTGTTATCAGACTGAGTACCCAGGTCTCTCAACACAGGTTGTGTGTCTGTAGGGTTGCCAATTATGTGACAAACAGTGGGCCATGTCTTTGCTGCTGGCACTGTTTCTTGCATTTAGCTTGAGGCCAGGACCTTGGCACCTGTCTGTATCTGATATAAGACCATGTTGCAGTGTGTTAACATCATTTGGTGGGTCAGTGACAGACAGCACACAACCTACAGTCACCACAGCCTTGGTCAGTATCTACAAATGTGGGTGGTGGTGGTAAGTATTCATGTCTAGATATATGTGGGTTATTTAGGGGCAGCGTCTACTCACAGGCCTCAACATGTATACATATTGCACACACATATGCAACACAGAGTAGGGATGCCACCTTAACAAATGCTCAATGTGGGACACATCATGTAGTATCGTGTGAGTTGGCAGGACAAACCATACCCATGGCAAGTGCAAAGGACAGGACTTCTCTTGGTCTGCCAATATGACAACTTATTTTTGTAGCATTTCTCTACATTATGCTATGTCTCAGAACATTAAGGTGTTTTTGATGTAAAATGACTGTTTTATGTAAGTATTATACACATTAGGAAATGTTTGTTGTTCAACACTCTTAGGACCTATGTATTGTTTTAGTTGTTTTCACAGAACACACCTGGCCAATCATGGACTTCTACCTGCATGGTGGGACAGGTGTTGGCCCTAACACAGACACACTGCTGCAAGAGGATATATGTATACACACACACACACACACACACACACACACACACACACACACACACACACACACACACAAACTCCCCTTGTTGAGAGCGGAACTCCTACTTGTCTAATAGTAAATGCTATAGCATTACATACACATCGCATGCAGCACGGAGCTTATATGTTTTTGTAGTGTTGGACACTACTATTCAGGTGGATGACACCTGCAGGTGCTGTAAAGGCTGCCACTAGGGGGTTAACAGGCCCTTAAAATGGTAGAATTCTTGTACTCAAACACATGGAAGATTGCCACACTGTTGCAAAGGGATATGCCTACACACACACACACACACACACACACACACACACACACACACACACACACACACACACACACACACACACACAATCACAGAGTTGCCAGTTTTGAGATTGGAACCCCTACCTATCTAGTTGTATGTACAATAGTGCTGCGCAGTTATAGTATGCACCACAGAGCTCATGCACCTGGAGGGTGTCTAACTGTGCATTTAAGGTGGATGACACCAGCAGGTCCTGTAAAATAATCCAATGGGGGGATTAACAGGGTGAAACAGGCTATAAAATGTTCAGGCATTGCACACACATAGACAAGACATACACACACGCATTGAGCTGCCATGGTTGACATTAGAACCACTTACTTACCTGCATATACTATAGTGCTATTTACTTATAACATGTGCCACAGACCTTACGGATTTGGAGAGTGTGTAACTATGGATCTTAGGTGAATGACATCAGCAGGTCCTGTAAAATAGGCCAATGGGGGGTCCACAGGTAGGCACAGCCTTTAAAATTAGTGGTATTGCACACACATAGGCAAGGAATACACACAACAGGCAAGGGGTTTACTTGCACACAGGCACACACACTCTCTAAGTTGCCATCGCTGGGATTAGAACCACTACCTATCTAGCTGTATAAACTATAATGCTACATAGTTACCACATGCACTACAGAGCTTGCACATTTGGATAGTGTCTGCCACTGCTGTTGGGGTGGATGACATCAATAGCTGCTGACAGGGAGGCCATTGTTGTGAAGGACACTAGTCACAGGGCCATAAAATGAGTGACCATTGCACAGACATAGGCCTGTTGCACATGTGTATTCAGCTGTATGTGGAATATATACATGAACACACACACACACACACACACACACACACACACACACACACACACACACACTGTGGCTGATATGAAATGAGAAACCCTGCCTACCTGCTATTACACACTAAAGCTCACCATACTATTTGCATGCACCACTGGTTACAGTTGGTGTATGAGTGGCTGCAACACTACATCAGTCTATGCCTTTCTGTGTGTATAAACACACATATGTTAAACTTAACAGATCCAGATATATCTTATATGTGCCACATACAGATAGATAAAGGCAGTCATGTCTGATGGGGATAGGGATAGACAGTTAGGGTATTCATAGCTGTGTGTATGCTCAGGAATATACGGGCATCACAATTCTATAGTCAGATGTGGGTTAAAACATGGGCTGAAATTAGCATGCCCAGTATGACCATCAATACTTGGAATGGGTCTCCAGGCCAGACCTACCTGTACTCCAGTCCATGATTTTGTGTGTTACAGCCAATTGTCTACTGAACCTGATTAAATAGTCCAGCATCTGATATAATGCCTGAGGGATTTCCTGGCTGTGTACTGTCTATAATACTCACTCGGGCATCATAGACAAACTCACCAGCTTAAATGTAAACCCATATGTCACAAGATGGGTTGCAAACTGGCTCAAGGACAGAACCCACAGGGTCAGAGTTGCTGGAGCTATGTCAGACTCTAAGCCAGACACAAGCGGTGTCCCACAGGGCTCAGTCCTGGGACCCCTCTTGTTCGGCATTTATTTATCCGAGGTACAGGCAAACATAGGAGGATTGTGGCTGACAAAGTTCGCAGATGACTGCAAACTGGGCGCCATAATTGATACTCCAGCAGACACAAACATCCTTCAGAGAGGCCTCATAGAAACGGATAATTGGTGCCAGAGCCATGGCCTTAAGCTGAACGCCAAAAAATGTATAGTCATACACTTTGGGAAAAACAAGATACCCACAAATTACCACATAGGTGGTAATCCATTAAGTACGGAAGAGGTAATCAGGGATCTAGGGACCCAGGTTGACAGTAACCTCTCATTTGACACTCACATTGCCAAAGTGGTTAGGAAGACCTTCTATATTGCCCACCTTATCATGAAGGGTTTCACATCTAGATCAAGAGAGGTCATTGTGCCCCTGTACTCTTCTCTTATCAGGCCAATGATTGAGTACAATGCCCCATTTGGGATGTATCTTACCCGACACCTGCAGCAGTTGGAAAGACCCCAAAAGTTCCTCACCAAGAGGATAAAGGGTCTTAAACATATGTCATATGCTGCCCGACTGAAAAAACTCCAGCTCTATTCAGTCGCATACCGCCTACTCAGAGGTGATCTGTGCCTGACATACAAGGTCATGTCCAATCCGGAATTAATGGACATGCTCCACCTCAGAAAATCCAAATCCATCAGAGCCACGAGAGCAAGAGACTTAAACCTCAACACAGAAACAAATAGGACGTGCTGGAGGGACAGATTCATAACCCAGAGGCTCCCTACACTCTGGAACAGAATCCCAGTCCATGTTAGGCAGAGCCCCTCACTAACTCTATTCAAGAGAAATCTTGACGAGTGGATGGGAGATCATAGGTTTACCCCGGGGGTCATCTCTGTGTCACTACTAGACAGAGGCACAGTAAACTAAACCCTAAAAGGGCGTAGTATTCTCATCTTAAGGGGTGGTGAAAGCCACAACACTCTGGCTAGGCTTATAAATGCCCTAGGGCAGATAGCCTAGTACGAACCTATGAACCTATGAACCTAATATCTGACCCATATCTAGGGTGTGTACAGAGTGTATTGGACTAAACAGAGTTTTGCATAATATGTCTGGTACATTTTACATAGCATTGTGATTACTTGTTATGTCGGTGGCAGATCATTATAGAGTGATGTGAGGAACTGCTGACAGACGTTTGGGTTGCCAGCTCTATACACTACAGGGAACCCATGCTACTGTACAAACTGTTCTATTCTGCACCCTTTACATTTGTCTGGCCAGTAGTTCCTACTTCCCCTTATATGTGGGCCTTTGTCCTGCCCTGCTTCAGTTACTGGCTTTGTCCACAGTTGCTGCTCTATGTTGTTGTAGGTATTCTGTGACTGGGGTAAGAGATGTAACACCAAATACAATGTTACAGTCTTCACACCTCTGACTGCTCCTGTTTTGCAGGCTGTCCAGCATTGTCCCCATACATCTCCTCTGGTCCACAGATGGTTTGTGTCGTACTGTTATTATAAGGCTACATGTTGCCCATACCTCTCAAACTCTGACAGCCAAAATCTGGACATGGTGATATATAACAGTGGGACACAGGCCCAAACAAGGGGACCAGATTTTAATATTGCTCTTAAAAATGTTGACTGTTGGTAGAATGGTTTTGTATTAGCATGTATTTTCTGATGGGCATGAAGTCTGCATCTGAAATGTCTGTCATTATTTTCTCACAGCAACCTTTATTGATCTGCCAATAGTTCGGCAGAAAACTGCAACATTATGACAAACAGAACACATATATGAGGTATAAATGTGGACTTTCTGCAAAACTCTGTACATTTGTGAGGTATAGAAGGTGCCCACGTACTTGTTGAAATTACTGACACAGTTACATGGCAGCCTTTATATCCTGGTGCTACACTGACTTGTTACAACATGCTGTTGAACTAGACACAGTCTAAGTTACTCAGAGGTGTGTACTGTCCATATCTGTCCCTCCATTGTCTCTGAGTTTGTCCAGCTTTATTGCAGTAAGAAATACTGACATATGGACAGAATTCCTAACATAGGTGTAACTCACATGCAATGTAGTAGGCACAGCCAGTCTTGAACCATGTACCCCCATCACCCATGGTAATGTACCTAGCCCACTAAACCACAACATCCACCAGATAGTGCAGTTTACATCCTGACACTATCAAGCACAGACATACATAACACACTTACCCCTGCATATTGGGGAAATGATACATGTCACCAGGTTGATTGGGACATCTCAGGGATTGTGTGGTCCCCTGCTATTACCTTGAAAACATACTGTTATTGCAGTTGTATAGGAACATTGGTGTGTTGAGAGTAGGGGACTCTAGCATTGACAGTCAAGCATCTGTCCTGTGACCCCACTGTTTGTAATTCCCTGGTGTAGTGCAGTGGGTTTTGCTATCTTGGGGCCTACTGCATATTATGGGTCAGCCAGTATTGGACAGAGTGTTTCTGTTGTCCCACACAGCTGTCAGTTGTCTGCAGCTATCTGAGTAACCCACTCTATTCCCTTGCATACATGTGGCAGGTCCATACATATGCTATTACAGTCTACCATCCCATTCATTTGTTGTACAGAACAGTGACTTACCTTATGCCTGCAGCAGTTGAGATAACAGTGTTTCAAGGCTGTCTCTGTCTGATGCATGCAGTACACAGCCAATACATGGTAAGAAATAGGCTGTGTGGTGTGGCTGGCATCCTTTTTGCTATGTATGTGAGTCGGACTGAGGTGTCAGTCTCTAGGACCCCAGGTTGTCAGTGCATGTGCTATGTGTTGCCTCTTTGCCAAGGCCAAGGAATACTGGGCATGCCTATGTCTGCCTACAGGGACAGGTTCAGGGGTTTCCTCCTCTGAGTGCCCCTGTAGCTGCAGGGACCTTGGTACTTCTGGGGTGCTGTGTGTCCCTTCCCTGTGATGTTCCTGCTGCAGGTGTTTCCTCAGGATCATACTGTGTAGCTTGGCACATACTATGAACATGTGTGCACATGTGGTTGGAAAGTACTGCAGGGCTTCACCAGGTATATTGAGGCAGCAGAACTATGACCTGAGCAGCCCAAACATATGCTCTGTGATGTTCCTAGTTTGTATGTGTGCCTCATTATGGCATTCTTCAGTAGGCATGTGTGTATTTCTGATGGGTGTCATCGTCCACAGTTCCAGTGCATAGCCAGCATCCCCCAGTAGATGGCCTATTGGATGTCCCTCCTGCCAAACTTCTGTTACAGCTGTGGGAGTCATGATAGTTGCCAGGGCTGCCAGGATACACATTCATTATCTGGCAGTTGATGGAGTGATACCCCTTGTGGTTGACATAGACCCTACTCTTTTCACTGGGTGGTGCTTTGATGTGCACATGAGTGCAGTCTATGGAACCCAGTACCTCAGGGTAGTGTACTACACTGTGGAAGAGATGCATACTGCTGATCCTCTACTCAGGGGTGCAGGGTAAAAAATGTGCCCACTGCCATGTGCTTGCATGGCATACAAGAACGGGTGGAGTACCCTGGATGCAGATACCTGTGTCATTGAAAAGTACCTGTAGATAATATTCTAAGGGCTACATTTACCTTTGTTTCCACTGATATGGATTCCCTTCTGTTGGCTCTGGACCTGAGTTGAGGGCAGCAGAGCTCAGTGAGTTCTTGTAGTATGTCCCTGTCCACCCTGTAGCGCTCTACAATCTCTAGCGCATGTAGCTCCTGGAAGAGTTCCCTGAGCCTGAACACTGTTCTCCTTCTCAGTCTGGGTCTATTGTCAGCATCAGCATCTCACTGACCTCAGGCTCAAGCACATACAGATGTAGCAGAGCAACAGCAGCCCCTAGCATTTTGTCAGTTAAAATTCTGAGGTGTGTACTCCAATAGTGCAGAGTATGTGGGAAAATCAGATTGTAGGGTGCATGCATACTTTATACTGCTGTACTGCAGATGGAGCCTGTGTGATTGGCTAACTATGATGTATTCCACCTACCAGGGTTATCATTGAAGGGTTTGAATGGGTCAGTGTCAGTGGAACAGGGCTTATGAGTCATTTGTACTTATTTGGCTTTCCCAGGCTATTTCCTTCTATTTTTTTTTATTTCTTTCACTGTTAAGCACTGCAACATGCCACACAAACCCACAGCACTAGCTCAGCAGTTTAGACCCTTCCCTGTGCACAGCCATGCTTAGCTTTTCTTTAACCAGTTAAAACACATGCCATGGGGCTAAGCAGCATAAGACACCCCCCCCCCCTGCTTAGCTATGCTTAGCTGAGCACAAACAGGCACCGCTAAGCTCCAGTCCACTTAAACATAGACTAACACACTCTTTCTTGATGTCAGCTACCTTGTCTACTACTACTACCTACATGGTTCTAGCCCTAGCACGGGTTGTACCTGCTGACATGGTGGCCCTTTTTGCTATTCAATAACCCTAGGTCATTTACATACACCTAATGGAGTATACCCTGGATACTTCACTACTTCAGGGCCTGCCTGCTTAGCAACCACTCACACCTGCCATTGCATGACTCTGCATGCTGGAGACTAAAATGCATCATTTTAATTTTTTTACATTGTATTTATTTATTTATTTATTTTTGCAATAACAGCATGCTTGCATGGCGAGCAGTGCCACACAAACGTAATTTATGTATTAAAAAATGTATATTTTTAATGATTTGCACTACTTTCTGGACTCACTGATCATAGTTTTGGCCATTTGTATGCCTACAGTGCCATATCCACCCTTTTTTGGGCTTTTACAGCCCCTGTATAAAATTTACAGTCTGATGCATGGTTTCTATCCGTGTAGATTTCATACACCACCACGGCACCTACTTGGGTGCCTTTTCTGCTTACTGTATCGCAAATCAACCTCATTTGCATGGAATGCACTAGCTTATGAGGTGATTTGCATTCCCTGGGTACTACTGTGTTTGCACACTTGTGCATGCCCCTCAGACATCTTTACAGGATAGCTTGGCACCCATGTTCCTTGTTGGGGCTGTGCCACTATGCCTACATGGAGAATCACTCCATGTAGGGTTTATTGAACTCCTCTCTATAAAAATTCAGTAAGTATGTGTGCATTTATCTAACAGAGGTTTGATATAAAAATGCACCATGTGGAGGAAGGATATAGATGTATTTCAGAGGCACAGAAAATACTTATTAACTGCATTTTACAAGATGACCACCTTTTTATTATGTTTATTTATTTATTAATTTGTTGACTGAGGTTGTTGCTTGAAATGACTGCACCCTTCTGCAGAAAAAGTGAGATGGGTATTTATAACTGTTACTGACCACTCTAACCCTAGGAGTAAAAATAGTAACCCAGTGGCAGTATGATGGTAAAGACCCCAAAAATGAGGGTGCAAGTAGCTTACTTGTAAAGAAATCCATTAATTTTGACTATATGTCATGTTCACGCATACATTTTGACTAAAGTAAATGCATATTTGGTGTTTATGTACTTGAGTACCTCAGTTTGACAATGCAGAAATTCTCATCACCAAACTAATAATAAACAAAAATAAATGCAGATACACTGTCTGCATTTATATTCCACATGGCAAGAATGATAATAACCTAGAAAATATGACTTGATAAAGACGATAGCGGACCACCACGAAAAACAAAAATATTTTTAATGTACAGACAAGATAAGCGCTTTTGCGTACTTCACAGGTACGCTTCATCAGATCTCAATTAATTAAGCAAAAGCTAGCATTATATACAATCTCATTAATTAAAAACACTCAGAAGCAAGTGATTAATTAAATAATTAATCAATTGATTTAAAAAAACGTAATCCAATGTTCCTGCAATGTATATATATCCACACAATAGCATTTCATGCAATACAACCCTGAACCCACAGATCAATTAATAAACATTCTCGAGCTGAATATGTCCAAAGTAAATACTGATAATAACCATGATAATAAATAAGAATATAAATATACAAATAAATTTATATTCATAAATGACTTGATTCTGTCTACATGTATATATACCCAAGTAAATAGCTTTACTATAAGTAGCATGTAAAAGCCTGATTATGTATGTATGCTTATGATGCTTAAATGCTATCAATGTTATAAAAACAATTTATAATAACACAAATAATATGGCTTAAATATTAACTAAATAAATAAATAAATAAAATATTCAATACCTCTGAAAAAAGGTGCTGCCACTTTATCTATTATATATACAAACATAAGTAAATAAATAAATAAATGAACAGGTCAAATTCATAGTACTATGTATGCCCAACACTATAGTAAGTCTAAAAATAGAATCTTGATCTAGTATTAGGCACATCCATCTCTTCCCTGATTACCACAACCCTTATTTCAATTTGCGTGCTTCAAGTAAGGGTTTAATGGTAATAAATTGATTGAGACCTGGATCCTGATGTGCTCGTAGTCTAAATATCCATTCAAGTTCTACTGTTTCCAGATGGTTCATATTATTTCCACCTCTCTTATTGGGACGTATTATTTGTAGTACTCTAAATTTAAAACTGTGTCCTGGGTGGGACATGGAATGCTTGGCTAAAGCATTACGTTGGTCAGATTTCCTGATGTCATATGTGTGGTTATATATCCTATCCTTCAGTCTCATGGTTGTCATGCCTACATAATAGGCATGGCATAGATCACAATTAGCTAAATATATCAAATTTGTGTCATCACAGGAGGCAAAAAACCTTGGCTCAAATATGTAATCCAATGTCGGATGTACAAAGGTCTGTTCTCTGGTGATCATTCCACACATATTGCATTTACCACATGGAAAAGTTCCAAATGATTTAGAGTGTCTAAATTGCCTGACTTCGGGATTAGTGTGCTCAATACATAATAGTCTCTTCAAATTTTTACTATTTCTGTATGTGAAGCTTGGTCTTATACCTACCACCTTAGCTGTATCCATGTCTACTGTAAGCACATGCCATTTTTTTGATATTATTCTAATAATTTCCTTAATATCATTCGTGAATCTTGTGATGAAAGTCACTTTGGAGTCATTCTTTATTTTGTATATTCCCTTTCAGCCAGTGTGTTTCTGTTTGATACTCTGAGTAGGTTCATTCATTATTGAATTTCTAATATCTCTGACCATGGTACTATTATAACCTCTTTCTATGAATAGACCTTCCATAAGGTTAGCTTCTTCCTTCAAGATCAAGGGGTCTTTACATAATCTGGAGAGCCTAATAAATTGACTTTTTACAATATTGGGGAATATAAACCTAGGATGCATACTGCTAAAATATAATAAAGTATTTTTCCAACAGGATTTTCTAAATAATGAAGTGACTATATGATTTTGTTCATCTCTCCTGATGGTAATATCTAAAAAATCAATATTGCGTCTAGAAGACTCCATAGTGAATCTCAAAAATTCAGTTGTGGATTCTAAATAATTGATGAACTCATTCAGTTCATTCAGCGTGCCATTCCAAAACAGTAGTATGTCATCTACGAATCTCCTGTATAATAATATTTTAGAGTAATATCTACTGTTGAAAAGATGTGTTCTTTCCCATTGATAAACAACTAAGTTCGCATATGGGGTGCCCATAGCGACACCCCATTTCTGTAGATATAGTTTATTATTGAACATGAAAACATTATTGGATAAAACTATGTCCAGTAATGCGCCAATTAGTATTTGTTCATCATTAGTAAACTCCGTAATATGGTTCAATAATTCCCCTATTGCTTGCAAACCATAGTCATTCGGAATGGAAGTAAATAGGTCTTTTACATCCAAGGTGACTAACATACAGGTATTGGGTAAACCATCCTTAAAAAATAGATCCAATGTATCTATAAGTTGATATGTGTCCCTTAGTATCGATGGAATATTCTTAATTAATGGACTTAATTTTTTCTCTATGTAAATGGAAATCGTCTCTGTTATCCAACCTTCACCTACTACTATAGGTCTCATTGGTAAAGGAAGGATATTTTTGTGTATCTTAGGTAAGTCTTTGATATAGGGTATGCAAGGATGTTCAACTAGAAAATATAAATACAAATCATGATTGATTTGTCTGCACATCAGGAAATCATATAAGTCATTGTATATCTCATTTACTATCTTTTCTAGCTTTTCCTGATTAATATCACTATAAGTATCAACATCTTCTAGCATTTTAAACATAGTATCGTTGTAGTCTTTCGTATTCATCAGCACAATCCCGCCCCCCCTTGTCTGCTGGCTTAATAACTAATTCAGCGTTATTATGTAAAGCATGCAAAGTGTACCATTCCTCTTTGCTTGTATTATGAAACAAACATTTATGTGCATGTCCTGAAAAATATGTGTAGAAATCATTCTCACACATTTTCATAAAACACTCAAGGTGAGCTGGTGGTGCAGGTATAAACATGCTTTTTTGTTTAAAATTAATTACTGAAGTGTTGTCACAGTTATTATGTACATCAGTAGAAAACAAAAGTTTCAGAGATACTGAACGTCCAAACAATCTTAAATCCATCAATAATTCACTTAAACTACTAGTTTGTGATGGAATATATGATAACCCTTTGTTCAAAAGTAGATAGTCAACTGAAGAAACATCAAACCTGGAAAAATTAAATACTAAATCTTTCAATCTCTTGTCCATCTTCTCTGTATGGAGTTTTCACCTGAGTACTTCCTCTTTCTGCAACCCCGGCTGTTGGATCTGCTTCTCGATGTTAACCGCGTCTGAACTGGAAGAGGTAAAAAACGCTCCATATTCCCCATAAACAATTTCGGTTTCGCTCCAAAAGCATTTTCTTTTTTCTTTGCTACGAAAGCTTGTTGGTTCGGTGGGGGTGTGTCTTTCCTCTCACTGACACTTGATTCCCCACTTCCTGATGGTGACGTAACCAAAGTACCTGCATCAGTCATTTCAACTACTGAAGTATTATTTAAAGGGCAAGACACATTCCCAGATGGTGGTTCATTGGGGTTATCAACAAATAAATTTACATTTGAAGGTTTATGTTGTGTTGAATCACGATTACTGTTTCTCAGCCATACAAAGACTTGGCCCATGGAGAAGTCTTTATAGTCCCACTGAAGTTTGCGGTGCTTAATCTGTTGTAACTTATCGCTGTATGCAGCTATTTGAGAATACAAGTTTTCAAGCCTTCTCTCGTAAATTGCCCCTTTAAATCTCTCACATATGTCTTTGTTTAGAGCTTCTACTTTCATGTTGAGTTCTACCTCAATCGGTGTAAAGTAGTCAGTAAGTAATTTGATATAGCTGTTGCTAAGTTCAATATTTAATTTCTGCCATCTCCTCAGTAACTCAGGATGGCTCTCGCCATAGGAAGGCATGCATAATATTCTCATCCCACGAGGAATGACATTGAAATGTAAGCATGCTTCCATGTGGTGTCTCTGCCATAAAAGTCTTTGTAATTTATATAGATTATTTTCCAGGTCTCTACTCAGTGTGTTGAATTCATTTAAATTTTCCACAGTACCTGTTTTTGCAACTGATGTAGGTTGTTGTAATTCCAGACTGAGTAGAGGGTTATGACGCTGTTCAGTAATACAATTCCATCTCTGGTTCAGGTCTCTCCCTTCCGGATTGTAGTTTAGTTCAACGATAGTAGTATCCATCGTGTGGTAGGGTGCAGGGTAAAAAATGTGCCCACTGCCATGTGCTTGCATGGCATCCAAGAACGGGTGGAGTACCCTGGATGCAGATACCTGTGTCATTGTAAAGTACCTGTAGATAATATTCTAAGGGCTACATTTACCTTTGTTTCCACTGATATGGGTTCCCTTCTGTTGGCTTTGGACCTGAGTTGAGGGCAGCAGAGCTCAGTGAGTTCTTGTAGTATGTCCCTGTCCACCCTGTAGCGCTCAACAATCTCTAGCGCATGTAGCTCCTGGAAGGTTTCCCTGAGCCTGAACACTATTCTCCTTCTCAGTCTGGGTCTATTGTCAGCATCAGCATCTCACTGACCTCAGGCTCAAGCACATACAGATGTAGCAGAGCAACAGCAGCCCCTAGCATTTTGTCAGTTAAAATTCTGAGGTGTGTACTCCAATAGTGCAGAGTATGTGGGAAAATCAGATTGTAGGGTGCATGCATACCTTATACTGCTGTACTGCAGATGGAGCCTGTGTGATTGGCTAACTATGATGTATTCCACCTGCCAGGGTTATCATTGAAGGGTTTGAATGAGTCAGTGTCAGTGGAACAGGGCTTATGAGTCATTTGTACTTATTTGGCTTTCCCAGGCTATTTCCTTCTATTTTTTTTTTATTTCTTTCACTGTTAAGCACTGCAACATGCCACACAAACCCACAGCACTAGCTCAGCAGTTTGGACCCTTCCCTGTGCACAGCCATGCTTAGCTTTTCTTTAACCAGCTAAAACACATGCCATGGGGCTAAGCAATGCTAAGCATCATAAGACACCCCCCCTGCTTAGCTATGCTTAGCTGAGCACAAACAGGCACCGCTAAGCTCCAGTCCACTTAAACATAGACTAACACACTCCCTCTTGATGTCAGCTACATTGTCTACTACTACTACCTACATGGTTCTAGCCCTAGCATGGGTTGTACCTGCTGACATGGTGGCCCTTTTTCCTATTCAATAACCCTAGCTCATTTACATACACCTAATGGAGTATACCCTGGATACTTCACTACTCCAGGGCCTGCCTGCTTAGCAACCACTCACACCTGCCATTGCATGACTCTGCATGCTGGAGACTAAAATGCATCATTTTCATTTTTTTACATTTTATTTATTTATTTATTTATTTGTTTTTGCAATAACAGCATGTTTGCATGGCGAGCAGTGCCACACAAACGTAATTTATGTATTAAAAAATGTATATTTTTAATGATTTGCACTACTTTCTGGACTCACTGATCATAGTTTTGGCCATTTGTATGCCTACAGTGCCATATCCACCCTTTTTTGGGCTTTTACATCCCCTGTATAAAATTTACAGCCTGATGCATTGTTTCTATCCGTGTAGATTTCTTACACCACCACGGCACCTACTTGGGTGCCTTTTCTGCTTACTGTATCGCAAATCAACCTCATTTGCATGGAATGCACTAGCTTATGAGGTGATTTGCATTCCCTGGGTACTACTGTGTTTGCACACTTGTGCATGCCCCTCAGACATCTTTACAGGATAGCTTGGCACCCATGTTCCTTGTTGGGGCTGTGCCACTATGCCTACATGGAGAATCACTCCATGTAGGGTTTATTGAACTCCTCTCTATAAAAATTCAGTAAGTATGTGTGCATTTATCTAACAGAGGTTTGATATAAAAATGCACCATGTGGAGGAAGGATATAGATGTATTTCAGAGCCACAGAAAATACTTGTTAACTGCATTTTACAAGATGACCACCTTTTTATTATTTTTATTTATTTATTAATTTGTTGACTGAGGTTGCTGCTTGAAATGACTGCACCCTTCTGCAGAAAGAGTGAGATGGGTATTTATAACTGTTACTGACCACTCTAACCCTAGGAGTAAAAATAGTAACCCAGTGGCAGTATGATGGTAAAGACCCCAAAAATGAGGGTGCAGGTAGCTTACTTGTAAAGAAATCCATTAATTTTGACTATATATCGTGTTCACTCATCCATTTTGACTAAAGTAAATGCATATTTGGTGTTTATGTACTTGAGTACCTCAGTTTGACAATGCAGAAATTCTCATCACCAAACTAATAATAAACAAAAATAAATGCAGATACACTGTCTGCATTTATATTCCACATGGCAAGAATGATAATACTCTAGAAAATATCTTATAGTGGCTAGCCTCTAAGTATCCCCAGGAAACCATTGTCTTGGGGGACTTTAACATATTGGAACACCTGTTCCTCTGAAACTCCCTCCACCCATCTAAACCTCCGGGTTTACTCAGATCATTGCCACCCCCACCAGATTTAGCAAAAATAGAGTCAAAGATAGTATCCTTGACTGGATACTTATTAACAGCCACCCCCCAAAAGTTCAAGTCAGGTACATTACCTGATGATCTAAGTGATCATTGCCTTACCTATATTATTAAGCTCAAAGCCAACATTCCCAACCAGCCCACCTACAAAACTATAAGAAACGTCAGGAACTTTAACCTTAACAACTTCCAAAATGAACTCAAAGCATCTAATTGGAATGTCTTGAAACAACTCCTATTACAAGAAGCAGTTGAGTACTTCACTACCAGATTTCTGGATATCCTTAACCACCATTCTCCTACACATACCATCTGTGTAAAGGCCACAGTTGCACTGTGTCTATCTAAATAAACAAAATCCAAAATTAAACTAAGAAACAATGCCTGGGCCAGGTGGTATGTTACCAAAGCCCCTATAGACCAAGTAAGATACCGGCAGCTAAGGAATCAGACCAAAAAATATGTCATTCTAGACAAAAAAAATCACTAGTCTCCTACAACAAAAAAATCAGCTAAAACCTCAAAAGTTCTGGGCTGCTATTAACACTCTTCTCCAGCCAGGCCGTTCCGCCACTCCTACCCCATCAGCTGCCCTTGATAAATCCCCTGTAGAAATTTCAAACAACTTCAACTCCTTCTTTACTGAAACTATCCAGTCTCTAGCTACCCATCTCACTCCATCAGACACAAACACCAGCTATGGCACATCTAGCCTTGATCCAGCCAGCACCCAACCCATCTTTACCTTTCAAACCGTACCTACCAACCTGATCCAGACCTTACTCAAAAAGTTAAAACCTACTACACAAGCTGCTGACCACCTCCCAACTGAATATCTTCATAAAGCAGCTGATGCCATAGCACTTCCCATTTCTATTCTGATCAACAGATCCATCTCAGAAAGATCCAGCCCAGCAGTATGGAAAATATCATGTTATACCTCTCCATAAAGGAGGAAGTTCCACAGAATTATCTAACTTTTGACCTATAGCCATTATTTCAACACGAGCTAAAATCATGGAAAGATGCATACGCAAACAAATCATGCACTTTCTTATTCAAAACGGAAAGCTCACCAACTCTCAGCACAGCTTTAGGCCATTCCACAGTACCACCACGACTCTTATATCTTTCTCTAATGTCATTAGTCTTCATCGTAACAACAACAAACTATCTTCAGCACTCTTCCTAGATCTCTCAAAAGCTTTCGCTATGGTCAACCATCAGCTACTGCTCAATACCCTACAAATCATCAGTTTAGACCAACATGCAATACAATGGTTTCACTCCTACCTAAACGGTAGGCAGCAGGCTGTCTTATGGCAGAGCAAGCTGTCATCCCAACTTCCTCTAATCCTAGGTGTCCCACAAGGGTCCATACTAGGTCTCCTTTTTTTCTTTATCTTTATCAGTGATCTGCACACCACCATCCCAAGAGCCACCTGCATCCAATATGCAGATGCCTCAACGCTAATATGCTCTACCGCCTCTCCTACACAACTTCTAACCCTCACCCAGATCACTTTCAGCATGGTAGAAACATGGCTAGCTAATTGCCACCTGCTTTGAAATCCTAACAAAATCAAGCTACTACTTTTCTCCCCTAACCATAGAATTTTTCATCCTTCCATCAACATGAAATCTAGCAATGGCACCATTATCTCCCCTGATGACCATACAAAGCTTCTAGGTGTAATAACAGACAACAACCTTAAATTTGATAAACACGTAAATCACACTATTAAGTCCATCAACAAAAAACTTGGCTCCCTGTACAGAGCCAAACCTTTCCTCACCCCCCAGCTAGGGTAGCTATTGCAAGATCACACCTCCTCTCTACCCTTATGTATGCCTCTCCTGTACTCACCAACCTATCCAAAACTGATCTCAACAAATTATCAAGATGTTACAATCATATAGCCAGATTCGCTACTGGCATGGCTTTTGGGACCCACCATTGCCAGAACCTCAAAGCACTGGGATGGCTAGAGTATCCTCCCCTTCTACAGTTCAACCAGCTTATAGTAGCACATAAAATACTCCATCAACCTGATAACACCCCTGCCCTCAAAATTATTCTCACCCCTCATAGTGCCCCCAAGCCATTATGCTCAGCTGATAAACTATTGATACTGACCCAGAAATCCAACAATTCTGTAGGTGATACTATATTTGCCAGCTCACCCCGTGAAATCTGGAATCTATTCCCTATTACCATTACCAAGGAAACCTCACTACCCCTATTTAAAAGAGAACTCAAAAAATACCTCACATCTCATTGGCTGTGCTCTTGTTCCAAACGTAACAACTTCACTAATGCATGTCTTGCTACCCAAACTGCTGTTTAGCCAAGTATCTATGCCTCATAGCATTTGAATGTCTAAGTATTGTGAATTATGAAATCTGATTGTATTCCATGTTCACATTTTCTGATATGTCTCTACCAATCAGATGTAGGTCTGCATATTGTGTATATTGACATCTGCCTGTATTCTTTGTCTATATTTTTCTAAACATGTCTGCCTGAGTTTATCACTCAGTGATATATGTACTGTCTCTTTTCTGGTATGTGGAGCTTTTCTCTCCGGGCCTCCACTGAAAATGGACATATACCCAGTCAGACTACCCCGGTCAACAAATGTAAAATAAATAAAATAAATAAATATTTAAATGGAGGTGCTACCAGGAAATTATGATCTAAACTGTGTAACATTAAGAAGATATGGGACATGTGGAATGCTAATAGACAACATAAGAAAGTATGTTCTGAAATGAAATGGTATGCCGTATTCTGAAGAATAAATAACAGTACATAAAGATAGAAAATCAGAGTATAATAATAATGAAGTTGCAACACACACACACACACACACACACACACACACACACACACACACACACACACACACACACACACAAAAAAACAGATGGGAAACGTAGAAGCAGCAATGTTAACACCTGGTAAACAAGGATGAAAAGGACAAGTTATTTGGGAACTGGGAACTGGAGAAAGTCAAGAGTCAGGGAAAGAGAATGATTAGGAAGGGGTGGTCAAGGCTGATGAAGTGGGACAGGAAAACAATTTAGCAGATATTTACATACTTACAGTTAAAATATAGCTAGAACTGAGATTAGCTTCTTACGTTATCTAGGTTTCCAGTTGAATGGATCATGGCAAGTATTTACCATTTCAAAGCTTTTGCAGCATGATAATGAATTACAGAAGACATGATGTGATTGAATACTAAGCTAACTATCAGAGAAGTAATTATAGAGGAAGATGGTGGAATATGCAAACAAGGACCAAAAAATGTGACCAAAAGTATAAAAGAAATGGAGATGGTTCAATGAGGAATTTACAAGAGATTTATCAGAAAGAATAACACTAATGGGTGAAGACTTGGTGTGTTTGTGGACATCCATGCAGTACTTGGCTGGGCTGTGAAGGCACATGCATACCTCCAGACATTGACTCACTATACTTAGAAAGTAACTCTTTAAAGTCTTTGTACTTAAATTGGTATGTGCTAAAGTTAATTTTAAAGTACTCTGCTGTGTTTTGTGCTGTGGTAGGTTCTTACATTTAGAACTGATTTAACAAATGATCTCCATGTGAGAGAAGGAGTGCTGCTATTGCTCTGTGTGAAAGTTACTACTAGCTGCAGTAACAGTCTTTTTTAACTGACATGAGAGTTCTGGTCTGTTTACACTTGGTGTGCTTGTGAACAATGACACTACACGTGGCTAGGCTGCAACTACATGAACATCACTGAGGAAACCTACTTAGACTTGACCTGAAAACCTGATTCCATTACATCTAGCAAGTGCTGCCATGTCTGCAGCATGGTCACGCACTGTTGAGAACTCTTTTGAATAGATCCAAGTGTTCACATCTTCTGGTTATGTAAATAGATCTATAAGAAATGCATTATGTCTGGCACTATCACTGTGTACGAAACTGAGTCTCTCATAAGTTTTCAGCTGTGCACAGCTGTGCAATGTTGTGGATATCTGAGCACAGCTTCAGACACTTGTGTACAGCTGTGGACTGCTGTTGATACTTGAACACAGTTTCAGACGTGCACAACTGTGCAGAATTACAGACACCTGCTGCTGTGTACACATCCACACTGTAGCACTATACATATCGAGTTCTGCTCTTGCTGTAGGCATACTTATGTAGTTTCCATTTTACTTATTTGTCTATTGTTGAGGAATCTGAGACAAATTGCTAGTTGTACACTGTCCCATTATTTTTACTTGTCTGTTGTGGCATTTGGGCCAAATTTCTAGCCTTTTATAGTATTCATGAAGTTGTTGCTGTAGCTGTTATGGATTTTGTATCACCATTTTTTACTATCACCATGTAATTGAAATTCATTGCCATTGTGGCAACCGATCCTATTTTAAAGTACTCGTATTATGTTCGCAAATTATGCTACAATTATACTGTATTATTAAACTATCTTGACTGATTTACTGTGATTGCAACTTTTATTTTGATACGCCATTCTAGTGGTAATGATTCACTTTGATATAATCCTCTACTGTTACAGAACTTGTGCCAAATTACTAACTAAATCATTATTCTGCTTTTAAGCAATTTGCAAAAACTGCCCTTACTGCAATTGTGTTGCAACTCCCAAGTTTGTAAACTGACTCAGACTTGAAATTGTAAAAATACAAACCTGAATTCAACTGTATTTTTAGTTGTGTTAATTAAGGAGGACCTTCAAAGCCCTTTATAGCATATGTGTACCTATTACTGTGCAATCTGTACTACCTTAATTCACTTCTACTCCCACTTCACTTTTCATGCTTTTATCTCTGTTGTACTGCCTCACTTCACTAGCAAACTTCAACTCTTCTCCTCTGCTCTCCTAATCAGTAATTAACAGGAAAATCTCTTCCATACAACAAACTTAATCAGTGTATTCCTTAAATACCGTATACTACAAGCCACAAGGGTGCTGTGTCCCACGTGTTTGGTAACTAGCCTTATGGCATTAAGTACCCAGAAGCAATGTAACATTTATTTATTTATTTATTTTATTTATTTTACATTTGTTGACTGGGCTAGTCTAGCTGGATATATGTCCATTTTCAGTAGAGGCCCGGGGAGAAAAGCTCCAAGCAAAAACAATAACACCATTTAAAAAATGTATAACTAAGTCAAATAAACTAAAAAAAGGGAATATAGTTATAAAAATGAAGACTATATTCATTATGCTAAAATTTAAACTAAATATAAATAAGCAAGTATATAAGAAACAAAAAGGGTATGGGGTAGAAACATCTACATAATGATTACTGACAATGAATTACTTATTCCACTAGATGCACCTGTAACTGATACGGCAAGTCTTACTAACCTTGCAGGACAGTCGTTCATGCAAACTTAATGAAAGTACCCAGCAGGTTGTCAGGACTGACACCCATCTCCCACAACCATATGCCCCTTGAACTAAATCAGCAAATAAGCCATCTTACACTACTTTATATGGAATTTCTGCCCAAACCTCAAAGGCTGCCAAGATGTAGGCTGTGTTTAAATGAGGCTCAGTGTCACACTTAGAAACCAAGAGCATTTATATACACAGCAAATAGTAGAGCAAAAGAGGTTCATCCAGCTTACAGACCAATGCCCTTAAGACAGACTGGCTAATCTAACAAATCTGATAAGACACACAGATACACCACTCACCATGTTGAAGAAGGACAGCATGATGGTAAGCTTTATCTCAGGTGCCACTGTCCACCATTTCAGTAACAAATATTTTGGTCATTGTAAAAATTAGAGTGAATGACCTGAGAGGAACCTCCTTGGATCATATTAACAGAGACATGATTTTGTTCTCAAAATATACTTCTGAGGTTGGTATGAAACTAGTCTTTATTAGCATTCTACCATCACCAAGAATGCTGCCACAATGCAAAAAAAATAGAAAGATAGATAGATAGATAGATAGATAGATAGATAGATAGATAGATAGATAGATAGGCTTTCAGCTTAGGTGCTGGTGCTGCTGTAAGGGGGTTCAAAGATTATCAGCCTGGGATGAGATGGTTGACAGTCATACCTTCTTTACAAGAGATGATCTGCATCTTTCTCCTCATGGTTTTTGTACATTGGAAATAACTTTTTCTTTACCCATGGTGTCATTTTTAGGAAAGTACAGCTGCCTTAAACTTCACAGTCAGATAAAATCATGACTATAGTGTGATGCCCCTGCACTGGCCCAGTAATCAAGGTGCCTCAACCCTCACCCCTAGCTGTTGCCAGTTTTGAGGATTGAGGCTCCTTGACTATACAGTGATGCCCCAGCACTGGCCGAGTAATAAAGGATCCTCACTCCTCACCATTGGCAACAGCTAGGTGATGTACACAATGGGAGGATGACAAGTATACCCACAGTAAAGTACAATTTCCCTTAAGAGCACACAGAAATTACAGTCATTCTGGGGCTGGTTTCTCCCTCTTTCTCTAGATCCCCAATAAGACTCCCCACTGGCACAGCTATAGGGTTAAGATCTCAGCTGAGTGGCCATGCCAAGACCTACAGCACCCTCTCTGTCCAACAAGTGCGTTGTGTCCCTGCCCAAGTAGCTGACACAAACAGACTTTGAGATTTGGTTTCTATACAAATGCACACACAGACACCTGGGGAAGGCTTGCACCGGTTTACTAGCTATGCCCCTTCTGCCCAGATTATAAGGGAGTTTCCACTGCCAGCAGCCCCTTCTTATACACTACTATAAGGGCCTTACAAAGGTTGTCCAATCTTACTGTGTAATGTTACTATTATCCAAATGGTAGTTTTGACCAAGACTTGCAAGGCTATTTAGGAGTGGCTTGCACAGTGTCACCAAATACATACACAAGTACTCTAAGAGCTTAAATATCTCAAAACAAACCAGTCACAAAGATAGGTTTAAATATATTAATAATAAATAATAAAAGAACAAGACAGTACTCAGTAACTCTACAATTGACTTTAAAGTTCAAAATCACAGGAAATATTTTAAAACAACATTGCAGGACAGTCTCACATAAATACAAAAAACATATAAACTAATCTTTACTATATTCCTATCTATATCTAAAAGAGATACCGTGCCCTGAATCTTACTTACAGACAAGTGCAGATGATGATGATGAGTGGATGTTCTTGCTAGGTCCAAGCCAAAATACAAAATGCACAGTCTTTCTGAAAGAGTTTTTAAATTGATTTCACATTTATACTGCTGGGTTAGCCTGGATGATATCACTTTTTGTCACCTGGCTAAAACAGAACTAATAGAAATTAACATCTCTGTGTTAAAATACATATCTCTCAGATATGTGCAGATCTTGGAAGTTGTAAAACAATAAAGCACTTTACATTTAAACCTAGTAATTACTTTCAAGACGATAGAAAATATTTAGCTCTAGACAGTGTCTGCTCCTGCACTGAAACTGAGAGATAACATCTCTTGTTTATGGCCCAGTTATAAAGTAACTTAACCTCAAGTATTCTTAAGTTTTGCAAGTTAATCTTCTATGTTCCAGCAGGGTATGTGCGGTCACATCCTTGAAGCTCAGTATATAACATGTAGTTCTATATAAATCATATCAATATTCACAAATGACATAGAATTATTTACAAAATTCCAGATAGCTGGGCTGGCAGAGTGACATTTCTTCCCTCCCTGAAGACTAAAGTGCACCTTGAGAAATGTTGCTTGAGAGGGTTGAGCCTATCTGGGAATACCTTACTCCATTCCCTGTCTTGAGACCTCATCTGCAGTGGCATTGCTAACCCCACTGCAGTGCTGCACTGTCATATCATATGCTTGCAACCCTAAGCTCCACCTCAGTAACTTGCATTTTGCTGGCTGGCTCAATGTAGCCATGTTAGGGAATTCTGGTCTGTAACTACAGTGAATTTCCTTCCATACAGATAAGGCTGAAGTTTCAGCAGTGCCCACACTATAGCTTGGAATTCCTTTTCTACAGCTGCATAGCATTCATGCCTGGGTTGGAGCTTATGACTGAGATATAACACTGGGTACTCTTCTCCCTCTGAGGAAAGCTGGCTAAGTACAACCCCCACCCCATGGTTTGAAGCATCCACCTGCACAAATAATTTCTTTGCTGTAATCTGAACTGGCTAATACAGAAGGCCCTCTCAAAGCTCCTTTAAGCTTCTGGATTGCCTGCTCACATGCTGGGGTCCACACCACCTTATCTGGCTTGTTTTTCCTTGTCAGGCCTGTGAGGGGAGCAGCTATGGTACTATAAATGGGGACAAACTTGCTGCAATACCCTGCTATCCCTAAAAATGCCCTCACCTGGTTTTTTGGTAAGAGAGGCAGGTCATGCCTGAATGGCTTCCACTTTGGCAGGTTCTGGACTGATCTTACCACTCCCCACTCTATGTTCCAGGTAGGAGACCTCTGCCATACCCACTTGACACTTACTGGGCTTAATGGTCAACCCTGCCCTCTGTAGTCTGCCCAGCACCTCCCTGAAATGCTGAAGGTGCTCTTGCCAGGAGTGACTGGAATGGCAATATCATCTAGGAAAGAAAGGGCAAACTCTCCTGCTGCTGCTAGGATATGATCTACTAGCCTCTGGAAAGTCACTGGGGCATTTTTCATCCCAAAGGGCATCTTTATGAATTCATACAAGCCAAAAGGAGTCATAAAGGCTGACCTCTCGCTAGCAATGGGAGTAAAGGGCACCTGCCAGAAACCTTTGGTAAGATCAATAGTGGTAAGATTCCTAGCCTCACCCAGCTGCTCTAGGGCTTCATCTGTCCTAGGCATGGGGTAAATATCTGACTCTGTGTGACTAATTAATTTCCTGTAGTCTACACAGAACCTGGTGCTGCTATCCTTCTTCAGTACCAGCACCACTGGGGAGGCCAAGGGACTTCTGGACTCCTGAATTACCCCTAGTTCCAACATTTTCTGTATCTCCTCCCTCATAGGTTCATAGGTTCATAGGTAGGTACTAGGCTATTGGCCCTAGGGCCTATACAAGCCTAGCCAAAAATGTACCCTGGCTTTTGCCACCCAAGAAAATTATTTTCCTGTGCCCCTGTCAAGCAGAACCACAGAAGTGATCCCTGGGGTGAATTTCTATTACCCATCCAATCATCAAGATTTTTCTTGAAGAGTGCTAATGAGGAGCTCTGTTTGACATAGATAGGTAGTCTGTTCCAGAGTATGGGAAGTCTCTGGGACAGGAATCTATCCTTCCATCATGTTCTGTTTATTGTGGTGACAAGGTTTAGGTCCCTAGAGCGTGTAGCTCAGAGGGATTGGGATTTCTTTAAGTGGAGCATGTCCAACAGCTCTGTGTTTGACATAGCTTTGTATGTTAGGAAGAGATTGCCTCTGAGTAGGTGATATGCGATGGAGTAAAGCTGGAGTTTTTTGAGACGGTCTGCGTAAGGCATCTGTTTGAGGCCAGTAATCCTCTTTGTGAGGTATTTCTGCGGCCTTTCCAGTTGTTGTAGATGTCTTGTGAGGTACATACCAAAAGGGGCATTGTACTCTATAATGGGTTTAATGAGTGATGAGTAGAGGGGAACAATGACCTCTTTTTTTCTGGATGAGAAACCTTTTGTGATGAGGTGTGCCACATAGAAGGATTTCCTGACCACTTTGGCGATGTGATTACCAAAGGAGAGACTACTGTCCACCTGTGTCCCAAGGTCTCTTATCACACTTTCGGTTTTAAGTAGACTACCGCCTATGAGGTAGTTCATGGGTACAAAATTTTTACCAAAGGGGATGACAATGCACTTTTTGGCATTGAGCTTGAGACCATGTCTTTGACAAAAGGCATCTGTCTCAGTGAGGCCCTTTTGTAGGATGTCCACATCATTAGGAGTTTCAATTATGGCTCCTAGTTTGCAGTCATCTGCGAATTTAGTTAGCCAAAGACCTTCTGTGTTAGCCTGTACTTCAGAGAAGTAGATACCAAACAGGAGAGGACCCAGGACTGAACCCTGTGGTACTCCACTTGTCACTGGTCTGAAGTCTGATTTGGAGTCTGCTACTTCCACAGTGTGGGTTCTTTCAGTAAGCCAGTTGGCAACCCATCTTGTGACTTAGGGATTTATACCTAGTTTAGTGAGTTTATCTATAATTCCAGAGTGGGGGATGGTGTTGAATGCCTTGGCGAGGCTGTGTGAACCACCTTACCCTCATCTATGGCTTTGGTGACTACTTCAAAGAAGTCTATCAGGTTTAGGAGACATGATCTGCCTTTTACAAACCCAAACTGTGTGGGGTCCAGGGTTTGGAGATCTACAATGTCTTTGTTTATGAGTTCCATGATGATACGTTCCATGGCCTTGCAGACGAGTCACATCAGGCTAATAGGGCGGTAGTTCCTGGGGTCTGTTGTGGCCCCCCTTTGTGGAGTGGGATAACTGTCGCTGTGTGCCATTCAATGGGCACAAAGCCTGAGGTGAGGCTATGATTGAACATGGTACTTAGGTGAGGTGCCAGTTCATTCTGTAGTTCATGTAGAAGGCAGCCTGGGATGTTGTCAGGTCCCATGGATGCTGTGGTGTATGTGTCCTGAATCTCAGGACAAGGCTTAGGGAACTCATGGGCTTGTCCCAGGGGAACCTAGCAGAAGCCTAACAGCAGAAAAAGGTCTGGTATGACAGGAATGCTTGAGCTAGAGTGTATGCTGTAGGGCAGCAGTATGAGTATGTTTGACTCTCTCAGGCACCCTACAAGGTGCCTACTTAATAGGCATTTGGGGTCCTGTATCCACATGGTGCTGCACCAGGTGGGTGCACCTTGGTTTCCTAGTGAGCATGCCACCAAACTCCTGTAACACTGCTCAGATTTCTCAACTCTGAGTATGGGATAGCTGCTGGGACATTGCTACCCCTTCCACTAAGGTGTCAGTCTGAGCCTCGCTGAGGAGATCAGTCACCAGTTCCCCCCTCAGACTCTTCCTGCCATCCACTGCAAATACTCAGCACAAGGGCCTCCCCATCATGGTAAGGTTTCATCATGTTACCATTGTACAATTTGTGCCCCTGCTCCTACCTAGCAGTTCTACCATGTAGTTAACATCACTGACCTTCCTTACTACCTTGTAGGGTCCCTCCCAAGCTGCCTGCAGTTTGTTGTGTCTGACAGGAATGAGAACCATTACCTGCTGCCCTACAGCTTACACTCTAGCTCAAGCATTCCTGTCATACCAGACCTTTTTCTGCTGTTAGGCTTCTGCTAGGTTCCCCTGGGACAAGCCCATGAGTTCCCTAAGTCTTGTCCTGAGATTTAGGACACATACGCCACAACAGACACCTTGTAGGATTCACACTCACCCTTGCACTCATCTCAGATCAAATCTAGAGGTCCCCTCACCCTATGCCCATACAGCAACCCAAAGGGTGAAAAACCTGTGGATTCCTGGTGAACCTCTCTGTAAGCAAACAACATATGGGGCAAATATTTGTCCCACTCCCTCTTCAACTGGCCTGCAAATGCCTGTAGCATCATCTTGGGTGTAGCCTTTAACCTCTTAACAAGACAATTAGTCTGTGGATGGTAGGGTTGGTCTTTAGGTGCTTCACCCCACAGTGTTTCCACAGACAAGCTAGCAGATCTGACATGAAATTGGCACCTCTGTCAGCCAGTATTTCATTTGGGAAACCTACCCTGCTGAAAATCTGTAACAAAGCATTTGCCACCTTTTCTGCCTCAATGGCAGACAGAGCGACTGCTTCAGGGTGTCTGGTAGCATAATCTACTACCACTAGGTTATACTTTTTCCCTGTGGAATTGGGGTACTTAGAGGACCCACAATATCCATAGCTGCCCTCTGAAATGGCTCCTCAACAACAGGCAAAGTCATCAAAGGTGCTTTCACCTTGTCTCCTGCCTTGCCTACCTTTTGGCACTGCTCACAGGTCCTGCAGTACCATGCTACATCTCTAGAAATCCCAGGCTAATAAAAGTTCTGCATAATACGTCTCTTTATATGTTTTATACCCATATGGCCTGCAAAGGGAATATCATGGGCTATGGCTAAAAATGCCAGATAGTAGGTTCTGGGTACTACCAACTGCTGTACTCTCTCACCCAACTGCTCTATTCTCTCACCCTCTAGCCCTCCCTCAGGGGTCCACTCTCTATACAGTAACCCTTTGTCCCAGTATACAGATTCCCCCTTCCTTTGGGAATCAGGTGCCTCATTAGCTACCTCTCTCAGGCCTTGTAATGTAGGGTCTGAGAGCTGAGCCTGTCTCAAATCTCTCTTTGTAACCCTTCCCAGCTCCCCTTCCACAGGAAGTCTGGCATTCTCTGACAGCGGTGCCTCACCATCAGCCTGGGTACTACTACTCACCTCTGCCCTTGCAGTCACTCTGTCCAAGGGACCATCAGTACCCACAAGCAGCTGTGGCTCACCTTCAGTCTTACTGCTACAGGGTAGCTCCCTCCTTGAAGTAACCACCTAACCAGTCCTGGCTGCAAGTGTGCGGTCTGTCTGGGTATCACCCAGGCTACCAGACCCACATGCTTGTCTCCAAACCTGACTGCATGTAACTGCATGCACACAGGGTACTGAATTATCAAAATCATTCCCTATCAGGACATCTGCAGGGATATCCTCAAGCACATCTGCTTGCTAGCTCCTTTTACACCCTCCCAGTCAAGGTGAACCCTAGCCAAAGGTATTTGGAATGGGGTCCCTCCTAAAGCTCTGACTGGAGTAGACTGCCCAAGCAAGTAGTGCTCCTCTGTAATTGCAGATTTCACAATGGTTAGGTCAGAGTCTGTGTCTCTCATAGCAGTGGCCTCTTTCCTATCCACTAAGATAGGATATAACCTCTTGTGGTAGTTTGGTGCCCTTGTTGTCTCGAGACAACTTACTGTTCGCATTTTGTCATTCCCACT
Organism: Protopterus annectens; assembly: GCF_019279795.1. NCBI lineage: Eukaryota > Metazoa > Chordata > Ceratodontiformes > Protopteridae > Protopterus > Protopterus annectens. The sequence continues at coordinate 1,062,011,961 of NC_056735.1, forward strand.
TAAATGGCTCTCCCAACTTTTGTTCCCCACTTTGTCCCCATGGACATCTATATGGTACTTGGCCCCACTGGTTGCATTTGAAATATTTAACCCTTGGTCTTGCACATGTACCTGGACTAGTGGGTTCCCCTGCTACTGGTGGACACTGTTGGGGCAGTCTGGGTTGCCCACCATGGGTTGCTTTAGACCATTGAGCAGCACAGGGTGTCCCTTTCCTGTGCAGTGATGCCCAGCTTGCTAGGTATAGGTCTCCCTTCTTCCTCATATCATCTTCAGTGTTGCATTGTCTGTCAGCTAACCAAATTCTCATGTCCTCAGGCAAAGTGCTAAGGGCTTTTTCCCTCACCAAGAGTTCTGCCAGCCCTTCAAAAGTGTTGACCTGACATCCACTCACCCACCTATCAAAATAAGTGCTTAGTTCAGCAATGTATTCACACACACTTTCATCTGCCTTGCGTCTATGCTCATGAAACTTTTTTCTATAAGCTTCAGGTCTTAACTTAAAGCATTCTAACAAACACATTTTGACTGTTTTATAATTTAAGTAATCAGTATCAGACAGTTTAGAAATTGCAGTTACAGCTTTACCATGGAGAAAGGGGGCCAGGAACAATACACAGAGCCATTGGTCAACATTATACTGTATACATACCCTCTCAAATATATGAATGAAACTATCAAAAATATCCCCTTCTGTAAATTGTGGAAGAAATTTATTGACGTTTGTTGCTTCTGGGATTTGGTTACTCCCTTCTCCATTACCTCCATGACTCTGGCGAAGAGTCAGCATCTCCTTTTCATGTTGCCTTTGCCTCTCCTTCTCATCAGCTTCCGGCATCATAGTTTCTCATTTTACTCAGCCTCTAGAAATCGCAGTTTCTCATTTTCCTTAGCCTCCAGATTTCACAGTCTCTCTGCTGCCTCTATTTCTAAATTCTTTGCCTCCAGCTCAAGTATCTTTAAACCCAGATGGATTTTTAAGTCCTCTGTAGAAAGGTTGAACTGTCCATTTTCTGATAGTTGTACAGTCACAAGACCAGTCTGATTGTCCTCCTGGTTGCTATCCTGTGATGTAGCTATGACTGAAGTTTCAATCATTTCTGTCTTAGTCAAGTTGGCATGCACAAGTCCTTAGCCTGGCACATCTCAGCCCACTGGTTTCTTGTCCAAATTGCCATACCCCTCTACTGACATACTTGCCTGCTCTCCCTGACTAACTAAGCTAACAAAAATAAAACAATTGTGATATGAATGCTGAATGTTCACTATGTGGCTTATTGAGAGTGCACACACATTCAGTGACCACTGTACAGAAGCTACCTGAATTAAAAATCCACACCACTACAAGCCAATTAGTATGTGATGTGGCTAATGTACCACTGTCAACCAATTAATATGTGACGTGGATATCCCACCACTGCTAACCAATAAATATAAACTAAGAACCAATTTGCTCTTCTTGTTCTAATTTACAGTTTTGAGGTGAGTGATTGGCACCAAAAGATATTTGATCAGTTGGAAAGTAAATAATCTTATGTCATTTGTGAATATTGATATGATTTATACAGAAGTATATGTTACATGTATATTAAACTACTAGTACAGAAGTGTGTGTTGAACAGGGTTTGTACAGTACTGAGCTTCAAGGATGTGTCCACAGTGTACCCTACTGGAAATGAACAGAAATGTATATAAACTATATACCTATGCAAATGTGTGTTTTAATAGTAGAAACTAGAACATACAGAGTTAGCTTGAAAAACCTCAAGAAAATAAGTTGAAATTAAGTGCTTTATGATGTTCCATAAAAGTTAATTTCAATGCAGCAAGGAGTCAGGATGTCTAGAGCTAGAGGTTTTTTCTATTGCCTTGGAGAGATGTAGTTACAAGGTTTAAAAAGTAAAAAGTGCTTTATTGCTTTATGACTTCCTAGCAGCTGCACAGTTCTGAGAGATATGTACTTTTAACACCAAGATGTTAAAATTCTGTTAAGTTTCTGTTTAGCCTGGGAACTGAAGGCCAGTGAAAAATGTGATGTCATCAAGGCTAATCCAGCAGTTAAATGTGATATTAATTTAAGAACTCTCTCAGAGAGAGACTGTGCATTTTGTATTTTGTTTTGGACCTGGCAAGGACATCCACTCATCATCATCTGCACGTGCCTGCCTGTAAGTAAGATTAAGGGAATAGTATATTTTTTAGATATAGTTAGGAATATAGTAAATATTAGTTTAGATGTTTTCTGTATTTATTTGAGACTGTCCTGCAATGTTGTTTTAAAATATTTCCTGTGTTTTTGAAGTTTGAAGTAACTGTGTTTGTTTTCTGAGTATTGTCTTGTTCTTTTATTATTTATTATTAAATATATTTAAACCTATCTTTGTGTCTGATATTTGTGAGACATATTTAAGCTCTTAGAGTACTTGCATATGTATCTGGTGACACTTTACAAGCTGGTCCTAAATAGCTTTGCTAGTCTTGGTCAGACTACCATTTGGATTAATAGTAACATTACGCAGTAGGACTGGACATTCTTTGCAACGGCCTTATAGTAGCTGATAAGTAGGGGATGGTGGCAGTGAAAACTACCTTACAGTCTGGGCAGAAGAGGGCATAGCTAGTAAACCTGTGCCAGCTATCCTCAGGTGTGTGTGTGTGTGTGTGTGTGTGTGTGTGTGTGTGTGTGTGTGTGTGTGTTTGTATATAAATCAAATCTCAAAGTGTGTGCATGTCAGCTGTTTGAGCAGGGACACAAAGCACTGGTTGGACAGAGAGGGTGCTGGGGGGTCTTGGCTTGGAGCTGAGATAGTAACCCTATAGCTATGCCAGTGGGTAGTTTTATTGGGGATCTAATAAAAGAGGGAGAAACTAACCCCAGACTGACTGTGGTCTCTGTCTGAACTTAAGGGAAATTACACTTTACTGTGTATGTACTTGTCATCCTCCCATTGTGTACATCCCTCACTGTTGCCAGTGGTAAGGATTGAGGCTCCTTGATTACTGGGCCAGTGTAGGGGTGTCACAATATATAAATCAGTGTATACCAAGATTACATATTCCTCATTCTGAAGGAGGTATGGGATGCCTCCAAACTGATTACGTGTATAGATCTGCAATCATGAGACTACATACAATTCTGATGATCTCACCAGATCCAAACATAGTAAAAATTTTAAAACATGAGGAGAAGAAGTCTAAGATGATTTCCCTGCTTAGTTTACCAGAAGCATATAGGTGACAAGCAGGTATGGAAATCAAACTAGAAGTAGACAAAAGTCAGGCAGCAAGTGAATATTCCAAAAACAGAAATAAGAATATAAGGAGAAGGATCAGATAAGATGGCAAAAAATGCAGAAAAGGCATAAATGATGTGGCAAGTACAGAAAACGCCTGGAACAACCTCATGTGAAATAAAATATGACACAAGAGTGGTTAAGGAGAGGTGAATTTAAACCAAAAAATGAAAAGTGAATAGTGGAGGCTCAGGATAATGGACTAACTACATGTTTTTTTACAAAGTTCATTAAACATATGGGAAAACAGACAAAATCAGGTTTTGTAAAACAGAACTGGAAACATTCACACATCTTGTTGCTGGGTGTGAAACACTCATGGCAGAAGGTCTGTATACTGAAAAGCATAATGATGTGGAAAGACTTGAATTGGGGATAGTACAAATGTTACAACATTGACATAGCTGAGAAGCATTGGAAATATGAATCACAAAGCATTATAGAGAATGATGAAGTTTATATCACATGGTATTACTCAGTACCAACAGTTCAGAAAAAAAATGCTAGAAAAACAGATATAGTAGTCCAGGTAACAGCAAATGCTCAAAATAGCAAACTCTGTATAATCGACCCCAAAAAATGAAAACACAAAATTCCGAACTAATGGAACAGCTATTTTTTTCCCCAGGGAAAAAAATCGCTGGTCCTCAAAATAAATAAATAAATAAAAAAACAAACACAGAATAAAGTGGTGGGCTTTGCCCCTACCCCCCCCCCAATGTGGGGAGCTGTGCCCCCCACCAACTCTGAGGGTGCACCACAGGGTGCCCAGAAAAGGCAAAGTCCCGAAAACAGCTCAGTGATTTTTTCCCCTGAGAAAAAAAATCACTGTTCCGTGTCTTTGGGATTTTGCCGTTTTGATTAAACAGCATTCGCTATATTAAGCGTTCGCTTACTTTATTGGGAACCCAGGAAAAGAAGACCAAAGTAGCATTTGATCACTGAAATTGCTTTATTCAGTGATTACAGTATCTTGAGTGCAGAGAGGCACAAGTCATAAAATTCCAGGATTTTCAGGAAGAAATGACAGCAATGTGGAAGAAGGATACCAGACACTTCTGATAATAGTAGCGAGCAATGGGTCTCATAATAAAGAACTTACAGTCATATTCAGATATGCTGCATATAACTCCATATGAATTACAGAAGGGGTCAGTTCTAGGCACACTGCAGATGCTACAAAGAGCACTTTTCTCTAACATCAAAGATTGAAGCAATATTAATTTCATGAACTTTAATCATACTCTGACTTAAAATGGTGTCCATTCCCATCATAGTATTAGAAACCCCAAATACTTGGAGAAACTAAAGCAATAAACCCTATGATCAAATTTAATATCCCAAACTCCAAAGGCGAATGTAAAAAGATAAACAAAGAACTTAGAAACAAAATCTAATCCGCCAAATACAAATATGAACTGAAAATCACCACCTTTGTTAAAGACAACCACATGGACCTTTTCAGCTATGTCAGAAATCTAAGAAGCAGAACCTAGCAATGCATCGAGCTAATGCATAACAACAACATATACTCATCTCCAGAGGGCATCCAGAGGACATTGTCAACATACTAGAGGATTAATTTTTGGATAGACTTTACACCCTTATCTTCCTGTATCTTTATTTCACATAATAATATGCGCACATCCCTCTCTTAGCTGACTATAAAGAATGTCATGAGGACTATTCATCAAGGCAGAAAACACTTGAACCATTTGTCAAGCAAATGTGCCTGGCTGCATTCTTTTCAGCACCAAACACAAAACTAAAAACCTATACTAAATCTTTACTGTCTCAGACTCTCCATTGGATTTGTGTCAGAGATGTGGAGAACTGCTGTAATCAACCTACTCCACAAGGTAGAAATTGTCTTGAAGTCAATGTTAAAATAAGAAAACAGCTTTCTTTTGTGCCACATTTGTGAGGTAATTAGTTGGCTAGGGGGCAAGAAAGAACTGTGGGCAGTGGAAATAGTGGCCACTGCCCATCTCTGAATACAGATTTCTATTTTATTTCAATTTAGTGTGGTTATGCCAAGACCAGCTGTGGGGGAAGGGTCTGCTAGCACCAACTTTAGCCCTGCATCAGCAACTTTACCATGAATATCTTTTAGAACTTATGCCAATCAAATGTTATCACCAGGAATGGTTATGTGTTTTGGGGACAGTCAATGGAAGAAAGGAAAGAAAAGTAAGAATGATCACATTAAAGTGATCACTGCTCTGGCTTGATTATGGGTGTGTGGGTGGTGCAGAACTTAGTGACAGAGCAAGCGAGTTTAGAAAAAAGAGAAAAGGGGCAGGTGAAAAGGAAGAAACCAAAAATTGAACGTGGATGGATTAAAGAACATTACTGTAAGAAAAAAAGAGGAGAAGCAGAAGTTGATAATATGGCTCAAGCTGTGAATGTACAAAGGCAGCTGGATGAGAACTGCATGCTTGCAAATATAAAAAGGCAACAAAAACAGTTTGATTAATAAGACTAATGGCAATGTTCATTTCTTTGTAACAATTGATAGCTCAGATATTATTGAATTACATGCTGAAGGTTATTCAGATCTGGTAGTAAAAGATATTCTGGTAATTGAAGATTTGATTATTTCAGGAACTGATACTTACATTTGCACAGAAAATAATGAACAATGAATAGTGTTAAGCTTGCCAGGAGCAAAAATAGAGGATGTGAGTAAGGTCTTAGAATTACTTAATGTTAGGAAGTATGGATCTGTTTTTATTCAGTTTGGACAAATGATCTCATCCACAAGGACTCTCTGACTGTTAGCATGGAACTTACATCCCTCTTAGATAACATAGCTTGTACAGGTGTTAGGACATAGATTTAAAAATCACATATAGAACGGAAGGTCAGTTCACTTGTGAATGAAAAGATTTTTCAGGTTAATACCTACTTGAAAAAAATGTTCAAGTTTAAAGCAATGAAAATGTGTGGAGTATCTGAGCCTAATTTTGGGTCTATATGTTTAGACAGGATGGTGTGCACTTATCAAGATCAGGGAAAATAATTTTTGCAGCAGATATTTTGTAATATTTGAGAAACACAAGTCAGGATTTTTGCCAAGTCAAAAATTTAACAGTTCACAGATGGAGGCTCATTAATAATAACTTCTTTTATTGGAAGATTTGCTATGTTCACACAAGATTGATGCTGTTATAGTTTGTGTAACTTGGTTAAAGAACAATGACTAGAAACCAATTAATTCAGGGTATTAATGTTTTTACTGTAACAGACATTCTAACAAAAAATCAGGTGGAGGTATTATAATAGGATTAAAGATTGTTATGAGACCTGTGATTATTAAATGTTCAGTAATAACACCAGTACTGTAGATTATGTAACTATGGCAGTAAAAGCAAGCATGGAACATATAACAATTGTTGTAGTGCATAGGCTATCAAAGTCAAGTGCTGATGACCTAGAGGAATTCATACATTTCTTGCATGAAACACAAGAGGGAAGAATAATAGTGACTGAGGGCTTAAATTTACCAGAAACAAATTGGAATAATATTGACTCAACAACATTAGTAAGGAAATTATTTACAATGTATGTTCAGGAACAACAATTGCTTCACACTGTAAAAATAAAAGTCTACCGGGAAATGGAACATACTAGACTTTTGTTTGTGTTCCTAAAGAAATCACTTTTACTTCATTTCAGGTTTTAATACTGATGATGTACAATGATCATGGTGTTATAAAGATTAATCTTCTGCTAGATAATTCTTCCAAACTGAAATCTAAACCAATGCACAGAAGATTAATAACTGATTATATGGAAGCAAAATGGTCACTGTGTAAAACTAATTGGAGTGATGCATTCAATGTAAAAAATGCAGAAGGAATGTGGACAATTTTGAAAGAGAAATTGTTTGAATACAAAAACTTAATATCAAGATCTAAACACATAACCTTGGAGGGTACATTTCCACAGGAACAAGATACTTGAATAAGGTGAGAGACAAAAAATGTAAGAGATGAAAAATGTCAAACTACAACTGTGAAAAATAAAATAAACAAGCTGTACAGACAAATTAAACACAGAGTGAGACAAGATCAAGAAAAATTTGAAGACAGAGCATAATAAGAAACCATAATATAGATACATGTGTTATGGTTGGAGTAAAGCCATACAAATTTTTACGATGCGTGTAGATTCTAAAATGTATTCTCAAACACAACAGATTACAGATATATGTCCAAAATCTTATACATAACAATTTGACTCCACAAAAGGTGTAAGGAATTATCCTAGTGATATTAGGTAATGTCAGACACTGAAATCAAATTAGATTATTTTGAAAAAGAATTATGTAAACTGGATCCAAACAAAGCACAGGGAGGAGATGGCATTGGTAATAGTGACCTGAGAACACTTCAGCATGAACTTACAGCACCATTATATCTGTTATTTATTAGGTCATATAAATATAGGGAAATTCCTCCAGATTGGAGATGTGCACATGTTAAAACTGTATTTAAGGGAAAGGGAATGAGGACAAACCCAGAGTCATACAGACCTGTACGTTTACTTTCATGTCGTGAAAAAATAATATAGAATGTTATTTTTGATAAATCGTTCTCAGAACTGAAAAAGTTACAACTTGAAACCATATATCAGTATGTATAAATAGCAGCTATGAATGAAAAATTGTGCTGTGATGTAATTGATACAGATTTGAATTCAGCATTTGATAAGGTCATACATAAAACACTGACCAATAAATTAGTACAACTAGGTACTGATGTACTATTGATAAGATAAATAACTGCATGTCTAACAAATAGGGCATGCCAAGTATCTTGCAACAATTGGACAGGGGAAATTCAAGGTTACAGTGAGGGTATCCCACAGGGCTCTATCCTGGGCCTATATTTGTTTAGATTCTATTTTTTGGATATCTTTTTCATTTGAGGTGTTCTACAGTCTGTATGCAGATGATTTGAAAATAAGTAAACTGATTACATATGTTACAGATATAGCATGCCTGCAAAAGAACTTAATTAAATTGACCATTTTGGGACAGGAGAATAATATACTGATAAAAGCATAAAAATTAGCATATGAGATTTGGGAGACATAAATTGAAAGGTAAATATTTAGTACAGCACACAGAGATGGAAACTGTAGATTAATGTAATTATTTGGGTATATTGGTAGATCCAACTTTGAGTTTTTCTAATCATATTAACCAATTGGTTAATGATAGTTGTAGAACTATAGGGTGTGTAAAAGATTTATAAAGTCTAGGAAATCCAAAATGATGAAGCCATTATTTAATAGTTATATTAGACCTAACCTTGAATATGGAATAACAAAACGAAAACCTTATAAGAAAACAAATATGAGCAAACTAGGAACAGTGGAAATATACTAAGGACATCCACAGATGTGAAAATGTAAGTTATTCTGAAAGACTAAAATATCGAAACGTAAACAGTGTCCTATACAGATATTTAACTAATTTCCTCCAGTACAGCTCTTTTGAGTTTGCACCTTTAATTCTCAATGAATGTGGCTTGAGCCTTTAAAAACAAAGTTATCACCTTACTGTTCTAACAAATACTCGTTGACAGAGGTCAGATATCAATACAATTGTATTTGCCATCATGTATGCTTCATGATTAAAATAGTCTAACACCTTGAGTGTAGCATGGTTTTGGAATTATTAATGTAAATATGAACAAGCAATATTTGTTGAGTAGAGGTGCATTAGAAGGTAACTGCTGAAATACCTGGAGGCACACTTGACTGTAATATATGAAAGTAAATGACAGTCATAAGATCAATAATGAATGATTATCAATACAATTTATTTGGGGGAAATATATATTAACAAGCAATGTGGCCAGATATGTGATTCCATCACAATTAAAGGTAGTGTACCCTCTCAGAAGGTACATACTCCACTACAAACGTATGCGTATGTTTAGTACCCAAGTGTCTTAATGCAAGTCACTGAATATTTTTACTGTGAACCATCTTTGGGAAAATTGCATAGAGTATCTTATACAGAGTTGGTAAATCCAATGTTTCAGAATAGTTTTTGTTGCCACAGTCTGCCACTATGCCAGGCTTCCACTGGAAGACAATTTGATCTCTGCAAAAATGGTTGGGTAAAACTAATGTACAAAATATGCACTATATTTTCAGTGTGCTAGAAGTAAAACTCGTAAATATATCCCCAGAAAAAATGTGCATTGTTTTCAGTTGCAACATGCAATACTACAATGCTATGCTATAATGCTACGCTTTCAAATGGCTCAAGCTGTGAAGTCAAATTCAGTGGTCTGCTGCACTGCACATTCTGTTAGAATTGCAAACTTGGTTGTGCTTTGTAACAGAATATCCTGTTATTTTGAGAATGTTTTGCAGTGAAATATTGAAGGGAGACAGCGATATAGGCTAAGATTCAGAAAGGCTTACAACAAGGGGAAGTCAACACAGGCAGTTGCCTCCTAATGGAAAGCCATTCTGATTCATTAACCACCATATTGTTCAGTTTTCTTGCAAGCTAATGCAGCAAACTGGGAAGTGATGGCTAATGTTAACGAGCCAGGTTCTTTCCCAGATATGCCAGAGATACCTAATTTAAACTTCCATCAGGGATGTTGCTGACCTGTTGATTTCTATAGAGGCAGTCACAGTACAGTTAAGTTCTGCAAAGATGTTGGGCTGTGTTAATGGTATTTTTTTGTGGATGTATGTGAGCATGTCTGCATGAATAAAGCCAGATGAATGGGTGACTGTGTGTTGTGTTTGTGTGTGTGTGTGTGTGTGTGTGTGTGTGTGTGTGTGTGTGTGTGTGTGTGTGTGTGTGTGTGTGTGTGTGTGTGTGTGCGTGTATGTGTGTTTATATATGCATATATGTATATGTATATGTGTATATATATATATATATATATATATATATATATATATATATATATATATATATATATTTGCATATATGTATATGTATATGTGTATATATATATATATATATATATATATATATATATATATATATATATATATAGTTTCCCTTCACAAGATCGAATGGATGGAAGCTCGAAATTCATAATCTCAAGACCAGAATCTTGAAATTCCATTCACTCACAATTGTGAATGGGAGCCTTAGGTTTAAAAAAAATAAAAAGGTAACTAACCTTATTGCAGGGGGCCAGGTCCCCCTGTACCCTAGCAGTTTAAATATGAGTGTTCAGTGACCGCACAATAGTGGAGGAATGGAAAATCTTCCGTTTTGCGCTTACGTGTATAGCGCAAAATGGGAGATTTCCCTTTCCTTCACTATAGTGCTATCTCGGAGTAGGTATATTTAAGTACGGGGGGTGTGGAGGGTGCAGGGGGGCAAAGCCCCCCTGCAAAAACATTTGAAAGGTGTTAATTTTTTTTGTCCATTTCATATGTTTGAGTTTCTCTAAATTCGAGATTCTGGTTTCGAGTTTATGACTTTCGAGTTTAGAGACATTCGATCATATGAAGGGGACCATATATATATATATATATATATATATATATATATATATATATATATATATATATATATATATATATCACATGGCTGGCTTGCTTGTTAAGTGAATGTGAGTATGCGTCTGTTGAGTGTAGGGGTGCTTTTGTCAACACTTCCACTGTCAGACAGAACTAGTGGTAAAGGCTAAACAACAGTGATTCAGAGACATCCCAACTGACAATGAAGTCTTTCTCATAGGTGCCATAGTTGTCTCGGAATTGCATTTTCTCACTATCATGCAAGTGACATATCTGGGCTAAGCAGTCTACGTGAATGTTAAGGATATTTCTTAACCCCAGGGATAATTTTCTAAAGAATGGCCACATTGGCATTAATTCATGTGTCCTCACCTCCATAGTATGACATTTTGCATTATACCCTGTTTTAATTGCAGAATTTTTCATGAGCATGCTCAGTTATGCTGTGCAAAGTAATGGCCTAAAATACTTCTTTATTGAGTTCTCTATGTTTCAGAAGAATATGTATTTTTTCTTCAGCTGCAAAATGATGTGGCTGCAATATTATACTTTCAGGTGGGAAAAGCAAAAATGATGTCATAAAATTCATAGTTCAGATATACTGCAAGCTCTAAGGTCAGAATGATAGCCTTATATGAGTACTCTTGCTGTCTTTTACTTAATGTTTTGAAATGAAATCTCAAAGTGTGACAAAGGCATAGGTTCTGAAAGACAGGATTCCGTGACTTTAGTTCATGTCCCTTTTATTCCACAGTCTAACATTTTATATTACACTCTGGGTTCATTGTGGGTCCTATGGTGAATGTCTGTTCAGAAAGCTGAATAGAATAATATCCTACAATACTTCTTAGTTGTGTTTTCAATACATCATAAGTAACACTCATTTTATTTCTCCTCTTCTTAGGAAAATATGCTTATTTTATGTGCTTTGACAAACTTGTACATATCTGAGATTCTAGCCACTAGTTTCCCTCAAAACTATTAAGCTGCAAAACAAAATGTGGCCTTGTACTGCAAATTTTGTAAAATAGTTTGAAGTATTGGATGGACTTTGCTATTTGAAGTTAAGGCTGAATTCAGGTCAACATGTAAATTGACAGAATACAATGTTACAAAATAATCACTTGAAGAGTTAAAACATAAACATAAGGCTGACATGATTTCAGACCTATAAGTAGAGTGTGTTTCAGTGTAAAAGTGATGTTTTCATTCTTTAAATTTATTGAGGCATAAAATAGCATTATATTTTTTCATTGAAATGGTGTTTTATAGATAATTTTTCTAGCTGAGAGTATTACGTGTCTGAGATGTTAAGGAGTTGCTTCCTATACCCATGTTGCAGGACTTAACAAAGACAAAGTAGGACCGGACTGACACGTGAGCTTAGATCTATTTCCCAATTATTTTAAGAAACCCACATTTGCTGTATGTTGTTGAAGGTAGCAATAAGTGTTACTACTCTATTCTCCTTGCTACATACCTTGATACTTCACAGCAAAAGCTAAGGTGGTGTGTTTCAGTTAATTTTACCCCAATGCTTACAAATATCCTATTGGATGAATATTATTAGAGGTACCAGTAGGTGCTACTGCTCCATGTTCCATGCCACATCTCTTCACCTTCTGAAGTAAAAGGCAAGATGGTAGCTGCACATACACAAGTGCTCCTGACTCTAACTTTTCCCATCACTTACAAATACTCAACATCTGTCAGACAGTGTATAAGGCAAACCTTATTTTTACTATGGCCACAAACAAAAGCTTGGCAAAAAAGTAGTAGAGAAATATATTGTTCTATACTGCATGCATAAGTTGGTTACTTTGCATTTATTTTTCATATTTAAATATTGTTCTGTGTCACATGCAAAGTGAACGATTTTGTATTTTTTCTGTTAAATATAGTTATGCACTGCATGCAGGAGTGGGCTATTTTGCATTTTTCTCCAGGATGGATTGATAACACTGATCTAGTGTTTGGGCATTTTTAAAACTCCTTCAAAAACAAGGCGTAGGTGTACTATAAATAAACTTCAAAACCAATAACAAGTACACCAAGTGTGGAGAACTAAACAGCCACCAAATCTGAAAGTGTTTTAAAAACACACCAAAGCAACCTTCCACATAAATCGGTTTAAGCACAAAACAAAGTTTAAAATCAGCTTTTCATCCCAATAAACTGATTGAAATGGGTCTTCAGCAGAACTAATTGATATTAACTCATTAAAATATTTATAATCTTCACTTCAAATCACATGGTCAATTAATGGCAATTCATAGGATCATAGGCTCTACTAGGATCTTTACTAGGCTAATGGCCCTAATGTTCTTAATAGTCTAACCAAATTCAATCCATGTTTCCAAGGGTGTCTGGTTCAAGCAGACACTAACATCAGCACATACTGCTCCTGTCCAAGAGGGTCACAGGTAGAAACCCTGGGGTGAATTTCCAATCGTCCAAATTATGCTGAAATAGGGCCATTGGTGGACCCTGTTTAACATGAACAGGAAGTTGTTCCAAAGGTAGGGCAACCTCTGTGAGACAAATTTGTCTCTTCAGCAAGTTCTGTTGATGTCACATACATGTTTGATGTCTTTTGAGTGAGTGACCCATATGCCATTTGACTTGCAAATGTGCAGCATTTCCATTAAAGCTGGGTCAGCGATTGCTCTATATGGAAGGTGCAGGTCACCTCTGAGCAGTCTGTTTGACAAAGAGTAAAGTGACAATGATTTCAGTCTGTCCACATAAGACAGATCTTCAATACCCTGAATTTTCTTTGTTAGGAACCTTTGTGGTCTCTCCACTTTCTGGAGGTCTTTGGAAAGGAATATACCAAAGGGAGCATTGTTCTCTATTATTGGCCTGATGAAAGAAGAGTACAGGGGGGTTATAACCTCTTTTTTTCCAGAGGTAATGCCCCTACTTATGAGATGAGTAATATGAAATGCCTTTCCTTATCACTGTGGAGACATGGTGATCAAAGTTATGGTTGCTGATGGCCTGTGTGCCCAGATCTCTCACCACTGACTGTGTGTTAGGATATTGCTATTGATGTGGTGGTTTGGCACCAGTCATTTGTCTGTGGAAGACTTTTTTGCAGGATGTTGACATCAATAGGGGTGGCACCAGTCATTTGTCTGTGGAAGACCTTCTTGCAGGATGTTGACATCATTAGGGGGTTCAATGATCGCTAGCAGTTTGCAGTCATCAGCAAACTTTGTCAGCCAATGTCCTTTACTTTTAGCCTATACTTTGGAGCATTAGAGTCTGAACAGTAGGGGTCCCAGAATTGATCCCCATTGCTTATGGGTTATGGGTCTGATGGAGGAGGTGAAGTCCCCTATTTTGACCATATAGGTTATATCAGTGAGTCAGTTTGCAACTCACCTGACACTATATGGGTTGATACCCAGCTTGGAGAATTTATCAATGATGCCTGAGTGGGGGATTGTGTCAAAGGCATCAGCTAAGTCTAGGGAGGCCGTATGCCCTGATTTACCCTCGTCTAGGGCTTTGGTGACTGTCTCAAAGAAGTCCACCAAGTTTAACAGGTATGATCTCTCCTTGACAAAGCCAAACTCGTTGAAGTTAAGTGTTTGGAGATTGCCTATATCATTGCTAATAAAGTCCAGGATGATTTGTTCCATGGCCTTGCAGATGATGCTGGTCAGGTTAAGGGGTCTATAGTTCCCAGGATCCATGGATGTGCTCTCTTTTTGCAAAGGGAGGACGGTAGCTGTTTTCCATTCCACTGGGATGAAGCCAGTGCTTAGACTGTGATTGAAAAGCATGCCCAATGGTGATGCCAATTCCTGTTTTAACTTATGTAGAAACAGCCCTGGATGTTGTCTGGTCCCATAGAGGCTGTGATTTTGGGTCTATATTATAAAGACGAAAGTTTACTTACCCAAATATCTAAACGTCGACACATATTCTGCAAACTGCATATACACCAAATGCCCTAAACCGTGAAATTCAAAAAGTCGAACTATCATACTTGTCCCACCCCACCGCCCACTACATACTACCTACACAAACAAACTAAATAAACCACATACATACATTAACCAAAACCCTACTTATAACCCTAAACGAAACCCTACTTCTAACCCTACACTAAATCTTACATATACCACCATGTATGCACTTAACTTAACCCGCACCCTAACCCTATCTATCGCACACTTACCTTAAAAAGCTAAACCCAAACAAACTAAATAATCCACACACATACACTTAACAAAACTCTACTTCTAACCCTGCACTAAATCTAACACACGTTACCATCTATGCATTTACCTTAACCCGCACCTTAACCCTAAGGTCCATAACTATCACACACTTACCTTACGGAGCTATACCGCAGAAGGGCCAACCATGATGATTCAATGTTTTTGCTTTTGCTCTTCTGGAGATCAATGTTTTCATGGTTCGATGAAGATGGGTTGACATTTAGGCATTCGGGTAAGTAAATGTTCGTCTTTATGATATAGACCTGTGATTTTAGCCTTGGAGAGGGTGTTGAAGGCCTGCTCCTTAGAGATACTAAATGGAGGACAAGTGTTAGGGATGCTTTGGGTATATGTGGCATGGACAGGGGACTGAAGTTTTCACTGAACCTGTCAGCCACCAGATTTGCTATATTCACAGGTTCTGTATATGTAGTACCATTAACTATGAGTTCAGTGCAAATCTGGGCCTTACCTTTGAGGTTATGGATTTAACTAAAGAACACCTAGTGGTTATCTTTAGTTAGGGAAACTAATTTGGATTCATACTAGCTTTGCAGTGCTTTACTAGGAGTCTTATTTGCTTGTTTAAGTTGAGGAGGGAGTGTTTCCAGTTTTGACACCATTCCTTCCTACTCTTAGACAGCAATTTCTTTCATCTGTTGTATAGCCTATTAATGTCAGTTGTCCACCAGGCAGCATTTGTTTTTCCTTGAAGATCTTGGTTTGGTTGTATCAGGTACAGCACAGTCAATGCAATTGTACAGGTGCTCGTATAAAGCATTGGTGTATAACTCAGCATAGGTGCCTGTTCCATTAGTGGGGGGAGGAGCTATGAAGCTATTTAAGCTGTCACATAAGAGGCTGTAATTAGCCTTGGAGAAGTTTTTTAGTCTATAGTTTTTTTAGTTGTTGCTGGGGGGGTGTTCCTGTGTTATAGTTACTTCTAGTAAGGATTGAACTGTGGTTAGATCTCACCAGGTATGGCCACACATTGGGGTTGGTGCAGCAGTCCCCCATGTTGGTGAGCACCAGATTCGGGATGTTTAAACCCCTTCTGGGTGTGTCAACCAGCTGGTCAAGGGCAATGGAGTTAACAAAATCCAAGTACCTTTGGGCAAGTGAGTTAGAACACATATAATTTACCCAGTCAATGAATGGGTAGTTAAAGTCACTCAAAACAAGTGTTTGGTTGTATCTTGATTGACTCGAGTAGATCCAAGTAGGCTGAGTGGATGTCCTCATTATTGGAGGGGGTTCTATAGCTGACAATGACCTGAAGATGGGTCTTACCTACAGTCAATTTTACCTGAAGTAATTCAAGGGATCATGCTGTTTAACCAATCTAGAGGTGTATTTATCTCTAATGAATATTGATACAGCATCTCCTTTTGTCCTTATGTATTCAGTTTATGGTCTGAATGTATGGAAGAAAATGTAATGTGGTATAGCAGGGGTGCTCCCTTCAGCCTGAAACCAGGTCTCAGTGACTTCACAAATGTCAGCATCTTCAAAGCAGAGGTGACGGAAGCTGTTGAAGACTTGGGGGGGGGGTGAGAGGGGCATTTAGTGATCTAAAAAGGGCAATTTTTTAAAACTATTTACTACCCAGTGGAGGCTGGTGACTTCAAATCAAAGGGGGGCTGCAGGAGATAGATGAATGGGTGGGGCCAATGGGAAGGGGTGTGGCCAAGTAGAAAATGGTGGACCTATGCTCAAAACCACAAAAACTGGGACTTTAATTAAATATGCTGCCCTGGGTGCCAAACCATCATTATGAGAGTCCAATCAAGACAAAATGAAGTCTAGAAGAAAAAATATTTCAGTGCATTGGCTACATGACAGCTTACTTAATATATAGATAGAAACAAAAAGGTTGTGAGGCATGAACAAATAAATTACTTTTTATATATATTACTGGAATGCCAGTCAAAATCAAGTATAAAAAAACAGGCAGCACTCAACTCAAACCACTTCTCCTTGCACTGCAGTTCTAATTATAATTTATATTTGGCTTTATAAAAGTACCAAGTAATATGCTGAAAATAGCAATCTCTTTGATACCCCCACTAGTAAAAATGTTTCCTATCCAAAAAAGACCTGCTGCCTGACAACAACTATCTACTTTGATCATGTTATCCTCATGAAACAAGTAAAAAATGAACAGCAAACAAGAATCAAGGTCAAGATAAATTGCTTAAAGTATTACTGCACAGGTTATGGACCACACATGATAGATTGGCATGCTGTTTAGTTTACTGGTAAAGCCTGAAAAGATGACTGCAAGTCCCCAACAAATGGAGTGAGCTTCTGAAAATACTGTAATCCTGTCCTTTATTACAAATACTGTCTTATGCATTTCAATACCTAAGGCTTATACGTTATCTAGTTATGTAATTATTATCTGCATGGCAACAACAAAAAGGCTTTCAATGTCATTAATTCTTTAACAGTATGCTTATTAAAGCTTACTTGCATCTTACAATCTCAGACAAGCTTACCTGATGGTCATTAAAGTATTGCTACTTAAACACAGAGCAACAGGCATTTTCTGAATAATAATAAGCATAAATCAACAGCTCAAAAATATGACAGAAAACCAGAACATTCTTCAAAATCAAGGACAGATGAAAAGTCACCATAGTGCTTGTGTCTACCTTGGATGGGGGATACTCTGCACACTTACACTGCATAACTGCTCCTTGCCTTGCTTGGACACATCCAGAGTCACTACATGGGGGAGTGTGATGCAACAAGCATGTCATAATTTGAAATATCTCTGGCCGACAGTAATGGCCCTGACACATTTGTCATACCTCTCAACCTTACAGCAAGAAATCTGAACAAAGCCATAAATAGAAGTGGGACAAAGGCCCAAAAATAAAGACAGTTTATAAATATTGCTCTTATAAACATAGAATGATAATAGAATAGTAGGTCTTGCATTAGTATGGATTTTCTGAAGGGTATGAAATCTAAAACTCAAATGTCTGTCATTATTTTCTAACTTCAATCTTTAATGATTTTCCACTAATTTGCCAGAAAACCACAATTTTATGAAAGACCAAAAAATGTGATTCAAAAATATAAAATAGCAACACAATACAGCTGAGAACCTGTCAAAGAATGGACACTTGTTAATATTAGTACTGTTAAGTTGAGCAGTTGACAAAATAAGAGAATCTACATGCATTATCTATAATTATGATGAATTCTATTCTGTAAACTAATATGTAACAATTATTTTCTTTAAAATTGCCACTCACTTGGAGGAGGGATTAGGGGATTTGCAACATTTTGAGAGAGGGAGAGGAACATTTGATTATATTGGGATATATATAGCTAAATATTTGTGTTATACCTAATTGTATTACCTACCTCAACCTGGCCAAGTTCAATACAAATATAACATAAAACATAACAACACACACTATGTTGTATATTAAAATTATGTTATTAAATATACTGTTGTATCTAAACTTAGCATTTTTGAAGTTTATGAAGTTCAAAACCTAAATTTAGTGTGTTATTTTTTATTTTATTTTTCAAATAATTTACTAATTACCAAATTTTAAAACCACAAAACCAATAGAAAAAATTCAAAAAAAATCAATTAAAAAATTAAAAATCAAAAATAAAAGAAGTAAAAGAGTTATAGATCTTTAGGGGAGCTTTGCTCCCCCAAAAAAAAAAGTGCCAAATGAATGGAAAAAAAAAAAACCCCCAAAATGTCCAAATTCACTCCTGGCATCCTTCATTCCATTTATCCCTCATACAATGTGCATACTTCTTTTTTACTTTGATTATTTGGATTATTGTTAAAGTTTTTATTTTACATTTTATTTTTTATTTTTATTTTACATTTGACTAACACAGCACAACAAAAATAGACATCTGCTAAAATAAACTTAGCACTAAAAATCAATGAACTTAGCAGTCAAGAAAGTATCTTCTGCCCTTGAAAGTCAACATTGAAACCCAAATTCAGAACCCCACATTCACAGAGAACAAGATTAATAGTGATACTTGGAATTGGAAAAATAGCAACACAAAAACAGAAAAAAGGCAAACAAAAAAAGGTCCCATTGTAAACAACAAACAAAAACAACAAACCAAAAAAAAATATATAATATTATATGCTTTTTCACCCATGACCATGGCATCTTCACAATAGTACAATTTATATATGCTATATATATATATATACTAAGACTAATGTTGAAACCAATGAGTGACTTCCATCAGTCTTGCATGTTAATTAGAAATATCTTGTTCTAAGTTAAAATAGAATAGAATAGAATAAAATCAAATAAAATAAAATAAAATAATATAAAGACAATATAACACTATAATACTTACAAACAAACAACCTAAAATGTATATAAAATTGTATAATAATATTCTGATTTTTTTGTAATAATACAATGTTTTAGAAGACTGTGATAATTATTAAAAAAATAAATAGTAAAAACAATGTTAACCATTAGAAATTAAGTACATATTTGTATGTATATTTTGCATACCAAAAACATAAAAAATGTGTCAAAAAACTTTTCTAATGTCCAGTTAATCATATGCAATATGATTTGTGTTTTAATATACTTGAAATGGAAATGTAGTCATTAATTCCAGGTGGATTGGTGGCATCCAATCTCAATTGCCATAAACATTTCTTTGCTTCCAATACATTTTTGTCATCACCTCCTTTAGTGTTGTTTGGAATTCTGCCAATCACAAAAAATATAAGTCTCTTGAATTGATTACATTTCTGGCTGTGTAAATATAATGAACTCACTGTTTTTTTTGTTTTTAATGTACCTTGTGTGTTCCAAAATTCATAGCCTAAGTTTTCTGATGGTCTTCCCTACATAGAAAGTGGGACAACTTGTGCACGTCACAATATAAACCACCATTTTGGTATTGCAATTGCAATAACCAGGACATCTAATGGTTCTCCTATAGTTCTGAACTGCTACATAGGGTCCATCATTTATAAACTTACAAGTACTGCATAGGCCACATTTACTCATTTTAGACATTTTGTGTATGTTCTTATTGGTACCCGTCTCTAATAGTTGTTTCAAATTCATGCCCCTGCTGTATGTTATCTCAGAATAACAACCAATAATATCCGTGAGTTTGGTTTTGTTCTTAAAAACACTAAGCCATGTCTCATGTACTATAGTAGCAATTTTAGATGCTGTTTCATTAAATGGTAGTATCAAAGCATCCCTTTTCTTTCTCTTTTCATTATTTGATGTTACACTATCCATTCCAAATTTGATGATGGGTTTGTATATATGATTTCTTTTTGCCATCACCTCATTCCTACTGTTATTCAGTAAATCCTGGCAGTATCCTCTGTCACAAAACATGTTAATAAGTTTCCCTATTTCCTCTTGAAATGCTCTGTCATCATTCACTATTCTAGATAATCTAACCATCTGCCCTTTCACTAAGTTCTTTTTTTGGAATTGGGGATGGCAACTCTCATAGTGTAGGAATGAGTTTGAGTAAGTCTTCGTATGGAATATATTGAAATCAAGTCTATCCATTTCCTTATAGAATAATATATCAAGATATTCACATCTGGTATCGTAAATCCTACATGCATGATTTTTTTTTTTGTTTTGGTTTTCAGCCCTGCAGTCCAATAGGACAAGCCGCCACGGTTACTACCACAACATAGGTTCACTTGGGGAACATTTTAAGCTTAATCAATTTCACTTTTGGTGCTTGAATTAACATTTCCTGGTTGGTTTTGCCTATCTCATGGCTGAATATTGTATATTAGCCCTAGTGAGAATAAATGTGATACTATAGATAATTTGAGGGGACCCATGTAAGGGATGCAGCATTTAGGAACTACCTCTATCCATTAGTGGCACGAGGGGCAATCCTGAAGTACATTTTGTATTACCCATCCTTAGATCCAAGTTGCATTTGAATATGGACAGGGATGAGCTTTGTTTTACTTGAATGGATACTATATTATGGAACAGCGGTAGCCTCTGTGATATATATCCATCTGTCCACAACATTCAGTTTAGATACCTGGACTGAGTATTTCTGATGCCATTTGACTTGCTGATGTTCAGTAGGTTCATATGTATTAGGTTGGAGGATGCCTTGTATGCCAGACACATCACCTCTAAGCACTCTGTAGGATACTGAGTATAGTGATAAATCTTTGAGGTGGTCCATGAAAGACCTGTTGTTTAGGACTTGTACCCCTTTAGCAAGGTATCTCTGTGGGTATTCCAATTGTTACATGCATCTGGACAAATACATGCCAAAGTAGGCATTATACAAAATGATTGACCTAATGAGGGCTTTATAAAGGGGGGCAATAACATCTCTAGATCTAGTCACAATCAATTTGTTTATAAGCTATGCAAAATAGAAATACTTTCTTATGACTCTGTGCACATGTTGGTCAAAAGTTAGGTCACTGTACACACAAGTTCAAAATGCCAGACAAGTGGGTCAGTTCTCAGGGGGCATTGCCAATTTGGCAGTTCCCTGGATTAGATGACTTCCCAAAGGATATGATAATGTATTTCATGGAGTTTAGTTTCAATTCATGATTTGGGCACCAGTTATTGTTTGGGACAAATCTTCCTGCATGATGGTTAAGTCACTTGGGGATTCATTAACTGCTCCTAGTTTGCAGTCATCTCAAACTTAGTCGGCCAAAGCCCTTTGGCATTTCCTTTTACTTTTGAGATGTATATGCCAAACAGAGAAATTCTCAGCACCGAACCCTATGGGACTCCATTGATGACTAGTCTCTTTCCCTATTTTGATCTCCTGCATCCTGTGAGCAAGCATACATATTTGTGTTCTTTGATTCACCTTCCTGGTTGTACTAACCTGATTGTATTAAATTATATTCCTTGTATAATACAGCACCACTTGTTAGAATGTGTTTTAAATTTGTAGTTTGGAACAGTCTTCTAGTAAGAAATGAAACAAAATGTATGAACCAATAATGAAAAAAACTACCCATTTCAGAAAATGTTAGCCATAAAAGGCCACTGAAACATTACAATCCACCAATATCAGTAAATCTGCAGAAGTAAGTCATCTAAATAATTCCACATTAAAGGGATCTGTAACTAATGAAGAGGTTGCTGCTAGCAAACACCTTTATAGTTCATTGTTTCATCTACAAATAAAGTGCCTGTTTCCCTTGAAGAATAAATTGCCTATGCTACATTATAAAAATGATAAGCTAGTAATTTTGCAATTGGGAACGGATGGCAAACTGAGTTACTCAGTAACTCTTCCAAACGAGAACATTCATAGGACTGCAGCATCCACTCTTTTTAAAGTATAACACAGTACAATATCAGCAATACATCTGCCATCTATAAGAATAGAACCCATAGCCTTCCACATCAAACACAAGTATACTACCTGCTGTGCTACTAACAATGCAAGCAGCTTAGCATAAGTAGCATTAAACTTATCTTCCCCCAAAGTTCTCAGCTCCTTGTAAAATCCAATTGACACTCAACTAAATCTCTCAACTGCAGCACAAGAAATCTGGAAAAAGCCAACATTTATTTGGGGGGGGGGAGCCAAAACCAGGGATACATTTTAAATAGTGTTTATATAATCTTAGAAAGTTGCTAAAATAAAGTGTTTTGTGTTACCGTGTGTTTCCTGAAAAATAGGAAGACTGAAAATTAAAGAGCTATCATTACTTAGTGAATTCAGTTCTCACTGATTTGGCAGAAAACCACAAATTTTAAGAGGAACAGACCAAAAGTATGAGCCAAATATTCTGTGAAAATCTGGACAGTTGAGAGCTATGGACTCAAATCCCCAAATCACAAGTGGTGGTATGTGTAGAGAATTCAGGCTCTTGTTTGAGCCTGAGTAACACTAACCACCAGGTATGCCTAACTGAGGCATTATACACACACACACACACACACACACACACACACACACGGGTGCAGCATAACTCATGCAAATAAAATAACTAAACTCTCCTTACCGGCATGACTCTCACTCTGGTAGCACCGACAGAACAACAGCAGCATAACTTCTGTAACACAGAGCAATAAGAGAACAATAGCAGCTAGTTTAGTTCGTTTAACTTCTGTGCACGAATCTGCATTAGCGTGAAATCTCCACTTCATTAATTTTTCCTGACAGGTCTTGCAGCTATAAAAGTGGGTGGGCTCCCCCTCCCCCTGGCTGTATGGTTCCGGCACCCATGCTTCCAAGGTGAGGACTGCTTACAGTCAGTGGAGTTTCTGGTTGAGGTTGTTTTTAGAGAGTATTTTTATGTTGGGAATTTTGTTCTTTTGACATTATTAAAAAAGGCCCTATGGGGGTGGTAACAGCCTTAGCTAGTAACCAAAATCCCAGGGGTTTCAGATGAAAACCAGCTCTGGCAAAGCATTGAGGTCTGCTGTTAATGTCATTTCAGGCTGACAGACACTGGATCCCCTTTGAATGACAACAGAAACTAAGACAATTGTTGAAGTCAATCATTTTTGGTTTGTATTGAGGTGTCATCCTAGGCGAAAGTAAATTACTACTTAAAGCTATGGACATACCTGCCTGAGACACATAATCAGAGAGCTCAGTCATGTCTCTCGTCATATAGTTCAGTGAAGTATGTCTCATGTCATTCACACCAAAATGGAGTATGATGGAGACATAACATTGCCTCTTGTTGAGAGACATGAGTGTGTTTGTGATGTGGTATATCCTAGCACCTGACAGACAGCTGACTATGACCTTTTCCTTATTTAACCTGGTGAGAGGGACATCTGTGTGTCTCACAATTGAGTTGCCTATGACTAAGATGTTTGTTTTTGTATTATACCTTAGGAGCTTGACTGGCTAGACACTGTTGTGTGATATATTATGTTTATGATGTCCTGCAGAGGAGATATTATGTGAATCGTGCTTGTGTTTGTGTTTGGGAGGTCCCAGATATTTAGGTAAGCTTCTGGTAAGCACCTCCGCATATGTAGGTTTATGTGTTATTGGTTTGGTAGGTGCAGGAGGTGAGGTGTGCATGCTGACAACCTGCTTAGTATCAGATGAACTGACTAGTGAGCAAGAGACACTGGATTCTAGGTTCTTGATATAGATGCATCTCTCACATATTGAATTTGTGTGGACTAGAAAAAGTTGGTTGTCAGTGTACCTGAGACAATTGCTACATTGCCTCAGGATCTCCTTGTCAATCCGGCTGGCTGGAGAAACTGTGGGAAATTGTCCATCCATAATACTAGGTAAGTTGATGTGGTCAGAAAACAGGGAGAGGACAGGAAGGACCAGGTAAAGTACAAGATAGGAGAAGTGGACGAAAAATACAAAGAGTTAGTGGACAGGATCTGTGCTGGTACCTAAGGAACTTTGCTGAACGTATCTGTCAGTGACGGACAATCGTGAGAATTCATTGATGGAGCACCAGCAGAGTTCTAAGGGAAAATTTGTAGGCAGAAGTGTTTACATCTATAACAGCTAATGGTGTCCACCGCTACTCAGCAGTGCGCAACGTGCATACAAGCTTAAACCCGTGTAAATGCAGTGCTTATGTAGCAAACCAGAGCAAACTGATTTAAACAGATTAACCAATGAAAAAGCTCAAAACTGAGCCCTGTTCCAGCAACCTTCAATCATAGGAGTTCTAACTTCACACTCCTGCCACTAGGGTGCAGGGGAACCTTCTACAACAAAAGATGATCAGGTTTAGTGCTCAAGTTATACAAACAGAACTAGATTCAGCAGGTCTGAATCTAGTCTATGCTACATCAACCAAAGTGCAACAATTTCAGAAAAAAGTAACAGTTCAAATAAGCAGTGATATGGTAAAAATGCAGTTCAAAAGTGCAATATACAGCAAAAAATTCTACTTAAGTTTTGCAGAATCAGCAGATGGCTTGGATTGGTCAGATAAATACAGCAGAGCAGTAGCTGGTCGCTAAACTCTTTTTAAAGGAAAAGCCATTATTTAATCACTTAAGCATGTAAACACGTTGTACACCATAAACTAATATGAAACTTGTCTAAATAAAATATAATACAATATAATAAAGTGAGGTTTAAAAAATTGTATAATAAATACAATCAAAGCTTGGCTGCCATCTGAGTGACACCTCCAGGTGCATCTATGGTTAACTCTTACTGACGCCTCTAGGCGTCAAATATTGCTTGTTCATATTTGCATCAATAATTCAAACCATACTATGTACACAGTTTTAAAAGATTTCATCTTAAAACTTTCATGATGGCAAACTCAATTGCATTAATATTTGACCTTGTCTGTTGCTGGTAAAGAGATATTAAATGTTGTTTTATGGCATAAATTTATATAGATCTAATGTTCACATTTTTCTAAAAATCTCAACAACCAAGTAACATGGACAGAACTCCTTAGCCTTTTATGAAAGCTCTGAGCTAGATGAATAAAATGCTGCTGACTGTACATGTGCAACTTGAGCTGTTGCTGAGATATTGTAAATTGTTTGCAAAATATTACAAATGTAATAGTTACTCACCCAGATTTAATAAACTCCATGTAGGAATAGTGTAAGTCCAAGAGGGTGTGTACTGTGGCTGTGTCTGCAGCTCCCACTCAGCAGTGTCCCTTGCATACTAATGAAGGACCGCTACTGAGAGAGAGAGAGAGGGGGACATGTAACACGGTTACAGAATCAGTGAAGAGGGTGTGTTACAGTGTCCGCAGATGATTAACACACTTAAATAATGAAACAAAACATGTTTAAATATTTTTTTTGTTTGCACGGCACAGTGGTTAGCAATAGACAAGTGCCAGACATCTAAAAATAGAAACTGTATGCATTTAATTATTTAGAAAAGGTCAAGTCTAAGCATAGCTAAGTGGCTTTGCACTGCATGGCACAGTGTTCAGCAGTGCTTAAACATAACTGAGAGATATATAGAAATGTATAGCTGTGCTATTCATGTCATTGGTAGCTGAATGGTTTGAGACATGGCCTTGTGTACAGTAGGTACATAGTTTGAATACGTAGACAGGCCTTTCAGCTTTTACACGAGATAGGAAAATGTTATAAAAATATATATTTTTATTTATGTATACATTGACATTTGTTAACCTGGTTAGTCTAGCTGGACCAGAAGCCCATTTTCAGTGGAGACCTGAGGATAAAAGCCCCAGTTACACACAAGTGTCCAATACATTAAAGTCACACTCCACAATAATGTAATTAAAATGAATAAGGTTAGAAGATATAAAGTAAATAGATACACATAATAATAAAGCATCTTTACTGAACAACTACTTTCAATATATTTTTTTATTTTTAAAAACTTCTGGTTTGCCCGTAGATAAGCTCTGCTAAGCATTGCTAAGCCAAGAAAAGCAATGCTTAAACAGGACCCATTTTTAACAGTACTTAGCAACATGCAGCTCCATTTAGCTAGTTTGCACTTTGCTAAGAATTGCCAGTTTAAGGACTGCTCAAATAAGCTTAACGGGTTTGCGCTCTGCTAAGCTTCACTTAGCATTTTTTAAAAATGGTCCAATGGCAGCAAAGGGTGGATGAACAGCCTTATTTAAACTGAACAGGTGGTAATACAGCCAAAACCTGTTGGAGTTTCATCTGTGCAGGAGCTTTGGCAGGAGTTGGAGAGGGTATGTGCTTCTAGGCACAACAGTGGGGCATGTTGGAGTCCAGGGTCTTGATTGGGCTCCTCGTAAAAGACCATGACATCCAGCTGCTGCAGGGTCAGTATCAGGGGTCAGAATACAAATCTGAGGCCTGGGACCAGCTGGCACATGACCTCACCACTGCAACTGGCATGACCTGCACTGGTGAGCAGGCGAGCCACCACTATGATGACCTGAAGAGTAGGAAGGGGGAAATCTTGGCCCAGTGGATCCAAGATGCTCAGGGTGACAATTCCCCACAAGTTTGTAAGTATAGGAAGCATTGCTTTACCAAAGTCTAGTATGACTATCTGATGCATAATGGTATGTTTCTCTCCCCACAGCTGCAGAGGAGAGAGCTCGCAACCTGGAGGCCCATGCAGGGCACCTGGCCAGGTTTTGCCGAGAGTGTAGTGAGTACAGATATATCCTGCAATACATAGTAGTATAATTAAGAAAAAGTACAGTAGTAATTGCCAGTAGGTATATTCTGTTTTGAGTGTACTGCACTGAATGTGTTCATAGACCTGGACTGATATAAGTGAGTAATGCCAGGTACAGTTCAATATACATGAAAGCAATAAACCTGATAATGTTAAGGAAAGCAACTTACTACTGCATTAATAATGTTAAGGAATAACAAGTGCATACTGTGATAATAATGATGTTCTGGTGATAAAGTACAACTGGATTCATAATGTGAAGGGAATAAATCATCTGCAATCATAAATTTCAGGAAATAAAGTACACCTGCAGTCAGATTTGTTATGGAAATAAAGTTAGTAAAGCATACACTGTGGAATAACAGCATAATTTCAATGACTGCATTATGTAAAGTGCTCAAGAATAAAAAGACTGTTAACTGTTTCATGTCACCCTCAATAAAGGCTTCTTGTGCCAAATGTTGTGTGTATTTTGGGCTGTTGGTCAAGACATTGTGTATTACAAGTGCTCTAAGTAAACATGGGTATAATACCATGAAGTGACTGAAGGCTGGCCGATAAAGAACTGTTTTGCTAAAGTGTAGACGTGGAGCTGCACTATAAGATATACCGCATTATGATATTTGTTCTGCACTATAAGATCTGAAGTTTGAATAGTAATGTGTAAGGTAGTATAGTGCGTTTCCATCAGGATTGTCTTTTGTTAATCTTTGCATTTCAGCTATATGCATTCCTGAACGTAGTTATGCTGATGCAGGCAAGTATGAAACTGTAATAGCTGTAGACTGCAGATATACCATCTGCAACTGTATATGGGTCAGGTAGCCAACCCAGCACACCAATATGGTCTGTACACATCACACATATTCCCATCCACTATGGGTTAAATGAGTACACCTGCATTCCAAGTAGTAATACACAGTTCACCTACTATCTCTGTCATGCATGCATCTCATGCATGTGTGTTCAAGTGTCACTGTAGTCT
Organism: Protopterus annectens; assembly: GCF_019279795.1. Taxonomy (NCBI): domain Eukaryota; kingdom Metazoa; phylum Chordata; order Ceratodontiformes; family Protopteridae; genus Protopterus; species Protopterus annectens. Next base: position 1,062,040,085 of record NC_056735.1, read on the forward strand.
TGTGTGACATTCTACCTACATTACCAGGTCAGACTTTGTTACCAGGTGAGTGCTAGGCACATATCAGTCATTCAACTCAAAGCAGTGGCTTAGTAGCTCAGTTTGCAAAATGAAATATATGTTGTTCATTTTTTCACACACAGACTGGGGTTTGAATCCAGGGACAAGTACTAATATATTTATAGAAACAGGCAAGTACTATTGAATATGTATAGAAACAGCTATGTATTGTTAACAGATGTTCTCCGCACAGGAATTACAGGTAAATAAATTGTCTGTGCTAGCCGTTCCAATGGTATACTAATTCATGTCTCCAGATGTACTGGTATGTAAATTGCATTGCTCAGCAAGGTGACAAGACTTCATTAAATTAAATGTCCACAAGTACACTGCTGTTCCAAGTTAATAAGACAAATAAAACTGTTTATTATTGTTATGGCTGCATGCCTGGTGTGTCTGTGAATGCCTGCTGATAATCTAACCTCATGCCTGCCAAGAGCAGCAGGATACATGCAAACTGATTGTAATATGCATGATAAATGTCTCTCAAGTGTTACACTGTCATGGATAGTGATCACTGTTGCCAAAACCCTTGGACACAGATTTAACATCTAGTTGAAGTATGTCAGTAGCACACTCACACAACATCAGTGCACAGTACACCTTGATAGTCATATATGTTCCCCTGACATGTAATAGTCCCCCCTAATAGTGTACCTGTAGGTGTTACAGCTTGGCCTATACTGTCTCATGCAGATAGCTTGAGAGGTATGTACGTGCTACAGAAGATATAGGGCCCTTGTATTCATAAAAGTGAGGGCACACCTTGTAGATATAGAACAGTACTGCTGCAATAAATATAGGCCTATACTGTTGTTAATGGAATGTCAATCTCTCTCCACCCACCCCTTATCTGCATCACAAATATTATTGTTATACTATGGGTATGGTTTCCATTTCCCATATGTTGTTCTACAAATTTTAAGTTGGGCCTTGAGTTTAATTATTGTTACATATTACAATGGTTTCATACTGAAATATCAATGTTGTTGCTGGCCTTTTGCCGTAACTGTTACTGGTATGCTGTTACAATACCGACTGTTATCCCATTTATTGTTGTGTTCTGTATGCTATATAATTTTTTTGCTCTGGGTTAATTGGAACACCCATGCATGCTGTTATAACTAACATTTAAATGTTCTGTGTATGACTAACCTATACACTGACAAAATTCTCAACACCATAGCACTAGTGGGTAGGCTGGTACTTGCAGACCTGCCTTCCCCAGCTCATCTGGCTGTGGCACCAGGTCACAGCATGTCTGGGACCCAACCTGCAGCTGCCCCCTCCGCTGGTCCTGCACCACCCACTGGTGGAACCAACTCAGGGGATGGGGCCAGTCTCCCCCATACATGGACGTGGAGAGGGAGTTGTCACCTGGCAACAGCTCCCAGGGATGGTGCACAGGATTCTCCAGCATAGTATGGACAATTGACTGTGTCAGATTGAGGGTAGACTGGTGTACCTGGATGGACAGGCTGGTTGCAGCGCCAACCCCCAGCACAGCCACCTTCAGGGTCATGAAAGAGCAGTGGTGACTGTCCAAGGGTGGAGAGCTCAGTCCCACTGCTGCCGTCTTAGGGCACTTGGTCCTCCAATTCCTTGACATCATCCCCGTCCAAGGTGTTTACACCCCTCATGTGTCATACACCACCCCTGAATGCTGTCTTTTCTGTCTTGTCTGTTTGCAAATGCTATCTCTCCTACCCAACATACTTCCCCACACATACCTACATCCCTTTCCAACCAACCATCCAACTCTCTCCTTAAAAAAAAAAAAAGAATGGCATCTGTCCTGCAAAAAACATATTGCCTCATACATAGCTCTACATTTCACCCACGCCTACACTGCCATCAATCAGTCATCACAATTAATTGACAAAGTTATGTGAGGCTCCAAATTCCAAATTGTCCGCAACATGTACAGCTGTTGCTGTACAAGAAATGGAGAGCTATGGTCCTTTCTTACACACATCCCTGTCTTTCATATTGTTTTACCCCCTGCTTGCCCCCGTTTCACCATTTTCCTATCACCACTTTTTTCTTTTCTTTTTTTGAAATTAGCAGGGGTTTAAGTGGGACTAAGCACCACTTAGCATCATGGTGCATTGCGCAAACCCACTTAATGCTGCTTTAATCACCTTCTGTCTGTCTGCCACTGTTCTGCACATCAGTAAAATTATCACCCAGGCAAGTTTCAAACCGAGGACACCACCAACTATGGCATAGTGCATTAACCCACTCAGCTTTGAGGACAAACAGGTGTTTCCATAAACTTATACTGTTTATCAATGATACGCTGCTAAGTTTCAAACACAGGACTCTGTCATTTACAACACAGAGCATTATTCCACTAAGCCATGCAGCTTTTAAGGGTAACAGCTGCTTCCATAAACTTATCCTGTTTATCAGCGATGTACAGCAGAAAAATATTCAGCCCCTGTCAAGTTTCAAAGAGAGTGTCCAGACAACTATAGCACAATCATTACCCCCACTAAGCCAGTCAACTTTGAAGGCTAGCAGCTGTTTCCATAAACTTATCCTGTTTATCAGTGATTCACAGCAGAAAGCTATTCAGCCACCGCCAAGTTTCAAACCCATGGTGCTGTCAACTACAGCACAATGCATTAGCCCAGCAGGCCACTCAGCTCAGAGTGGTAACAGCTGTTTTGATAAACATATCCTTATAGCCACTGACACATGGCTTGTACATAAAATGGGACAAATGACAATGTACTTGGGACTGTGATACAGACACTAAACCAGTACAAAGACAAATAAATGTTGATGGATGTACACAAGGCCTAGGATATCAGGTAGAGATGACAAATGTAGACTGCTGAAGAATTCCTTAGTTGTGCCATCTACATTTGGCACTCTTGTCACACAACCTGTGCTGTGTGCTGACATACTGGCAAGTCAGTACACACTAAGATTATGAAACATGACGGACAGTTCCGTGTCACATGTCATACACATCTGATCACACAAGTTCATTCCAATTCTGTGTAACAGACTGTATGCATGCACATATGTCTTACAAATACACCTGGTATAGTATTGACTCCATAGCTCAATTTGTTATATTCCTAGCATGCTTAACATTTGTCCACCCACATGCCTGGCTTCTATTCAAGTGTGTTGCATGTCAAGTACATGGCTGTCGGAACAATTAAATGACTGAGTCATGAAATTTTAAGCAGAACTTTTCTCTGCTACTGCAGTCACTGCCACCCATATTAGCACCTCAAAGGCCTGCAGGTTGGGAGACACTTCACAAATATGTATAGGTGTCCTAAATGTCACCTACCACTTTCTGGATGGCACTATTCATAACATATGTACCAGAGACACATGCCTAACCTGGACTGTTATGGGTACCCTCACGCTGGCTATGCAGTGACAACAGGCTGACATTGCTCCCTCACTCACATATACAGCTTGGTGTCCCACAATGTGTTCACAATCCCCAGTATAGTTCCTTGGTAGAATGCAGCAGCTGCAGCCAGCAACTGTTTACTATTGTTTGTTCAAATGGCAAAACATTTGCTGTTTGAAACAATAAAAACTAAACCCGAACACAAACATTCCAACCAGCCACAATGTCGACCCAAATAATCAACACATTTGAGTTGACATTGTGGCTGAAACCATCACGTGATAGCCATATAGGAGATGATGTAAATCAGACTCCTATATGACATATCACGCTTTTGCAGGGGGCACGCCCCCCTGCAACAGGTGTGGGGGGCTGCACCCTCCACATCCTATATTCTAACTCTGAGATCACACTACAGTGGGGATATGGATGAATTTCCAGTCCCCACTGTATCACAATCTCCATGCAGATAGTCGAATACACTTATGCGAATGCACTACTGCATTCACATAAGTGTGTTCGACTATCCCATCCATTTATGTTTTCTGCATGACATTCTGATTTTCGGCAGCAGTGCTGGCGACAGACTGTCATTCACACAAACCATAATAAACCGCCTGCAGCATATGCATCAGTATGTTCAGCTACCTGCTACAGACCTACCATACCTCCCAAACACCTACAACAGGGAATCCATACAACACGCATACATAAAGGGTTTGGGGGAATGGTCAAGTGACAGGGACATGTGTTAAAATCTACCCTTAAAAACACACACAGCTGATAGACCAGCAGCTACTGTAGCAGCATGCATAATCTGATGCAAATGGTATATGAAACTCACATCTGTCTGTCTCCTTACTGACCTCAACCCACATTGTTAAACAGTAAACTGCCAGATAATCAGAAAGTCTGTTCACAATGGCCAAACATAGCATGCAAAACTGTGGACATACCATATAAATCCAAACTGTGGAGAGTTTTTCAGCCTATCCTCTGTGATGCTGTAGTCCCCACACTTCGATAATGTCCTTCTCACAGGCCAGGAAAAGGGTCAAAGCCTACATGAAGGCCTCAAATACAGCACTGTGTTGCCATGAATTTGGATAATTGAAATGCAACCCAGCTGTTCTGAATGCAGTTAGCAAGTCTGACCCACAGATTAGTGCACAGGCAATCAGCTGTTCATGAGCATTACTTACAGAAGGCAAACTGCTGCTTATGATACACAGGTCTGTGACTTTCTCTATGATGACAGACTGCACTATCCTAGCATTCTACCACACAATTTCTGCACATAAAGGAGTACAGCACTATACTAGGTATGTAATAGTATTCCCCATGTAATCGGATGTGGTTGGGGGATGCAACCATGGGAAATAGGGATTACCACTATTGGGGTCTGTGGTAAATATGTTGGAATTACATGTCACTGTTAGTCAGCTGTCCAGCAGCTACAGGTTTCCCTTTTAGCTCTGTCTGATTTGACATAGATCACAGCTCTGGCCTCTGAGTCCCACCAGCAATGGTCAGCTCATGTACAAATGCAACTGGATTATGTATTAGACAATAGTGACCATCAGCAGTGGTGCATACAGCTGCAATATCTCATGATATACTGTCAGTCTGCTCCTCTCACTGTGACTGTCACAGGCATAGTTTAAACATTGTCCAGGTGTCCCTGACTGTATCTGACGTACTCTGGCTAGGTCACTGTATAATCAAAACCTGTATATCACTGCCTGAGAGCTATGGCTAGCATACCTGAGGACCCTCTACAGCAGGGCAGCAGGTTATAACCAGTAGTATTGGGGGCAACAGGCTCACCCTCAGCAACTGAGTGTACATATTGAGCATACAAAGTGAGGGAATGAATGCAGTAACAGATATTAAAGTATCATAACTGTTTTCTGAGGTGTCTGGCCTGTGACAGCCAGATTCACCACAGTCTGGAAACAACTATTACATATTACATATTGCCCAACTGATTTCCAGACATCCACATTTGTTTGGCAGAGGGTCCACATATATCAGGCACATGTACACATTCTGTAAACATCTGTGTACTGGGAATGTTGAACACCCACAAGGAGGATTCTCTACAACATATTTGCAGTGCTGTCTGTAACTGTGTCACACAGATGTTGCTGGACTGTCCCCATACACTTGTGGTACCACTCACCTATTTTTGGATGATGGATGCATGACATGGTACTTGCATGTGGCCCATAGGGGACACACCACAGTAGATAGCAGTGATCGGCATGGACACTTAAAAACACAGTCCATCACAGCACACAGAGCCATAACGGGTATATCTAGGATCATACAAGGTTACTAGGCTATTGGCCCTGAAGCCCTTACAAGCCTAGCCTTTAGTTTATCCACAACAGAATCATCAATCAGCACCTGTTGCCCCTGTCATTGAGGGCCACAGGTGGGACCCCTGGGACAGATATGTGGTATTCCCATCCACTCATCATGGATAACTTGATGATGTTCTGCATGGTACTGTTTGATATGTCTGGGAGGTGCATTGCTGAGACAGGGCAGCCTCTGGGAGACAAAACTGTCTATCCGGCAGGTTTTGTTGATGTCACCTATCAGATTCAGGCCTGTTGTGCTGGTAATGCACGAGGAAGTAGACTCAAATTTATGGGGCAGCTGTTGAAGGGCAGGTCCAACATTGGGTTGTAGGCATGCCACAGCCCACCTTTGGGCAACCTGTCTGATACCAAGTGGGCCACTACTGATTAGAGGCTGTCTGCATGGGACAGGTGTTGGAGGGCATGGATTACCTTTATGGGTATTACCATGGCCTTAGCAGTTGTTGCAGATGTCTGGATAGGTACATATCAAACAGGCCATTGCACTAAAGTATTGTTGTACTGGCTGAGGACTATACACAGGTAATCTCCAGTTTTTTTTTCTGGATGCACTCCCTTTAACTATGACTTTCACCCTGTATAAGGCCTTTTCTGGATGCACTCCCTTTAACTATGACTTTCACCCTGTATAAGGCCTTTCTGACCACTGCCACTACATGATGGTTGAATGTGACATTGTTATCAAACTGAGTACCCAGATCTGTCAACACAGATTGTGTTTTTATGGGTTTGCCAGTGATGTGGTAAACAGTGGGGACATGCCCTTGCCATATGGGATGATGGTACTGTTTTTTGCATTTAGCTTGAGGCCAGGAGTTAGCACCAGTCTGCACCCAACGTAAGACCCTGTTGCAGTGTGTTAACATCATTTTGTGGGTCAGTGACAGACAGCACACAACTTGCAGTCACTACAGCCTTAGTCAGTACCTCCATATGTGGGTGTTGGCAGTTAGCATTCATGACTAGATACATGTGGGTGATGTAGGGGCGGGCCATGGCTACCCACAAGGCCTTAACATGTATATATATATATATATATATATATATATATATATATATATATATATATATATATATATATATATATATGTATATATATTGCAAACACATAGGCAACACAGAGTAGGGTTGCCACCTTAATGAATTCCCAATGTCAGATGTAGTATCGTGGCAGTTGGCAAGACAAACCATACCCATGGCAAATGCAAAGGATAGGACTTTTCTTGGTCTGCCAATATGACATCTTATTTTTGAAGCATTTCCCTAGGTTATGCTACAGACATTCAGGTGTTTCTGATGTAAAATGACTGGTATATGCAACTATTACATGCATGTAGAAAAGGTTTGTTATCTTATACTCTTGGAACCTATGTATTGTTTTAGTTGTTTTCACAGGACACACCTGGCCAAACATGGACTGCAACCTGCATGGTTGGACAGGTGCTGAGCCTAATGCAGTCATACTGCTGCAAGGTGATATACTTACAAACACACAGTTGCCAGTTCTGAGATTAAAACCCCTCCTTATCTAGTTATATACTTATTGCATGCACCACTTAGCTTATATACCTGGAGAGTGTCTAACTGTGCATCTAAGGTGGATGACACCTGCAGGCTCTGCAAAGTAATCAAATGGGGGGGATAAACAGGCATTAAAAAGCATTGGCATTGCACACACATAGGCAAGACATATAGACAGCTTCTGGGGGATTGACTTACACACATGCATTGAGTTGCCATTGTTGAGATTAGCACCATTACCTATTTAGCTGCATGCTGTATAGTGCTATGTACTTATCGCATACACCATAGAGTGAATGTGTCTGGAGAGTGTGTAACTGTGCATCTAAGGTGGATGACATCAGCAGGCCCTGTAAAGTAGGCCAATGGGGGGGTCACAGGTAGGCATAGGCTTTAAAATGCACTGGCATTGCACACACAGAGGCAAGAAATAAACACATCAACATGGGATATACTTACCACACTTACTGAGATGTCATTGTTGGGATTAGAACCACTACCTAACCGGCTATATACACTATAATACAATGTAGTTATCACATTTTTCATGGAGCTTATGTGTTTGGATCACGTCTGCCACTGCTGCTGGGGTGGATGATATCAGTAGCTGCTGACAGGGAGGGCACTGTTGAGGAGGACAGTAGTCACAGGGCATAAAATGAGGGTCCATTGTACAGACACAGGCCTGTGTATTCTGTTGTATGTGGAATATATACACAATCACAAGCACACACACAAGGTGGCTTATGTGAGAAGAGAAACTATACCTACCTACTATTACACACTAGAGCTCACCGGACTATTTGCCACTGGTTACAGTTGGTATACGATTGGCTACAGCACTACATCATTCTATGCCTTTCTATGTCTTTCTCTCTCTCTCTCTCTCTTTCTCTCTCTCTGTCTGTCTCCCCCTCTGCCTTCCTCTCTATATACGGTGTGTGTATGTGTGTGTGTGTGTGTGTGTGTGTGTGTGTGTGTGTGTGTGTATATATATATATATATATATATATATATATATATATATATATATATACATATATATATATATATATATATATATATATATATATATATATATATATATATATATATTTATATATATATATATATATATATATATATATATATATATATATGTGTGTGTGTGTGTGTGTGTGTTACCTATATGTGTTACCTATATATGTGTATCTATATGAAACTCAACAGATCCAGATATATCTTATATGTGACACATATGGATAGATAAGGGTAATCATGTTTGATGGGGATAGGGAGAGACAGTTAAGGTATACCTAGCTGTCTGTATGCACAGAGATATATGGGCATCACTGTTCTAATCAGATGTGGGTTCAGACATGAGCTAAAATTAACTAAGTGTAGAAGCATGCCCAGTATGACCATCAATACTTACAATGGGACTCCAGGCCAGACCTACCTGTACTCCAGTCCAGGATTTTGTGTGCTACAGCCAATTGTCTGCTGAACTTGATGAAACAGTCCAGCACCTCTCTGATATAATGCCTGAGGGATTTCTTGGCTGTGTGCTGCCCATACTATCTGACCCATATCTGGGGTGTGTACAGAGTGTATTGGACTGAACAGAGTTTTGCATAATATGTCTGGTACATTTTACATAGCACTGTTATTTCTTGCTACATCAATGGTAGATCATTATAGCTTGATGTAAGGAACCGCTGACAGATATTTTGGTTACCAACTCCATACACTGCAGGGAACCCATGCTACTGCACAAACTGTTCTATTCTGCACTTTCTACATTTGGCTGGGCAGGAGTTCCTCCTTCCCTTCTGTGTGGTCCTTTGTTCTGCCCTGCTCCAGTTCCTGGATTTGTTCACAGTTGCTGCTCTATGTAGTTGTAGGTATGCTGTGACTGGGGTGAATCATATGTTGTGGCATCTTTCAGCTTAGGGGTCGTCACAGCTGAACTCCGGTCCGCTAATGTTTGGTAGTGGATTTTTACATGCCGAGTTACCAGCCCTGATGCACAACCTTCAATGAAGGCACGCACATTCACGCATGCCTCCACACAGAAGACGCTCTAGCCGAGAATCGAACGGGACAATGTCCTGCTGTTAGGTGACAGCGCTACCGCAGCACCACTACCACAGGTTATGCTGTGACTGGGGTAAGAAATTTAATACCACATACAGTGTTATGGACTTAACACCTCTGATTGTCCCTGTTTTGCAGGTTGTCCAGCATTGTGCACCATACGTCTGCTCTGGCCCTCAGACAGTTTTGTTGTACTGTTATTATAAGGCTACATGTTGCCCATACCTCTCATAGTCTTACAGCCAAAAATCTGGACAGGGCCATATATAATGTTGAGCCACAGTCCCAAACATGGGGACATAATTTTAGTATTACTCTTACAAACATAAATAGTTGGTAGAAAGTCTGTAGCACTCAAACCATAGGTGTGCTTCACATGCCAAAGAGTAGGTGCAGCTAGCCTCAAACCATATACCCTGCCAACCACAGTAACAAACTTAGCCCACTAAGCCACAACAGCCACCAGGCAGTACAGTTTACTTTCTGATGCTATCACACGCAGACATACATACCACATTGACCCCTGCATAATGGGGAACAGGTACATGTCACCAGGTTGATTGGGACAACCCAGGGATTGTGTGGTCTGCTGGTATTAACTTGCAAACATACTGTTACTGCAGCTGTATAGGAACATGGGTATGTTGGAGATAGGGGACTCTAGCATTAACAATCAAGCTTCACTCCTGTGACCCCTGTGTTTATAATTCCCTCACATAGTGCAGTGGATTTTGCTGGCTTGGGCTCTACAACATATTATATGGTGGCCATTATTGGGCAGAGGGTTCCTGTTGTCCCACATAGCTGTCAGTTGTCTGCGGCTAGCCGGGTAGCCCACTCCATTCCCTTGCATACATGTGGCAGGTCATACATATGCTACCACTGTCTACTACCCCATTAATTTGTTGTAAAGAAGAGTGACTTACCTTTTGCCTGCAGCAGTTGAGAGAACAGTTATTCAGGGCTGAATCTGTGGGATGCATGCAGTACACAGCCTAGGCATGGTAAGGTATAGGTTGTGTGGTGTGGCTGGTATTATTTTTACTATGTATGTGAGTCTGAGTGAGGTGTCACTCCCTGGGTCCCCAGGTTGTCAGTGCATGTGCTATGTGTTGCCTCTTTACCAAGGTCAGGGAATACTGGGAGTGCCTACATCTTCCTAGAGGGATAGACTCAGGGGGGGGGGCTTCTCCTCCAAGTCTCCCTGTGGCTGTGGGAATCTTGGAACTAGTGGGGTCTGTGTGTCCTTTCCCTGTGATGTTCCTGCAGCAGCTGTTTCTGCAGGATCAAATTGTGTAGCATGGCACATACTGTGAACATGTGTGCACATGTGGGTGGAAAGTACTGCAAGGCTCTACCAGATATATCGAGTCAGCGGAACTGTGACTTGAGAGCACAAACACATGCTCTATGATGTTCCTAGTTTGTGCATGTGCCTCATTATGGTGTTCTTAAGTAGGTGTATGTGAATATCTGATGGGTGTCATCATCCACGGTTCCAGTGCATAGTCAGCATCCCCCAGTAGATGACTGTATGAGATGTCCCCCGGACAAAAGTCTGGTACAGCTGTGAGGCAAGCCAGATGGGGGCATCATGATAGTTGCTAGGGCTGCCAACACACACTTTCATGATATTGCCCTGGGCATTGCACATGACCTGGCATTTGATGGAGTGATATCCCTTGTGGTTGACGTAGACCCTACCTTTTTCATCAGGTGGTGATTTGATGTGCCCATGAGCACAGTCTATGGCACCCAGTACTTCAGGGTAGTGTGCTACATGGTGGAAGAGATGAATATTGCGGGGTAAATAAATGTGCTTGCATGACATCCATACCCTGGATGCAGATGCCTCTGAAATCCCCATTATGTCCCCAGTTGGTCTTTGAAAAGTACCTGTAGCTAATATTCTAAGGGCTACACATACCTTTGTTTCCACTGGGATGGGTTCCTATCTGTTGGCTCTGGGTCTGAGTTGAGGGCGGCAGAGCTCGGTGAGTTCTTGTAGTATGTCCCCATCCACTGTGTAGTGTTTTACAATCTCCAGTTCATGTAGCCCCTGGAAGGTCACCTTGGGCCTGAACACTCTTCTCCTTCTCAGTCTGGGTCTTTTGTCAGCATCCTCATCTTCATTGACATCAGCCTCAAGCACATACATGTGTAGCAGAGCAGCAGCAGCCCCTAGCATTTTGTCAGTTAAAATTCCCAAGTGTGTACTCCAATGGTGCAGAGCATGTGAGAAAATCAGAGTGTAGGGTGTATGCATACTTTATAGTGGTGTGCTGCAGTTGCAGCCTGTGTGATTGGCTCATTATGCTGAATTCCACCTGATAGGTATATCACTGGAGTGTGAATGGGCCATTGTCTGTTGAACAGGGTTTATCAGTCATTTCTACCTGATTGGCTTTCTCAGTCAATTTTTTTGTATTTTTTTTCCTATTTCTTTCACTGCTAAGCAGTCCAGCACACCTCACAAACCCGCGGTGCTAGTGTAAACAATGCTCAGCAGTTTTGACACTCCCCCAACCACAGGCATGCTCAGCTTTTCTTAAACTAGCTAAAACACACTCAGAAGCATTAGACACACATCCCTTCTTAGCTGCGTGCAAACAGGCACTGCTGTTCTCAAATCTACTGTAACATACTGCGACACACCTCCTTTTGATGTCAGTTACCTGTTCTTCCACTGCCTACATGGTTCTAGCCCTACCATGGGTTGTATCTGTGTACACCATAACTCTTTTTGCTATTCAATAGCCCCAGCTCATTTACATACAGCTCATTGATTATACCCTGAATACTTCACTACTCCAGGGCCTGCCTCCATAGCAACCACTGACACCCACCATTGTAATACTCTGCATGCTGGGCACTATGATGCAATATATTTGCAAATGTCTACTTTACACTTTTTTACACTTTTTATTTATTTTTTTTTTCATAATGACATGTTTGTGTGTCACTGCAAGCCACACAAATGTAATATATATTTTAAAAAGAAATTATTATTTTTTTAATGATCTGTATTGCTTTCTGGACTCACTAGCCATAGTTTTGGCCATTTGCATTCATATGGTACCATATCCACCCATTTGTTTAAGCTTTTATAGCCCCTGTTTAAAATTTATAGTCCAGTACAAGGTTTCTATCCACTTACATTCCTACACCAACATGGCACCTACATGGGTGGCTTTCTGCTTGTTGAATCGCAAATCAACCTCATTTGCATGGTTTTCACTAGCTTATGAGGTGATTTGCCTTCCACGGACAACTCCATGTCTGCACTTTTGTACATGCCATTCCACCCTGTTTTCTGGATCACTCAGTGGCCATGTTCTGTGTTTGGGATGGAACACTATGCCTACACGGAGAATCGCTCCATGTATGCTTTATTGAATTCCACCCACTGTGTTTACTGGGACTTATACAATTCAGTTTAAGACCTAGAAACTAAGAATACTTCTACTATAAAAATAGTTTATGCTGAAAGGTTTGCCATTTATATTTCTTTCATAACCCCTATGGTTCCAGGGGGGTGTATATTACGTTATCAAACTTTTAAAAGTTCAAACGTCATATGGTCGACACCATATGATCGAACTTTTAAAAGTTCAAACATTTCAGCAGAGATCTCTGTACAGTGAGGAATCAGAATATTTCCTTTTCCTGCACTGTAGTGTGATCTCGGAGTTGGTATATTTAAAGAGCAGGGGGTGTGGGGGTGCAGGTGAGCTTGCCCCCTGCTTAAAATGGTCAGGTAGGTTTTTTTGGTTTATTTATTTATTTTTTTAGCTTTTCGAACTTTTAAAAGTTCGATCATATGGCTTCGACCATATGACATTCAAACTTTTACATTTTCGATAACGTAATATACACCCATTTCAGGAATATGAATATTTGTTTAAAATGTGAGGACATAATTTGTTTCTGCCAAAAGTTTTAGGCTCTGCCCATTGGAAATTACAGTGCAAACTTCCTGAGCTCCATTGGAGTGAATGAGTTAAGTATTGGTACTAATGATGCATAATCATTCAACACAGGAGAATGTGCAGCAAAGCATTGTTGATATTCTCATTAATAATACCATAGTAATGCTCATATATGTTTTTTTTTTTTACTCGTTCAGTCTTACCAACATTGAATAAAGGACAATCTGAACAAATAGCAAGGTATACTACTAGTTTTGTGTTACAATTCCCCCTCTCTAGGAATCCAGTGGCATTTAAAGTGTTGTCAAGTGTAAGGGATTCCTTCTCCAAAATAAATCTACATTGGTTACAAGCACCACACTTTTAGTACTTTATTTAGTACCAGGTTGATATAAAATGTTTTCAGATTTGTCCACTATGTTCTTGATATTTCTTGCTCTTGTATGTATAAAAACTGGTTCATCCCCTAATACGGGTTTTGTTTTTAAATCACTTGAAAGAATTTTCCATTGCTTATTTATATTACACTTAATAACACTAGTCCCTGAATTATATTCTTCTGTAAAGGCTCTATTAAAATATGTAGCACTTTTGACCAGTCTTTATCAACAGTAAGCGGGGTATGTTCTTTACTCACCCTAGTGGATAATTTTGGTACAGTGCACTTATCATTTGGTTTTTATATCAATTCTGTACCTAAAAGAGGGGTGTATTTAGTACCCCATCCTGTCATAATTTCATCACTAATTCCCCTCACCAACTTGCTTGCATATTCTCTATCTAAAAACATCATTTCCATTTTTTCTGATTTCAATGTCAAATACACAATTCACCAAAGTTCAAGTACAAGCGGAGGAAATAAAGCCCAAAATGTTCTTTTTCCTTTTATTTCAAATCCAACAAACGACAGGTAGCTCCAGAAAAACAAGCAAATCGATTCTCCAAAACACCAAACACATTAAACACTCATTCAAATATGCATTCTCAAGTTCCAAACTTTTAAATTTATATAACATATATAACAAAAGCAATGTGTGAGACAGGATTGAATAGCACCGACAGGATGGACAAGCTTTCTGGCCAGTTAACGCAATTGATTGAGTTATTGACAAGGAAAAGTGATGCCTCTTTGACGTCGCCTTCAGCTGTACCGGGGAACCAGGAAGCCCTACCTAGTAGGGTAAGGAAAGGCCATAATCCGAAAAAAAGTAGCGTGGTGGAAAATAGATCGGAATCTGGCTCTTTGATTAACAATGAGGGAACTGAGCTGGATATAGGTGTGCCTGGTATTTTTGGGACGGACTCTGAGCAGGAACCGGATATTCAAACCAGTTTTCGAAATGAACAGGAGAGCATGGTGAGACCAAAAAATAACAGGACTCTATCTAAACGGTACAGCGAAGTACTAACATGTGGCTGTGCTGCAGGTAATTTGAATAGAGAACGTAATTCGAATTCTAAACAGCATCAAAAGGACTTTGTCACTGTATTAAATTACAAATATAGTTTTAATACAAGTAATGTACCAAAGCTGAATATTAAAGATGTGAATTCAACATTTAATCATAACATGAAGTTATTTGACGAAATGTTATATAAATTTAAAAGTTTGGAACTTGAGAATGCATATTTGAATGAGTGTTTAATGTGTTTGGTGTTTTGGAGAATCGATTTGCTTGTTTTTCTGGAGCTACCTGTCATTTGTTGGATTTGAAATAAAAGGACAAAGAACATTTTGGGCTTTATTTCCTCCGCTTGTACTTGAACTTTGGTGAGTCTTGTTTTTGTGCTTGCCTCCTTTTGTACTGTGAATTTTTGCTTCATTATGGAGGTGGAGGAGGGCTCTCTGACAAAAGCAATGCGTGAGACAGGATTGAATAGCACCGACAGGATGGACAAGCTTTCTGGCCAGTTAACGCAATTGATTGAGTTATTGACAAGGAAAAGCGACGCCTCTTTGACGTCGCCTTCACCTGTACCGGGGAACCAGGAAGCCCTACCTAGTAGGGCAAGGAAAGGCCATAATCTGAAAAAAAGTAGCGTGGTGGAAAATAGATCGGAATCTGGCTCTTTGTTTAACAATGAGGGAACTGAGCTGGATATAGGTGTGCCTGGTATTTTTGGGACAGACGCTGAGCAGGAACCGGATATTCAAACCAGTCTTCGAAATGAACAGGAGAGCATGGTGAGACCAAAAAATAACAGGACTCTATCTAAAGGGTACAGCGAAGTACTAACAAGTGGCTGTGCTGCAGGTAATTTGAATAGAGAACGTAATTCGAATTCTAAACAGCATCAAAAGGACTTTGTCACTGTATTAAATTACAAATATAGTTTTAATACAAGTAATGTACCAAAGCTGAATATTAAAGATGTGAATTCAACATTTAATCATAACATGAAGTTATTTGACGAAATGTTATATAAATTTAAAAGTTTGGAACTTGAGAATGCATATTTGAATGAGTGTTTAATGTGTTTGGTGTTTTGGAGAATCGATTTGCTTGTTTTTCTGGAGCTACCTGTCATTTGTTGGATTTGAAATAAAAGGAAAAAGAACATTTTGGGCTTTATTTCCTCCGCTTGTACTTGAACTTTGGTGAGTCTTGTTTTTG
Organism: Protopterus annectens; assembly: GCF_019279795.1. Lineage (NCBI taxonomy): Eukaryota > Metazoa > Chordata > Ceratodontiformes > Protopteridae > Protopterus > Protopterus annectens. Next base: position 1,062,056,052 of record NC_056735.1, read on the forward strand.
TGCTTGCCTCCTTTTGTACTGTGAATTTTTGCTTCATTATGGAGGTGGAGGAGGGCTCTCTGACAAAAGCAATGCGTGAGACAGGATTGAATAGCACCGACAGGATGGACAAGCTTTCTGGCCAGTTAACGCAATTGATTGAGTTATTGACAAGGAAAAGCGACGCCTCTTTGACGTCGCCTTCACCTGTACCGGGGAACCAGGAAGCCCTACCTAGTAGGGCAAGGAAAGGCCATAATCTGAAAAAAAGTAGCGTGGTGGAAAATAGATCGGAATCTGGCTCTTTGTTTAACAATGAGGGAACTGAGCTGGATATAGGTGTGCCTGGCATTTTTGGGACAGACGCTGAGCAGGAACCAGATATTCAAACCAGTTTTCGAAATGAACAGGAGAGCGTGGTGAGACCGAAAAATAACAGGACTCTATCTAAAGGGTACAGCGAAGTACTAACAAATGGCTGTGCTGCAGGTAATTTGAATAGAGAACGTAATTCGAATTCTAAACAGCATCAAAAGGACTTTGTGACTGTATTAAATTACAAATATAGTTTTAATACAAGTAATGTACCAAAGCTGAATATTAATGATGTGAATTCAACATTTAGTCATAACATGAAGTTATTTGACGAAATGTTATATAAATTTAAAAGTTTGGAACTTGAGAATGCATATTTGAATGAGTGTTTAATGTGTTTGGTGTTTTGGAGAATCGATTTGCTTGTTTTTCTGGAGCTACCTGTCATTTGTTGGATTTGAAATAAAAGGAAAAAGAACATTTTGGGCTTTATTTCCTCTGCTTGTACTTGAACTTTGGTGAGTCTTGTTTTTGTGCTTGCCTCCTTTTGGACTGTGAATTTTTGCTTCGTTATGGAGGTGGAGGAGGGCTCTCTGACAAAAGCAATGTGTGAGACAGGATTGAATAGCACCGACAGGATGGACAAGCTTTCTGGCCAGTTAACGTAATTGATTGAGTTATTGACAAGGAAAAGCGACGCCTCTTTGACATCGCCTTCAGCTGTACCGGGGAACCAGGAAGCCCTACCTAGTAGGGTAAGGAAAGGCCATAAATTGAAAAAAAGTAGCATGGTGGAAAATAGATCGGAATCTGGCTCTTTGTTTAACAATGAGGGAACTGAGCTGGATATAGGTGTGCCTGGTATTTTTGGGACAGACGCTGAGCAGGAACCGGATATTCAAACCAGTTTTCGAAATGAACAGGAGAGCGTGGTGAGACCGAAAAATAACAGGACTCTATCTAAAGGGTACAGCGAAGTACTAACAAGTGGCTGTGCTGCAGGTAATTTGAATAGAGAACGTAATTTGAATTCTAAACAGCATCAAAAGGACTTTGTCACTGTATTAAATTACAAATATAGTTTTAATACAAGTAATGTACCAAAGCTGAATATTAATGATGTGAATTCAACATTTAATCATAACATGAAGTTATTTGACGAAATGTTATATAAATTTAAAAGTTTGGAACTTGAGAATGCATATTTGAATGAGTGTTTAATGTGTTTGGTGTTTTGGAGAATCGATTTGCTTGTTTTTCTGGAGCTACCTGTCGTTTGTTGGATTTGAAATAAAAGGAAAAAGAACATTTTGGGCTTTATTTCCTCCGCTTGTACTTGAACTTTGGTGAGTCTTGTTTTTGTGCTTGCCTCCTTTTGGACTGTGAATTTTTGCTTCAAATACACAATTGTCAGAAATCATTCTGGCTTGCCTCACAAATTGATCCTTTAATAAATTTCTCTGAAAGAGAGGGTGGTGACTGCAGAAGTGTAAATATGCATTTGAAAATGTTGGTTTTCTATAAATATTTGATGTAAAACTGCCTGTTTCTTTAGTTATAGTAGTATCCAGGTAGTTGACTTCCCTTTCGTGTAGTTAATATGCAAATTTTGAAAAAGGACATAGTAGTATTGCAATAACTGATTAATTTATTAACAAATTCATCACTTCATTTCCATAATATAAAAATATTGGGGGGGTAATTCAATAAACAGCATGACCAGGAACCAAACACAAAGACCAGTATGAAAATGAAAAGTCCAATGTACACAGCACGTCCACTCCAGTTAAAAATATATATACCATTTTATTAACAAGTAGATTAAGCATTTTAGTCAGCTTATAGCTAAAGACTTCATCAGAATATCAGTTCAATTCAATAAAGCCTACACTGAGTGATTCTCCATGTAGGAATAGTGTAGCGGCCTGAGCACGTAATATGTCCACTGAGTGATCCAGGAAACAGGACTGGGGGCATGTACCAGTGTGCGGACACAGAGGTTTCTGCAGAATGCAAATCACCTCATCTGCTGGTGAAGATCATGGAAATGTGGTGATTTACTGATTCAGCAAGCAGAAAGGTATCAGTGTAGGTGCTGTGTCTGCAGGAAAAATGTACATGGCTACAAACTGTGTCAACCCAAATAAAAGGTTGTATATGTCACAGTAGCCATGCAAATGCCAAAATCTATGGGTATTAAGTTGAAAAGGTAATGCAATATATCAAAAATTAATCTTTTTTAAAATACATATGACACGTTTAAGTGGCACATAGCAACGTGCAAACATGCTATTTAAAAAAATAAAATAAAAAAGTGTAAAATATGAAATACAAAGGTATGCAAAGTTATTGCATTATAGTGGCCAGCATGCAGAGTCATACAATGGCAGGTTATAGTGCCAGATAATGAGACAGGCCCTGGTGTACTGCTGTATCCAGGGTATATGCAGTTAGGTGTATATAAATGAGTCAGGTTTATTGAATCGAAAAAGGGCCACCGTGTCCATAGGTACTAACTGTGGTAGGGCTAGAACTGTAATAGTGTAGGCAGAACAGATTACTAACATTAAAAGGGGGTGTGTCATGGCATGTTTAAGTGGATTGGAGCTTAGCCACGCCTGTTTACTCTCAGCTAAGCACAGCTAAGTAGGGGTGTGTGTCTGAGGTTGCTAAGCTATACTTAGCCCTGTGGTGTGTGTTTTAGCTGGTTAAAGAAAAGCTAATCATGCTTGTGTATAGGGGGAAGGTATAAACTGCTCGCCAATGTTTACACTAGTGCCACAGGTTTTCTTGGAGAGACCCAGGACTTAGCAGTGGAAGAAATTGGAAAAAAAATAATATAAGGAAATAGCCTGAGCAAGCCAGTTAAGTATAACAGACTAATAAGCCCTGTTCCACTGACACTGGCCCATTCAAACCCCTCAATAACATAGCTGGCAGGTTGAATGTATCATAGTCAGCCAATAACACAGGCTGCATCTGCAGCACACCAGTATAAAGTATGCATAAACCCTTCAATCTGATTTTTCCCACATAATCTGCCCCATTGGAGTACACAGTTGTGAATTCTGACAAAATGATAGGGGCTGCTGCTGCTCTGCTACATCTGTATGCACTACAGGCTGAGGTCAGTGATGATGATGATGCTGACAATAGGCCCAGACTGAGGAGGAGAAGAGTGTCCAAACACAGGGTAACCTTTCAGGGGCTACATGAGCTGGAGACTGTAGAGCACTACAGGGTGGACAGGGACACACTACAAGAACTCACCAAACTCTGCCACCCTTACCTCAGACCCAGATCCAACATGGTAGGAGCCATCCCAGTGGAAATAAAGGTATGTGTAGCCATAAGAATGCTTGCTGCAGGTACTTTCCAGTGACCTACTGGGGACATCATGGGGGTCCCAAAGACATCTGCATCTAGGGTAGTCCACCAGTTCCTGGATGTCATGCTAACACACGCCAGTGAGCACATTTATTTCCCCAGCACCCCTGAGGAGAGGATCAGTAAAATGTGTCTCTTCCACCATGTAACACACTACTCAGAGGTACTGGGTGCCATAGATTGCACTCATGTTCACATCAAAGTACCACCCAGTGAGGAGGTTAGAGTCTACATCAACTGAAGGGGGTATCACTCCATCAACTGCCAGGTCATGTGCATTGCCCAGGGCATTATCATCAATGTGTGTGCTGTCAGTTATCATGACTCCCACATATGGAATGAATCACAGCTGTACTAGGCATTTGCCATGGGGGACATCCTGTACGGCCATCTAGTGGTGGATGCTGGCTATGCACTGGAACCGTGAATTATGGCACCCATCAGAAATGCACACACACTAACTGAAGAATGCCATAATGAGCACATGCACAAGCTAGGAACATCATAGAGCATGTGTTTTGGCTTCTCAAGCCACGATTACACTGCCTTGACATATCTGGTGAAGCTCTGCAGTGCTCTCCAGCCACATGTGCACACATGTTCATAGTATCTGCCATGCTACACAATATGATCCTGTGGAAACAGCTGTGGCAGGAACATCACAGGGAAGGGAGGCACAGCCCCCCACCATTGCTAAGGTCCTCACAGGCACAGGGTACTCAGAGGAGGAACTCCCTGAGCCTGTCTGGCCTTGGCAAAGAGACAGTGTGTAGCACATACACTGACAAACTAGGGACCCAAGGACTGACACCTCACTCTGACTCACATACACACAGTAAAAAGGATGCCGGCTACATCACACTACCTGTACCTTACCAGGTATATGCTGTGTACTGCATGCATCCAACAGAGTCAGCCCTAAAGCACTGTCCTCTCAACTGCTGCAAGCACAAGGTAAGTCACTCTTCTTAACAATAAATGAATGGGGTAGTAGACTGTGGTAGCATATGTTTGGTACTGCTGCATGTATGCAAGGGAATGGAATGGGCTACCGGGATAGCAGCAGACAACGGACAGCTAAATGGCACAACAGGAACTCTCTGCCAAATACTGTCTGCCCCAGAATATGCAGTAGGCCTCAAGCCAGCAACACCCACTGCACTATGTAAGGGACTTGCAAACAACGGGATCATAGGACAGATGCATGGATGTCAATGTTGGAGTCCCATACATACCTCTCAACCTCATAGAGCAAGAAAACTGTACAAAGCCATAAAGAAATGTGGGGTAAAGGCCCCAAAACAGGAACAATTGTTAAATATTGCTCTTACAAACATAGAAAGTTGATAGATTAACAGGTTTTGCAGTAGCATAAATTCTCTCAAGGGTAAGAAGCCTGAAACACAAACATCTGTCATTACTTTATAACCTTAGTCTTTAATGATTTGCCAGTAATTTTCCAGACAACCACAATTTTACATAAAATGGACACAAAATGTGAGGCAAACATCTGGACATTCGGCAAAAATCTGTACAGTTGAGAGGTATGGTCCCCTACTCCTGACATACCTGTGCTCCCATAGAACTGCAGTAACAGGTTTTTAAGGCAATAGCAGCAGACCACACATTCCCAGTGCTGTCGCAATCAACTTGCTAACATGTTCCATTCCCACAATATGCAGGAGTCAATGTGCTATGTATGCATGCGGTTAATAGTGTCAGAAAGTAGTGCTGACTGATAGCTGTTGTGGCTCACTGGGCTAAGTACATTACTGTGAGTGATAGGGTCCATGATTCAAGACTAGCTATACCTGCTGTTTTGCATGTCAGCTACACCTACTGTAGGAGTTCTACAGACTGTCCAGAAGTCAATATTTGTTACTACAGAAAAGCTGGATGATGGAGAGATCGAGGGACATAGATATGGACAATACACAGCTCTGAGTAACCTAGATGGTGCCTCATAGAACAGTTCTCACATTAATCTATACTGATCTGCCACTGACATACCAGAACATCACAGTGCTGTGCAAAATGTACCTCACATATTATGCAAAACTTTGCTCAGTCCAATACAGTCTGTACCCACCCTAGATATGACTCTGTTAATAAGGATAGCACACAGCTAGGAGATCCCTCAGCCAGTATATCAACGAGGTGTTGGACTGTTTAAAGAGGTTCTTCAGCCAATCAGCTGTAGCACACAGAGTAAATCCTGGACTTTAGTACTATTGATGGTCATACTGGGCATGCTCCTACACTTAGCTACTTTCAGCCCATGTCTGAACCTGCATCTGTCTATAGAACTGGGATGTACATATATCCCTTCTGCATACAGACAGCTATGTACATCTTAACTGTCTATCCCCACCCCCAACAAACATGTTTACCCCATCTATCCATATGTGGTACATATAAGATTTATCTGGATCTGTTAAGTGTTATATACATACAGATATATAGGTAACATATACAAATATATCATTTATAGAGAGGCAGAGGCAGGAGAGAGAGAGAGAGAGAGAGAGAGAGAGAGCAATAGAGAGAAAGAGAGAGAGAGAGAGACAGACAAATAGAGACACTAAAAGACATTGAGTGATGCACTGCAGCAGTTGCATGTACATCGATTTTAACTAGTGGCATGTGCAAATACTATGGTGGGACACATTGTGTAATAATAGGTAGGGAGGGGTTGTAATCTCACATCAGTCAACATGTGTGCATGCAAGTGTGTATGTTGTGTATGTATTACATGTACAGCAGAATACACACAGCCAACAAGCCTATGTGTAATGGCCACCCATATTTTGGCCCTGTGACTAGTGCCCTCCACAACAGTGAACTCCCTGTCAGCAGCTACTATTGTCATCCACCCAACAGCACTGACAGACACACTCTACATGTGTAAGTCCTGTGGTGCATGCGGTAAGTATTTAGTGCTATAGTGTAGACAGATAGGTAGTGGTTCAATCCAAACAGTGACAACTGAGTGTCTGTATGTATAAATATATTTCCTTGTGGCTTTGTGAATTTCCTGCCTATGTGTCTGCAATACCAATACATTGTGAGGCCTGTTCCACCCTGTTAACCCCCTGTTAACCCTCCATTGCCCTACTTTACAGGTTCTGCTGATGTCATCCACCTTCAATGCACCATTCAACACTATTCAGGCATATACGCTTTGTGGCACATATGACAAGTACGTAGTATGTACATTTAAATAGATAGGGGTTCTAATCTCAATACTGCCAACTGTGTGTGTGTGTGTGTGTGTGTGCGTGTGTGTGTGTGTGTGTGTGTGTGTGTGTGTGTGTGTGTGTGTGTGTGTGTGTGTGTGTGTGTGTCTGTGTGTCTGTGTGTGTGAGTGCGTGCGTGTGTGTGTGAGTATGTGTGTGTGTGTGTGTGTGTGTGTGTGTGTGTGTGTGTGTGTGAAGCACATTGCCTGTGGCTGTCCTTTGTGTATGTTGGTCCTTTGTGTATGTTGGTTACAACATTTTGAGGCCTGTTTCACCCCATTGACTCCTCCCATTGCATTACTTTATAGGCCTGCTGATGTCATCCACCTTAGATGCACCACTGGACTTTCTCCAAGCATATAATCTCTGTGGCACTCGTGATAAGTATATAACACTTTAGAACATGTAACTAGATAGGTAGGGGTTCTAACCTCGATACTGCCAACTGTGTGTGCATGAAGCATATCGTGTGTGTGTGTGTGTGTGTGTGTGTGTGTGTGTGTGTGTGTGTGTGTGTGTGTGTGTGTGTGTATAGCTTATACCATTTTGAGGCCTGTTCCACCCTGACTCCCCCCATTGCATTACTTTACAGGTGCTGTTGATGTCATCCACCTTACATGCAGGCCATACCTCTTAACTGTATGGAGTTTGCAGAATGTCCAGATGTGTGCCTCATATATTTGGTCTGTGTCTCATAAAATTGTGGTTTCCTGGCAAATCATTGGCAAATCATTGAGAGTTGAAGTCAGAAAATAATGACAGACATTTGAATGTCAGACTTCATACCCTTCACAAAAGTAATGCTAATGTGAAACCTGTCACTCTATCAATTATCTAAGTTTGTAAGAGAAATATGTAAAAAGTGTCCATATGTCTGGCCCTGTATCCCCCATTATTGAATGGTTTGTCCACATTTATTGCTCTAAGAGACTGAGAGGTATGCCTTAGGTATGTAAGCTCCTTGGTGCATGCATAACCCTATAGTACGTGCAACTCGATAGGTAGGGGTTCAAATCTCAATGCTGGTAACTTTGTGAGTGTATGTGTATGTGTATGCATATCACCTGTAGCAGTGTGCAACAGTTATACCATTTTGTGTGTCTGTGCCACCCTGTTAACTCCACCATCACCAACCTATTCACGGCCTACAGATGTCATCCACCTTATATGCAGAGTTAGACATTTTCAAACATAATAGCACTGTGGCACATGCAATATGTATGGCAGGCTATAGTGTACATAACTAGATCGATAGGTGTTCTAATTCTAAAACTGGCAACTCTCTGTGCATGTGTGTTGAAATTCATGCCCCCCCCTGCAGCAATGTTGTGTGTGAGTGACAGGGTTATACCATTTTAAGGGCCTGTTAACCCTCAGTGGCAATCCTTATAGCACCTGCAGATGTCATCCACCTGAATAATAGTGACAGACACCACAAAACTGTATAAGCTCCATGGTTCATGCAATATGTATATAGCGATATCATATGTAAAACTAGGCAGGTAGTGGTTCTGCTATCAACAAGGGCAGTTCATGAGTGGGTATGTGTGTGTACATATGTATGTCCCCTTGCAGCAGTGTGACTGTGTTAGGGCCACAAACATACCTCTCGACACCTTAGAGAAAGACATCTGGATAAAGCTATACAGAAAAGTGTGACAAAGCCCAAATATTAGGGTCAATCTTTAAATATTGCTGTGATAAACGTAGAAAGTAGGTAGCATAACAGGTTGTGCATTTGCATGCATTTTCTGAAGGGTATGATGTCTGACAGGAAAATATCTATCAGTATTGTGTAACATCAGTCTTTAATGATTTCTCACTAATTTGCCAGAAAACCACAATCTTATGACAAACCAAACAGAGCAAAAATATATGCCAAACATCAGGAAATTTTCCAGAAATTGATAGAGGTGAGAGGTTTGACCACCAACTGTCCCACCCTGCAGGTTGCAGTCCATGTTTGACCAGGTGTGACCTGTGACAACGGCTCAAACAATACATAAGTTCCCAGAGTGTAGGACAACAAACATTTCCTAATGTTGTCTACTAGGGGTCTATATTATCGTGTTGAAAGACATGTTCACCGAACACATGTTAATCAACATGGAAATATCGACTTGTCAAAAACCTGAATGGCAGAGTTAGCAATTTTTTTTCCAGGGAAAAATATCACTCAGCCATACTGAAAAAAAAACACACTTTCAAACCCAACAATGTGGGGGAGTTATCCCTCCACACTCCCGATATGGGGGGGGTTGTGCTCCCCACACCCCCCTAACTAAATATACCAAACTCGGAGATCGCATTACAGTAGGGAAAAGGGCAAATCCCTGATGATGGCAAAGAGAATCCCCCCCCCTGGGAAAAAGTTCACTGAATCAACCATTTGGGTTTTTGACAAGTTGATATTTCCATGTCGATTAAGATGTGTTCAGAAAACACGTCTTCCAACACAGTAATATAGACCCATCTCTTAGTTGCATAAAGCAGTTATTTCATATCAGAAGCACCTTAATATTATAAGAAATAGCATAACCTAAGGTAATGTGACACAAATAAGCTTTCATATTGGCAAACTAAGGGAAGTCCTGTCTGTTGCACTTGCCATGGGTATGTTATGTCCTGCCAACTGTCACGATAATAGAAGACATGTCCCACATTTCGTATTTGATAAGGTGGCAACCCTACACTGTATTGTCTATGTGTGTGCAATATATAGATATGTGCAGGCCCTGTGAGTAGCTGCCACCTCCAATGACCCACATGTATCTAGGCATGAATGCTAACTGCCACCACCCACATATGTAGGTACCGCCTAAGGCTGTGACAACTGTACGTAGTGTGCTGTCTGTCTTTGACCCACAAACTGATGTTAACACATTGCAATGGGGTCATACAGTGGGTATGGAATGATTCCAAGGTACTGGCCTCAAGCTGAATACAGAAAACAGTACCATCATACCATACAGCAAGGACATGGCTCCATTATGTCCTACATCAACAGCAACCCCATAAACACACAAACTGCATTGACAGACCTGGCCACTCGCATTGATAACACTGTTGCATTCAGCCATAAAGTAGTGGCAGTGGTCAGAAAAGGCTTGGACATGGTTCATCACATAGGTAAACGGACTGCGTCCAGACAAAAGTTGGACATTACCTCTGTATAGTCGTCTGTCAGTACAACAATACATTATCATCATGGTCAGTCTGGTATGTACCTATGCAGACATCTGCATCAACTGGAAAGGCTATGTTAACACCCACAAAGGTTATCCATGGCCTTCAGCACTTGTTCCATACAGACAGCCTTGAAACAGTAGTAGCCCACTTGGTATCAGAGAGGTTGTCCACAGGTGGGCTGTGGCATGCCTAGATGGCAATGTTGTGCTCACCCCATCAACAGCTGCCTCATATATGTGAATCTACCTCTGTGGACATTACCAGCCCAACAGGCCTGAATCACATATGTAACAGCAAATAAAGCTGCTGGAAAGACAGGTTTGTCTCCCAGAGGGTGTCCTGTCTCAGGAAGGCACTTCTCATATACGTCAAACAGAGTATGATGCAGACCATCATCAAGTGCTTCCGTAATGAATGGATGGGAAAACAGAACTCTGTCCCAGGGGTACAACCTGTGTCCATCAATGCCAGTGGCAACAGGTGCTGATCAATAATTCTGTTGGTGATAAAGTAATAGCTAGGCTTGTAAGGGACCCAGGGCCAGTACTCTAGTAACTTTCTATGGACCTGTGAACCTGTGATCCTATGGAACTCCCAGGTGACATGTATCAAGAGTAGCATGTGGGTCAAGGGGTATGCATGCACATATACAGCCATACCTTGGTGAGGAAATGGTCTCTGCATTTCCACTACGCCATCATGAGCTTCTGTAATGGCAGCAGATCCCCATGACTTAGACACACAGACACCTGGAACAGAAACAGAATAAGGTCTGTCAGACAACATTCACTCAGCAGTACTAATAGCAATAAAGCATAATGGCACAAAGGTACATACACTTTGATGTGTACACATGACAACTGGCAGCAGACAGCACCTTACAGGGCATAACAGTACCGCACTACAAACTGCCATTAACTGTTCTAAATTCAACCTGTGCATCAGATACATATTAGCATTTCCCTGCAACAATTGTATAGATAGCAAGGATGTGGCACAGGTATAATCACATTCACAGAGTGTGGTGTGGGGTTGCCAAAGGCCTAGGCTGTGCCATACAGTTGACATTCTGTGTGTGTGTGTGTGTGTGTGTGTGTGTGTGTGTGTGTGTGTGTGTGTGTGTGTGTGTGTGTGTGTGTGTGTGTGTCTGTGTGTGTGTGTGTAGGGTTGCTGATCAGCTGGGTCATGGAGAGGAGGTGTGTGTGTCTGTTGGTGACCTGCATGTGACAGTGATGTGTGAGTGTATGCATGCATGCAGTCAAGCCATGTGCTAGCCCTACATGAGGGTATGTTGGACAGTCATTGACCATACATGGCAGAATGTACAGTTCACCATCTCTGGCCATGAACATGAGAACTGGTTCTGCGAGGAGTGGCACTGGCACCACCATGCCCAGGGCCAGATGCAGTTCTACTTGCTGATGGTGACCAGTGTCTGCTGGGTCTCTGTCCTTCATGGGACCACCCAGGACCAAGTGTCCATGGCCTCCCATGTTGTGGTGCAGACAGCACCCTCTCTTCGGTAGTGCTGGTGGTGCTGCCACTATGGGAGTATGACTGTGCATGGCCACATGGACTCTCAGCTGATGTTATTGTTGATCTACATCCATGTGTCTGATGCCCTACTCCCACCACATGTTCCAGCACATTGCATGGTTAAGGACTGACAATGTCTCACCCCCACTGTCTATCTGCTACATCAGCGAAATGACATAAGGCATCACCAATGTCATGGAGGGAGTCATGCATGGCTGGCAGTGTGACATCCATGACCCTGAGCATCTGTCTGGTGTATTGTTCACAACGTGCCTGTGCCTCCATGATGGACCAAAACATGTGTCGGGTGACATGTGCTGTGACACCTCTGACAGGTTCTGGATGAGCAGCAGTCCTCTTTCAAGCACCCCTGTCAATCTGCCTGTGTGGGACCTTCCCAGTTCTCAGGCTCTGGCTAGTGTCTACAGTCACAGATGCCATTTTCACCACACTCCCCTGTTTGATGCCACCACCCTCTGACTGCCCAATATCTGTGGCTGCTGGGGACTGGGTTTGTGTGGGCATACAGACTGTGTGCTGGAAGTTTGGGGTGGAAGTGGGATGGCAACCAATGGGATAGATTCAGCACCAAACAACCCCACCTGTGCCTCACTATGGCCACCATCATGATCAGAGTCTAATGAGACACTGACATCTGGTTGTGACCGGGAGACACTCCAACCCCTGTGGGCACCTGTGAGGGGAAAACAACATGACTACATTAATTCCTGCACTATAATGTCTGCTGTACCCCCCACATGCACACACACCCACACACTCACACATAAAGGTGAGGTGCCACAAAGGCCACACCTTCTGACTGATGCCATGCACAACACGTAATCATACCACAACAGACACACTTTGGACAGGCCCTCAACAACATGCAGTGCAGCTATGTCATTAAATGTTGCTAGTACTATCCACCTGTGAGATATGTGTTAAGTCAGAGTATGAGATGGACCTTCACCGAAAACACAGTGCACCCATTTACACAATAGTAATGCACCCCTGTATAGCAGCTTGGCTTCTCCTTTGCAAAAATACATGCTAATATGTTGCACCTCCTGCAAATATGCTATTGTGATTACTGATTTGATGCACTGCAGTGAACCCCACCACAAGTGAACATGAACATATTGCAATATGGCTAAGCTTAACAGTAGTGTCCATAGCAAATTGGCAACCCTTAACATGCTTAGGGTATAGATGATCCATAACAAGACAGTTCCACACTCACTGGCTACAGGATGATGGCCCCAAGCCATGCCAGAGGTAACAATGGATTTGTGGGGGAGAGGTGTTTTCAGCAGACACACATGTGGCATTGGTACAGGATAATCTGTGCATTTATCACCATGTACAGTACAAGCTGTGATACTACACAAATTGCTGAAATTCACAATATATGTGCACACATTTGCATTACAAAACCCCAACCACAGATGCAGATTGACCTGACATATGTGTACAGGTATGCACAGGCTGCCACTATGAATGCTACAGTATTAACATGATGACCACTGGAGGCTAACCTGAACCTCCTTGGCTGTGGAATCTGTGCTACCCACCTCCACAACATATGTTGTGATAGTTTCTTGTGAGCTGATGGCTGAACTCAGGTTTGCCAGGAACTCCTGTGTGGCTAAGAGTGGGGATTGTGTAGCAGGCCATCCCCTAGTGTCAGCACAGTCTCTGGCCACAGCTGTGGCCCTTTGCCGTGCATGATGTATTACATATATCTGTAGCACAGTGTTGGACATGTTCATAGCTCCTGTCCTGGTGGCCCACATCATTCACCATTGTTGCTGGTAATGGCGGGTCCTTGTCAACACCACCCGATGATGGAGTCTCAGGGCATCAATAATGGCAGTGGTCTCAGATTCTGAAAAAGGTGGATTGCAATGTCTACACATCCTAGCTAAAAGACATGAAGAGGGCAACACATCACAGGACCACATACAGTGCTCAGCATTATGTACACATCCTGCACATCCACATTTGTCACCACTATCCACCACTAACTCCCACATCATACACTACCATCTGTCACCACAGTATGTATTTGACCGTCTGCAACATAGTGACAATACATCATACATTGCCCTCTTGATCCTGATGATTCATGCTTCTTGCTGCATGTGCTATGAGGTGTTCAAATACATTTACCTGTTGTGCCTGTTACTGCTTGTTCATAGCCTATCTACATGGTATGCTGTGGTGGCAGCCTCTTACTGTTGTAGTACACACCTGGGCTGTAGGCCCACCCCTCAAGTCTCCCTGGCCTTCCTCCATCACATTCTGGACTATATGGGTTGACGATGTCCTACAGTTCCCCCTGCCAGTGTGGTTGATATGAGTGTCCTGGCACAGTTTAGCACCTGCCTCATGTACACAGATGGACAACCCTTTACAAACACCACCAAGGAACACACTGTGTGAGAGATGCAATGTCAGTAATAACCTGCAGTCCAGTCTGGGTGACAGTGGAATGCTGCATAAGGCTAACAGGGATGACATACTGCTGTCCAAGACAAACTAGGGGCAGTTGGCCATTTACAATGGGAGAGAGCATGGACTGCATCTGGTCACTTTTGGCGGTCAAGGACACCAGCTATATCTGTCCCAAACAGATTGTCAGCATAATGACTACACCTCACACACCACCCACACCTACACAACACACACACAAATATATAGTGGACCTCAACATACACATCCACAAATAAAGGAGACCTCTAAGGCAAAGCCACACATGAAGGCCACAGCTGTATACAGCACATACCACACATGGCCACAAACCTGTGTCCCATAGCCATGCTGGCATCAAGCACATGTCAAACATGTTACAGATAGGAGACTCCATTGTAAGACACACTGATGTGTCTCTCACTTGGCTGTATATGTGGATGGTCACAGTTACTTGAGTGTCAGATGACAGACTCCACCATATCGCATACTCATTACTGTCTCTCACTAACAGGTACCGTCAGGGGTTTGTCACAGTCCATGTTGCCATGCCTGCCTTGAGATGTATAGCCCTAGACTATGTACAGTGCGACATGAGTGAGCACACTGATTATGTGTCCCATGCAGGTATGTCCCTAGCCTTATGCAGCATTCCACTGTCACCCAAACTGATGCTGCAAGTCATTCAGGAAATGATTGACCTTAACATGTGGCCTTTTATTTGGTGATATTTCAGGGGCTTCAAGTACCTGTGAGTCAGGGATGATATGGTCAACAGACGAAGATACTCTGCAACAGATGGCCTCCATCTGCCTCAATGGCCTTCAGGTATCTGGCAATGGTTCTCTCCACCCCCATAGTGCATTCATTAGGAAATGTGGTAAGGTTATCAGTACCAACATACAACTGTCAGTGCAGCACACATTAAAGGCCATGCTGTTAAACCCTAGGTGTCTACACGACTCTGCCCTCAATGCAAGCATTCTTAACCCTGTGAAATGCTGACATCTGTGCAGTCACACACACACATGGTTCAAAGGTACAGAGAGCACCCCAACCTTACCTGGTCAACCATCCTATCATACTGTCATACCCCAAAGTCTGGGTGGAAATGACATGGGACATGTGATTTCAATATATATGAGCCACATACACACCTCCACACTGTATATGCAGTAGAATGCATAGGAGATGGCACAGGAGCATTTCTCCATTGGCAACACACCTATTCAAATCACATCTAGCTACCAGCCACCATATGTGACCAAGAAACCCATCCTGCCTATAGGGACCATCCATAACTGCATTCTGATGTGGGTCTGTACCTGATCCTGAGTCACCTGAATGACCCAAACATACATTGGACGATATACCCATGCCAGCACACAAATGGCCAGAGAGCCATCAACAGTGGAATTACAAACACCTCGGTGCAGCTAGGGGCTACCCTCACATGAGGTGAAGGTGTGTTGTAGTGCATAATACATAATGCAGGTTACCCTTTTCAGCATCACTACAGTGTCATCCTATGTGGCAAAGCATCCATCATGCGATCACTTTTGCAGTCACCATCTCCCACAATATCCATCTATCTAGGGTCACAACACATACATACGCCTCCATCATGGAATACAGCCTCCTAGGGGATGGCATACACAGCTTTACAGCCTAAAACCCCTCTGTAGGGATTGGCACCAATATCCACACATACACACATGTGCTAGATGTGCATTTGTGTAGATGCATGGAGTCAGGTATACACAACAGGATTACATCATCTTCTGCAAGGATTCATACACCTGTCTGGTGGACATCTGCAATACATAAGTGTCTATAACAGGGATGAGATACCGCTGTCCAGGACAAACTAGCAGCAGGTGGCCACTTACAAGCTATATCTCATTAGTGTGAACAAGCAAATGGGATCACTCCTGGAAACCTGCAGAGCAAACCAGAGCCCACATTGTTGACACCCACGATATGTCTGCATCATCACAGGTATCACCTGCATCTGCTCAGTTTTGGTGGTCAAGGACATCAGTTATACCAGTGCTGCAGGTATAGCATACTTGATTCCTGACAGAGTCAGTGTAGGCTTCACCCCCCTGTTCCCCCGATCAATACATCAGGATGTCCACACCACCTTCCCCCTTCTCCTATATGTAGGGGATAAGTCACCACTGCCATGTGAAAGTTATGGTATACATCTGCCATGGGAGCCTATCACATGACAGGATGCATCCTACATTACCCCAAGCATAACCTTGCAACAACATAAGCCACTGTATTCAAAGGAGCTCTGACTACCGCCTTTGTCGCAGCCATGTGAAGGACAATCACTGTCACCCCTTTACACTAAGGTGGTGCATCCATCAATCTGGCACATTATACACCCATCAGCCTAACTCAGCTGCTCTGTAAGGCCATAGCACAGTTTATAGCTAACCTCATTAACAAGGACATTAGTGACCTCCAAACACTCCATCATGCACAGTTAGGCTGTGTCAAGTAAGGGATCATTACTGTCAAAGTTGGTGGCCTCTTTGGTACAGTGACCAAAGCCATGGATGGCGGGTGACAGTGCACATTGCCTACCTTGACCTGGACAAAGTCTTTGACAGTATAACCCATCTGGCCATAATAGATATATGCTCCCAAGTATGCATCACCCCATATGTTACCATAGGGTTAGCACACTGGTACTCTGACATGACCTAACCAATCCACATAGGAGACTCCACCCCAAGCAGTTGACCCATAACTAGCAGCATAACCTGTTGTTTTATGTTTTGGCCTATGTTATGTGTGATGTACATGTCTGTGGTGCAGGACACAGTCATTGGCCTATGGCCCACCATGTCTACAGGTGGCTGCATGCTGTGTGCTGTCACCGGATTCCGTACTGATGTGAACATCTGCCTAGGAGGGGCTCATGCAGATACATGACTGGTGCCAAAAACATGGCCCCAGGCTGCATACCACAACATGCAGTGACAAACCCTTTGGGGAGAGTGATGCCCCCACATTTTATCACAGTATTAACAACATCCTAGGCATGCAATTAGTTGTGTGGGATCTGTGCACACAGGTTGATGGCAACATGACATTTCACCACCATGTTGCTTCTGTTGTATGGTAAACCTTCTAGATGGCCCACCTCATACCTACAGGTATGTCATACAGGGACATGGGGTCCTAAAATCCCTGTGTTCCCCATAATAAGGCCCATTATTGTGTAAAATGCCCTGTTCATCATTCACTTCACACAGCACATGCAGCAGCTTGGGACATCACAGAGTTTCCCCACCAGGGAGTACCAGGACCTCAAACATTTACCAGACACAGATAGGCTATAAGCCCAACCCTCTACCCGGTGTCATACATACTCCTCAGAGGTGATGTCTGTCTGACATGCAAGGCAATCATGGACTCCACATTGTTGGCCCTGCTGCACAAGTGCAAGTCAAGCTCCACTCTATTAATGCACACACACACAAGCCCTCAACCTGGTGTGTGACATAAAAACTGGTCTTCTTGGTGGCTCAGATGTATGTCCCACACACTCACCCTGCTGTGGAATGGTCACCCTGTCCACATCAGGTAGGGTAGCTATTTACACCTTTGCAGGTGGACTCTGGATAACTGGATGGTTAACTGCACATCCACCCTTGGGATACCACCTGTGTCCCTGTCATTCTGAGGCATCAGGTGCTGCCCTGCATACACATGGGCTAACATGTGGGCTAGATATACAGGGGCTCAGGGCCTATAGCCTAGTAACCTTGTATGGTTCTAGGTATAGCAGTTATGGCCTGTGTGCTGTGACAGACTGTGTTGTTATGTGTCCACACCCATCACCTCCATCGACTGTGGTGTGTCTCCTATTGGCAAGGTTACAATACCATGTCATACAGTCAACATCCAATAAATACGTGAGTGGTACTACAAGTGCACATGGACATACCAGCAACATCTGTGCTACACAATAACTGACAGCAGTGCATATGTGGTGCAGGGTTTCATCCTTGCAGGTGTTCAACATCTGCAGTACCCAAATGTTTGCAGAATGTGTACATGTGCCTGATATTTGTGGACCCCATGCCAACAAATGTGGATGTCTGGAAACCACTTGGACAATATGTAATGGGTGTCCCCAGAGTGTCGGGAATGTGTTTGTGACGTGCCAGACCCCAGAACACAGTAATGGGACAGTAATATCTGGTACTGTATTCATTCCTTGATATTGTATGGTCAATATGTACACACTGTTGCTGAGGCGGAGCCTATGTCCCCCCACTTCTACTGCCTATAACCTGCTGTTCTGCTGCAGGGGGGGGGGTCACCAGGTATGCTAGCCATAGTTGTCAGGCAATGAGATACAGGTTTAGAGTATGCAGTGAGCTGGCCAGAGTATGTCAGGAATAGTCAGGGTCACCTGGACAATCTTTGAACTAACCCTGTATGACATTCACAGACCGAGAGGGGCTCATGACACTACATGATGTGATATTCCAGCTGTATCCACCAGTAGTTACTGTCACTATTGTACAATAGGCAATCCAGTAGCATTTCTACATGGGCTAACCATTGCTGGGGAGACTCAAGTTGCCAGAGCTGCAATCTATGTCACTGCAGACAGAGCCAAAATGCAAGACTGTAGGTGCTGGATACCAGACTAATAGCAACATGCCATTCCAAGATATGTTGTTGAGACGTACTGTTAACACTCCTGTTTCCCATGACTGCATCTCCCCGTCTGCATTACATTAAATGGTTAACTGTATGATATACCTGGTATAGTGCTGTACTTCTTTTTGAGCAGAAATCCAGTGGAATTTTTCCTTGGAAATTGCAGTCTGTCTTCATGAAGAAAGTCACAGACCTCTTTACCATAGGCAGCAACTGTCCTTTTCTAGATAATGCTCAGGAACAGGTGATTGCCTGTGCACCAATCTGTGACTCACACGTGCTAATAGCATGCAGAATAGCTGGGTTACATTGTCATTAGCCAATGGCATGGGAACACAGTACTCTAATTAAGGTCTTCATGTAGGACTTGGCCCTTTTCCTGGCCTATAAGGAGGACATTATTCGGCATGTGGTGTGGAAGCTACAGCATCACAGTGGGTAGGTAGAAATACTGTTTACTGTTTGGATTGATGTGTTATGTCCACAGTTTTGCATGCTATGTTTGGCCACTGTTAACAGACTTTTTGATTCTGTGGCAGGTTACTGTTTAACAATGTGTGTTGGGGTCAGTAAGGAGACAGGCAGATGTGAGTGTCATACATCATTTTTATCTGAATTTGCATGCTGCTGCAGTTAATGCTGGTCTATCAGCTGTGTATGTTTGTAGGGGGAAACTGTCACATGTCCCTGTCACCTGAAAATTCCCCTCCAACCTTTATGTATGGGTGTTGTGTGGATGCCCTGTTCTAGGTGTTTGGGAGGTATGATAGGTCTGTAGCAGGTTGCTGAACATACTGCTGTATGTGTAGCAGGCTGCAGCTGCTGCATTCTGGCCAGGAGTCATACTGGGGATTGTGAAGACATTGGGGACAGCAAGCTGTATATGTCAGTGAGGGAGCAGTGTCAGCTCTTGTGTCACAGCATGGTCAGGGTGAGGGTACCCATAGCAGTCCAAGTGAGGCACATGCCTCTGCTACATATGTTAAGTAGTATTACCATCCAGAGAGTGGTAGGGGACATTTAGGACACATATTCATATTTTTGAAATGTGTCCCATCCTCCAGGCCTTTGACATGCTACTGTGGGTGACAATGACTGTGGTAGCAGCAACCAGTTCTGCTGGACATTGGAGGTCTCAGTTATTTCTATGCTGTATTGACAAGCATGTGGTTGTCGTGCATCATACTGGACTGTCGGCCTGAACTGTGGGTGTCCAGATGTCAGACATGCTAGGAATGTAAAAGAGATAGTGAGTCATTATTATGTGATGTGTAGTTGCAAGACATATGTGCATGGGGTCTATATTACCATGTTGAAAGAAATGTTCAGTGAACATGTCTTAACTGATATGGAAATATCAACTTGTCAAAAACCTGAGGGGGGAAAAATCACTCAGCCATCATTGGGGATTTGCCCTTTTCCCCACTGTAGTACAATCTTGGAGTTGGTATATTTAGTAAGGGGGGTGTGGAGGGCAAACACCCCAATGTTGGAGGGTTGAAAGAGTGTTTTTTTCTGTATGGCCTAGCAATTTTTTCCCCTGGGAAAAAATTCACTAACGCGGCCATTTGGGTTTTTGACAAGTTGATATTTCCCTGTCAATTAAGACATGTTTGGCAAACATTCCTTTCTACACAATACTATAGACCCATGTGCATACATACAGTGTGTTACACAGGACTGGCATGAGCATGTGTGTTTGGATGGCTATGACATGTGACACTGACCTGTCTGTCATGCTTTTGTAAAATCAATCTGCACTGCCTTACTAGTACTTCAGCACACAGAATACCTTTGATGATAACCATGTCATAACTAGGTGACACAGCTGTGGACATTCTGCAACAGTCTGTGCAGTTGTCGGCTCTACCTGATATTGTAGGTCTCCTGTCAATCCAACATGTCCTTGGCTGTGTACTGGTTCGGTGTCTACATTACAGGCCTAAGTACACTGGAGCATTTCTCCCTGGACCTCCATTGAAAATTGGCTTCGTTCTAAGTCAGATCTTCCCAATTAACAAATGTTAAATAAATAAATAAAAATAAATAAATAATTTATCACATTATATGTAAAAGTAGTGTCACTGGTAATCAGGATATCTTTGCAAAAACACCCATAACTCACCTGAGCTTAGTTGGTCTAGTGGTGTATTGCACTGAACTGTGGGTCCTGGGTTCAATATTTGGCAGGGATGTATTTTTTTCCTAATGTTACATCAATATACTGCATGATATATTCACAAAAACACCAACAGCTCTCCAAAGCTGGGTTGATGGAGTAGTGTAATGCAGTGCCCCTTAATTCAGAGAGTCATGGGTTCAATATTTGGCAGGGTTTATTTTTTTCCTAATGTAACATCACTGTACTACATGATATATTTACAAAAACACCAGCAATTCCCTAGAGAAGAGTTAGCTTATGGTGTGTATTGTAGTGAGCTTCAGTTTGTTGGGTCCTATGTTCAATTCTTAGCAGGGGTGCAGTTTTTTTCCTAATCTTACATTACTGTACTACATGATATATTTACAAAAACAGCAGTAACTCTCCACAGGTGTGTTGGCCTAGTGGACTAATACATGATGCTATAGTTTGTAGGGTCCTGGGTTTGAGACTGGGCAGGGGTGGTTATTTTATTGATGTGCAGAACAGTGTCAGAATCAGATAAGGTGATTAAAGTAGTTTTAAGTGGGTTTACATGGGTTTGCACATCCAAAAAAGAAAAGAAAAAGGGGTGAGAGGAAAGTGGTGGATGTGCAGGATGGGTGTAAGAAAAGGACCATAGCTCTCCATTTCTTGTACAGCAACAGCTCTACACAATGTGGACAATTTGGAATTTGGACCTCACATCCCACAGGGAGGGGTGTGGGCAACATAACTTTGTTGATTAATTGACGGATGATTGATTCATGGCAGTATATGTGGGGGTGAACTGGAGAGCTATGTATGGGACAAACATTTTTTTGGGACAGATGCCTATTTTATTTTAAGGTGAGAGTAGGGTGTTAGGGAAAGGTTGTAGGTATGTTTGCGGAGGTAAGTTGGGTAGGAGAGGTTGCTTTTGCAGACAGATAAGACAGGGGTGGTGTATGAAACATGAAGGGGGTAACCACCTTGGATGGGGAGGGTGGTTGGGAATCAGAGGGTCAAGTGCCCCAGATGGCAACATTGGGACTGAGATCCCCACCCATGAGCAGTCACCACTGCCCCTTTATGGCCCCAAAGGTGGCTTTGCTGGGGGCTGGGTGCCAGGGCCAGCCTTCCCCTAGAGGTGTGCCAGTCTCCCTTCAGTCTGATGCAGTCTATCATCCAAGTCACATTGGATGACCCTGTGCACCATACCTGAAACCAGAGTCTGGATGACAACATCCTCTTCACGCCTGTTCCCGGGGGGATGGGCTTCATCCCCTGAGGTGGTTCCACCCATGGATGGTGCAGGACCAGCAGAAGGAGCAGCTTCAGGTTGGGTCCCAGAACCAGCCTACCCAATTGTGCTATGGTGTTGAGGTTTGTCAAGGTGTATAGGTTAGTCATGAACAGAACATTTAAACATTAGTTGTAACAGCATGCATGGGTGTTCCAATTAACCCAGAACAATAAAATTGCATAACATACAGAACACAGGTATAATTGGAATAACAGTCAGTATTGTAACAGCATGCCAGTAACAATTATGGCAAAAGGCCAGCAACAGTGGAATTTCAACAAGGTACATTAGTATGCAGCCATTGTAATATATAACCAATAATACAGCATAAGGCCCAACATTTGTTTTTGAGAACAACATATGGGAAAATGAAACCATACCAGCAGAATAAGAATAAATATTTGTGATGCAGATAAGAGGTGGGGAGTGAAAAACATTCCATTACCAACTGTATATGTTATAGTTTTCACAACAGTACTGCTCAATACTCTACAGGTCTGCCCTTACTTTATGTCTACATGTGCCCTATAGCTTCTGTAGCACATACATACATACATCTCAAGCTGTCCACATGGGATGGTATGGGCCAAGCTATAACAACTATAGGTACATAACTACAAGGGACTATTATATGTCAGGGGAACATGTGTGACTAACAAGGTGTAGCCTGTACTGATGTTGTGTGAGTGTGCTACACACTAGTGCATCTGGACACAGACAATAGTATACACTTCATACAGCTACTACAGATATTTCTTTACCTGTAAGTCCTGTGTGGACAATATGTGTTATTAATATGTGACTGTTTCTATAAATATCAGTACTACTTGTCTGTTACCATAAATAAATCTTACTACCAGTCCCTGGATTCAAACCCTGGTCTGTGTGTGGAAAAAATAACAGCATATGCATTGCTTATCACACTGAGCTACTGGGCTTCTGCGATGAATCGGTTGACTATTATGTGCCTACAGCTCACCTGCTGACAAAGTCTGACTTGGTAATATTGGTAGAGTGTCACAGAAAACTGTAGTGACAGTTGAACATACATGCATGAGATTCAGGCATGACAGAGATAGTAGGTGAAGTGTGTATTAATACTTGGAATGCATGCATACATAATTAACCCCTAGTGGATGGGAATATGTGTGATCTGTACAGACCATATGAGAGTGCTGGGATGCCTACCTGACCCATATATATTTGCAGATGGTATATTTGCAGTCTACAGCTACTACTGTGTCATACTTGCCTGCATCAGCATACCTATATTCAGGAATGTATATAGTTGAAATGCAAAGGTTAACACAAGACCATCCTTCGGGAAACACACTATAACACCTTATACATTACTATTCAAGGTTCACATGTTAGTGCAGGACATATATCAAATTGCATTCTATGTTGTAGTACAGCTCCACATCTACACTTTAGCATAACAGTTCTTTAGCAGCCAAACTTCAGTCACTTCTTGGTGTTATACCCATATTTGCTTTGTAACACCTGTAAAATTAAATTTCTTTCACAACAGACCAGAATACAGACAACAATTGGCAGAACAAAGCTTTATTGAGAGTGACATGACACAGTCATTGGAATACATTTGACAAACTTTATTGTTCTCCAATTTAAATAATGAATGCATTGATGGTGTGCTGTTATTACAGAACCTATGAAATACTATATTTTCTTCACAATTTTGACTAAAGTTATACTGTATTTCCTCTAGATCACGAATGAATATAATTTATTCCCTTCACATTTAGATCATTAGTATTAATACCATATACACGTGATTCCTACACATTAATAATGTTATTGCAGTACACTGAGGACAGAATATACTTACTGGCAGTTACTACTGTATTCTTTCTTGTTTATATGATTATATATTTTAAGATATATCTGTACTCACCACACTCTTGGCACATTCTGCTTGGGCCTCTAAGTTGCCAGCGTTCTCCTCTGCAACTGTGGGAAGGGAAATACACCATTATGTGTACCTGTCTATCAGATATTCATGCTAGAATTTGGTAAAGCAATGGTTCCTATACTTGCAAACTTCTGCGGCATTGTGGTCCCAAGTGACTTGGATCCATTGGGCCAACAGCTCTCCCTTCCTCTGCTTTAGGTTGTAATAATGATGACGCACCTGTGCACCAATGTGGAGGATTCCAGTAGCATTGGTGAGGTCACATGCCAGATGGTCCCTGGCCTCAGACTTGCATTCAGAGCCCTGGTTATGGCCCTGCAGCAGTCTGTTGCCATGGTTTTTGACAAGGAGCCATGAACCTGGGCTCCAACATGCAGCCGCACTGCACCCGGAAATGCGCTCCCTCTCAGACTCCCGCCATAGCTCCTGCAGTGATTAAACTCCAACAGATTCTGGCTGTATTCCTGCCTGTGCAGCTTAAATAAGGCTATTTTTCCACCCTTTGCTGCCAATGGACCATTTTTAAAAATGCTAAGCAGAGCTTAGCACTGACAAATCCACTAAGTTTAGTTGAGCAGTGCTTAAAGTGGCAAATGCTTAACAATGCTTAGCAGTGTATAAACCCGCTTAGCTGAGCTGATGGCTGCTTAAACTGGGAGGGCTAAGCACTGCCCAAACCAGGTAAGTGGAGCTGCACATTGCTAAGTGCTGCTAAAACAGGTCCTGCTTGACCATTTCTTGGTTTTGCTTAGCAGTGCTTAGCTACAGGCAAACCAGAGTTAAAAAAAAATAATTATTGAAAGTATTTGTTCATTAATGATAATTTATTATTATGTGTATCTGCTTTACTTTATATCCCCTAAAGATATGCATTTCACTACATCATCTGGTAGTGTAACTTTAATGTATTGGACACTTGTGTGTAACTGGGGATTTTATATGTGGATCTCCAGTGAAAAAGGCCTTCTGGTCAAGCTGGACTAACCCGGTTAACAAATTTCAATATATACATAAAAAAAAAAAAAAATTACCACATTTCCCTATTGCATATAAAAAAAGCTGAGTGACCAGTATTCAAACCGTGCACAAGGCTGCCACTCTAACCATTCAGCTATGAAGGGTATGGTAAAAAGGGCTATACTGTGCAATATAGCTCTCAGTTATGTTTAAGCATTGCTGAGTGCCATGCTGCACAAACCCGCTCAGCTATGCTTAAACTTGACCTTTTCTATTAATATTTAAAAGCATTCAGTTTCTATTTTTAGATGTCTAGCACATGCTTTTTGCTAAGCGCTGAGCCACACCACACAAATACAAAAATAATAAATAAAAAAATAAATGCATAAATAATAGGGACATTACTTTTTAACATTTAATTTCACTGCCATATGGCACTCTGACAGTACAGGGAGTATGTTACAGACACTGTAATACACTCCCATAATTTTTTATAACTGTCAGAGGATGCATTTATTTTAATATTTTAGTGTCGTACGGCATTTTGACAGTGCAGGGGGTGTGTTACAGCCACTGTAACACACCCCTTACATATAACTTTTACAACTGGCCAGGAAAACTTAAATTTAATATTTTAGTGCCCTACAGCACTTTGACAGTGCAGGGGGTGTGTTACACACCCCTACATTAATTCAGTAACTGTGTACATGGCTCACCCTCAGTAGCAGGCCTTCATTAATATGCAAGGTGCGCTACTGAGGGGGAGCTGCAGACACGGCCATGGTACATGCCGTGTAGGGCTTGCACTATTCCTACATGGAGTTTATTAAATCCGGGGATCATCCAAAAATCTCATATACAATTTAACTTGTTTGAAAAATACTGAGTCAAATACAAATTATGTTTCCCATGAAAACATCACTAGAGTTACAAATATTGGGGAACATGCAGTCCCCATAGCAACACCCCTGACCTCTTTAAAGATCTTACCTTCAAAGTAGATGCAAATGCTCACCAAAATCATCTTCATAATTTATTTATTTTATTTATTTTACATTTGCTAACTGGGTTAGTCCAGCTGAGCGTTTAGCCCATTTTCAGTGGAGACCCAAGAAGAAAAGCTCCACACTCAGTATTAGCATTTTACATAAAATTAATAAGACATTTCTATTTGAAAATATTTAACAAGATAACTATTACAGTAAATCATAACAGTTAATTTAGTACAGTGTCTGAAATTGAATAGTAAAAAACATTCCTATTAAATCATCCAATTGTACTATTGTACAGTAAAAGACATTTATAATAAGTCATACAGAAAGCAGTTTTGTATAATGACAGAGGTCATACTGCAAAAAAAAAAAACTGTGGCTAAGTGTGATGAAAGGAAGTATAGTATTTATAATTCCTAACTGGTTATATACAGTGTAGTTACAGGGGAGATTCGACAGGGGATGAAGTGGTTAAGTATATAGATGGAGGGGTAGATGATTATTTAGCTAGGCAGTAGAGGGAAGAAGGAAACAGAGGCTATGGTAGGGTAGTTTCAGGGAGAATGACTACAGTGGCAGGATCATTTGTTTGTTAGGTATCTCCAAGTGGCTAGTTTGAAATGCTTGGTTTGGTCAAGTGACCTAATTTCTAGGGGAAGTTGGCTCCACGTTGTAGCAGGGTTATAGTTATAGAGTAGACACCCTATTTTGGTTTTGAGTTTATCGTTCTTTAGGAAGTCCTGGTCTGAGCTATATAGTGTCCTATTTGGGGATTATTTAGATATAATAGATAGAAGGCTAGGGCAGAAAGATGGCAGCTAGAGGATGGAGCAGATAATTTGCAGTTGATGTAGTAGCAGCATATGAGGGAATTCAATTCAGTCCAGTTGTTTAAGAGATAGGCAATGGTGTGATTTGTAGGTTTGGTTTGCCGCGAATCTAGCAACCTTGTTATATGTAGTTTTGAGTTTAGTTAAGAGTGTGGGTTATGCTTTGTGTATAACTGACAGCTATAGAGAAGTGTGGGAAGAAGAAATGCATGGGAGAGAGTTATTCTGACTGTACTGGTTAGATGTCTTTTGTTACAGTATAGGAGACCAGGTTTCTGGTGAGTCTTTTTGATAGAGGAAGTGACTTGGAGAACAAATTTAACCTGAACATCAATTATGACTCCTAGCAGTTTAGTGCTAGGTTCAGCAATAATGATAGTGTTATTGCTTGATAGGATGGAAAATGTAGTTTTGAGATTGGTGAGTTTTTTTGGGAGGAAGAGTAGAAGCTTAGTGTTCTTGGGGTTGAGAATTAATTTATTATCACTAAGCCATGTCTCTATAGAGTTGAATGTTGCTTGGGTAGTAGAGTGGAGGTCGGACAAATTGTCAGCAATGATGATGACTGTAGAATCACCTGCATATTGTACAAGTGTAGAACTGGGACAGGAAGTGTAAAGTAGGTTGGTGAAAATATTGAATAGGAGTGGCCCAAGTATGGATCCTTGGGGGACACCAATTGGGACGATTGGGGGGATAGGGCAGAGTGCCATTTGACAGCTTGCTGGTGGTTAGAAAGATAGCTAGAAAACCAGGATATGGTGGGAGGAGAGAAAGTTAAATGAGAGAGTTTTTCTAGGAATAGGGGATGGGAGACAGTGTCAAAGGCTTTGGAGAGGTCAAGGAACAGATATGAAACTAGTCTGTTGTTGTCACGGTCCAGTGATACAGTATTGATAAAGGATATTAGTGCAGTTATACTGTGTTTAGGGCGAAATCCGTGTTGTGTGTGTGTGTTAGAAGGTTCTGTTGGAGAAGATACTGCATTATCTGTTTACTAATCTAATTTCTACGATGTTAAAAAAATTAAACAATATTAATGCATCATGAGGATTACTGGTCTGAAACAAATGCCGTACACTGACCACCTCAAAAATCTCCAGCTTTACTCCATGGCATATCGCCTACTCCAAGGTGATCTCTGCCTAACATATAAAACTATGTCAAACCCAGAGCTGTTGGACATGCTACACCTAAAGAAATCTCAATCCCTCCGAGCTACATGCTCTAGGGACATAAACCTTGTCACCACAATAAACAGTACATGCTGGAGGGATAGATTCCTGTTCCAGAGACTTCCCATACTCTGGAACAGGCTACCCATCTATGTCAAGCAAAGTTCTACATTAGCACTCTTCAAGAAAAATCTTGATGAGTGGATGGGAAACAGGAAATACACCCCGGGGATCACTTCTGTGTCTCTGCTCAACAGTGGCACAAGAAAATAACTTTCTTGGGTGGTGTAAGCCAGGGAACCTTGTTGGCTAGGCTTACATAGGTCCTTGGGCTGATAGCCTAGTACCTACCTATGAACCTATGAAACAATTCTAAACCTAACTCTTTTGTATGCATGAAAATAAGTCCACCACATTAATAGTTAAAATAGTAGAAGATCATCCCATATTTCAGATTTTAATCTGCCTAAAAAAATCCCACAAATCTTTATCTCAATGCTGAAAGAACAGAAACTCTGCTCCAAGGTACTCAACAGCATCTCCGAAACAACCCTTCTTTATTAGCCTTCTCAACTGCCCCTGTTTTGGAGGGACATTCACATTTTCAGGCCTGATTTAGGATGTCCCTATTTTGGAGGTATGTCCTTATTTCTAGGCTTGATTTTCCCCTTCACACAATTGTCTGAATCCCCCTGATGACATGATTTTGAGACTGTCTAGTACACAAAACCGCACTACATGGCAACATACTAACGGTAACACTAACTTTAAGAAACTGGACCCACAACCATACAAATCTGTTTTTCTGAAGCAAAAATAAATGACCTTGTTTGGTAGAACTTTGGAATATGGTTTATTAAATTCTTCAAATTTTTCATCGTCTCTTTGAAAATGTGATTATATTTTCCCATCATTTTGCCACTCTCTGTTATTTAAACATGTTTCTGAGTAATATCCCACATTCCTATGGAAGTGGGAAGAGGTATGTACTATTTGGTATTCAGTTTTAATGCTAATTAGATGTCCGAATATTTAGCTAGCTGTTACTGCTTTTCAGTGCCTTTGCCCCTATTTTCAATGTCTGAAGGTTGAGATGTATGTTCGTCATACACAAAATCGCACAATTTATAATGAAAATGATAATGAATAATGGTCTCCTTAACAATGGAATACTTATAGACATGCGACATTTATTCACACCTGTAATGTGCACACTCCTGCTAACTAAACAGTCTGAGTTTTAGCCCTTGTGCAATAAACTAGTTAAGCAAATACTTTAGAAATGGAATTCCTCCATGTTGTATAAGAGAAGCGCACCTCAGATGCAGTGTACTTTACCTCCAGCACTTCACCAAAACTCCATTGTTTCACAGGACCCTGTTACAATTTAAGCTTCTCTCCATCTTTCTAAACTTAAGCATGAATTTACCAAATTTCAGCCTCCACAAGTATGCTACAATAGTTCAATCTTCAAGTTACAGACTAAACTACAGGGATTACCATTTTCTCTGGAACTGGATTTGCCAAAATAAACTGACCATCAACTCTTACCAAAAGGGTCATTATGTTTTTTGCCACCACTCAAAAGTTCACAGGCATAACTTCTATTAATATTCATATATCAAATACACAACATAATTGAGTGAGTGAATAAACACAAAAACCTAGACGATAGATACATCCCATTCTGGCCTTTAAGTCCAACAGTGAGAAGACTGCAGGGAAGACGTAGCATCAAGTGAAATTCAGCTACATATTCACTGGTCTTCTTTCTTTAGAAGCAACATAATCCTTAGCCAAAAGTGCACATATGCCAAAACTTGATTTTGTCCTACCTGCCATCTCACTTCATTATTTGCACAATACCTAAAATGCTGCATACTGCAGGAAATAAGGTTTGAAAATGCATTTGTCTGGTAGAAACTAGAACACTCTGCATGCATTTTCAAAAAGTGAACTGGTTACCACTGACAGAAACCGCAGTGTAATTACTATCAGCATATTATATAAATGTATTCATAAGCATTCATACCCTCAGACTTAATGTAACGGTCATTTTTCTACAGCTAAAGAAAAAAAGTAATGAAATTTTAAAATCCTAAAACAACCACAATGTAGCACTATCACCAAAATGCATCCTGGAATAATCCTCCAGGTGATGTCAGACAGAAGAACACTCTGCCAACTTTCCAGACCAAGGTCAGAGAACATTTTTATTTGATATAAGGGTAATTTGAAAATTGACTGCACATTTAAATCTAAATATTCATTTGAATTTCTGTTTAAAAAAATTTAACTTTTTCTGCCTGTACAGCATAAATATTATAATATTGGTTTTAATTTCATCCATCCATCCATCCATCCATCCATCCATCCATCCATCCATCCACAACACTTTTTCCTATTTTTGCACATGGAGTTCGGGGTGTCAGTTCAACAGTGACAATTGTCTAGAGCCAAGGTTCACACCATTGGGTGGCTAGCCCTGCCACAGTAGTTTTTCCACATTACACACTTACAAGCACACTCACATCTATGACCAATTTAGAGTGTACAGTCCACCTACTGAATGTCTTTGGAGTGTGTGAGGAAACTGGAACACATGGATGAAACTCATGAGAATACAGGGAAGACATACAAACTCTGCACAGAAGGCACATCAGCCAAGAAGCAAACTGGGGAACCTTTTTCTGTGAAATGAAAACATTACTGATTTTAGCTAGCAGTTAATCATATGTTATTTACTGTGACATTTCTGAGGCCATTAGCTTAGGAAATGCACATTTTTGGCTGCATTTGTCATCACATTTAGTACCATGTTACACATTTTGCTAAATGTTATAGTTAAAATACAGAATACACAATTTTCCCTGAAACTAAGAAACATTTTCTGTACTGTGGTAGGCAATTGTGCAGACATGGTGCGTATGAACAGGGAAAGCTAAGAAATCCTGCAGCCCACATAGAACTCTTATGTAGAATAATGACATAGTTATGAGCAACAATATTAAAATGATGGCATCCTCATATGCAAAACAATATAGAGGAGTGATTCAAAATTGTATGTATTCCAAAATTGTATGTATTCCATAACTAAATGTGAGACTTTCAGAGCTACTGACCACAGAAAAATGCTGGAGTTATAGGCAGTGAATCATTAAATGATGTATGGATAGGCACAGCATTACCAAACCTGAAAATGTAACAAGTTGGTAGTCACAGAGGTACCACCTACCATTTCATGCTCTTCATGATACTGATACTGTCAACCACTACTGTGTGGGGAGAGCCACTGTTTTAGAGCTGGATGAAATGTGTTGTCCTCATTTTCAGGCCTGTTGGATTTGTGCAATATGTACCCCTGTGGATACCAATGCATGTGAGGCTTTGAGAATATTAGCGACAGGGACCTTTCAATGACCAACAGGAAACATGTTTAGGTTTGCCCAGTCAACTTCCTCAAAGATAAGCCACATTACAACAATTGTGGAGCTTATATTGGCACACTGTACCACAGAAGAGACTGCCAACACCATGTACATTTCCTATCACATAGCCATTTTCCTGTGGAACTGGGGGCAATAGAGTTGTACCCACATTGACATAAATGCCCAAACTGGTGAGAAGGGAAGAAGGTATGTTAACCATAAAGGTTACTACTCCATCAACTGCAAGATAATCTGCAATGCACAAGGTATAATGTACAATGCGTCTGCAGGCCTTCCAGGCAGTACCACTGACTCCCACATATGACATACATTAAAATAGCTACCGCTATATACTTTCATAAACTCAGGTCATTACTGAGGTGTGACTGGCTGATAAGGGCCTGCTTCTGCTCTCTGGATGTATAAGATAGTGCCATGCAGTATGAACCTAGTACATTCATTAAGTGATTTCCTGTCAAGGTTATGTGACATAACAGAATTTTGAGGAAACAGTTGTATCAGGTTATACAAGTGCAGGAAAAAGATATTCCATTGAAAGTACCTTGGATTATCAGGCAGTATCCTAAACTCATTTGGGGTCTTCTGCTAAAACTTGCACAAAGTTACCCTTGGACAGTCAGCTTCATGATGCACCTATTGCTGGCATTCTGTTTTTATTGATTTCAGTGCAGTTCGGTCCTGATTTTGTTTGCAGCATATTATGATTTGCAGCATATATGTTTTGAACCATAATATAGGTGTAGTGACATAAATATTGATTTGTATGATAAAATACATATGAATTTTTATTTTTGGTACAACTATATTCTGCGCAAGTGCTGCAGTCATCTTGAGCGAAATTCATATATTTCCACCTAACAGAATGTGATTATAATGCAAACATGTCAAACCCTGTTAATGAAATACAAGTGAAACCATAGAATTAGTGCGTGGGCATAAAGGGTTGTTTTGTCATTCTTCATTTTAAAAGGTCCATATGATGTAGGATACATTAGAAGAAGATACACAAACAATGGGCACTTTTTCCTTAGGGATTTCATTGAAACTCATGCCACAACAGGACTACACCAATTTGATCCCTATAAGACATAGTTTTGGTCATGATATGTCTGCACTTATAGAAATTGTTATTAGTGCAGAATAACATGTATGATTTGTTTACTTCTGATGTAATGACAATAGAAAAAAAAAACATATTCTGGATGAGGCCTTCTTTCCATCATTCTTAGGATAAAGTTTATCCTCACACATAATAGAAAATCTTTCTTTCATAATAGAAACCCGTTATAATGCAGCTTGTCAGTCACCTTAGGATCATGTACAGAGCAGTAGCTGGCTCATTTGGTGCCTGGAGCTGCACCCCAGTCTGGCACCCCTCAATACTACACAACAAACTGGCAAAATAACTGAAACAGATAAAACCAGGAACTGGAGCAAATGACAGTCGAAAAAAGGTCTGAACAAAGATTTAGTCCAAGTGTTTTAAATGCTTTTTGTCAGCCTCAGTAGCTGACTTCTTCAGAAACAAATCCAGTCATTAAAACAATTACTTATATGTACACCTGCATTAATTGATAATCACCAATTAAATCATCCATTTAAAAACATTAACTCTTTGTAACATGTTGAGTGAGTAGAAGTAATAAGCAAAGGCACACATTACAAACAAAGTTGACCTAAGACACCCAGATTTTAAAACAGCAAAAAGTGAATAATAAGGTCGAGAAATGATATAATAACAAATATTGATAACAAGTAACTAACACTATTTAATAAAAATGTATACACCTATAAAAATTAAAATATATACATAAAATATGTGCCTACTATTGTAAACAAAACATATTGTTCTTTATTTACCTCTTGAGGCTATTTAGTTTCAAAACACTACTAATAGAGCAGCTACTTGTTATCAATATTTGTTATTATATCATTTCTCTACCTTATTATTCACTTTTTGCTGTTTTAAAATTTGGGTGTCTTAGGTCAACTTTGTTCGTAATGTGTGCCTTTGCTTACTACTTCTGCTCACCGAACATGTTACAAAGAGTTAATGTTTTTAAATGGATGATTTAATTGGTGATTATCAATTAATGCAGGTGTATATATAAGTAATTGTTTTAATGACTGGATTTGTTTCTGAAGAAATCAGCTACTGAGGCTGATGAAAAGCGTTTAAAGCACTTGGACTAAATCTTTGTTCAGACCTTTTTCCGACTGTCATTTGCTCCAGTTCCTGGTTTTACCCCTCAATACTAGGTTGAAGAAGAAAAAACAAAAAACAAAACAAAAAAAACAGACAAAAATCATTATCCGATCTGGAGATCCTTCCATCCCACTCTATTGCCAACATTTGTGTATACACTAGGAGCAAAACTTTTAAAAAGAAAGGCCTTTTAGTGGAGAATATCAATACACAGTTAAAATTTCTGAAATAGTTTGTCAGCTTTAGCAAATCTTTTGAAAGCAAACTTGATTATTCAGTTAAATACGATATTTTAGGTACAGATCTACTAACTAGAGAATAGAAGAAATGAAAGTTGCTGAAGAGATATATCTCTGCTATTTGACTATGGTGAAGTGAAAGTAATACTGACCACAGTTATGCATTTCAGCTTGTTATTCATGAATATTGATTATGACAGGCAAGATTTATGATACTTTAACTCAGATAATGTGACTGTGTGAAATTAGATGTATAACTGTAATCACATTATATTTGCATGACACCCCCCACACACACTCACCAACATAACATTATTAGTATTAGTATTAGTATAAATATCAGCATTAGTATTAGTATTAGTATAAATATTAGCATTAGTATTAGTATTAGTATTGTTATCATTATTATTTATTTTTTAACTTTTAGTACCTTCACAATCCAAAGTACTGAATGGTTGCATGGTCATGGTACCGAGTATAAATATACTGCATTTCAAAAACAATGCACCATTGTGTAGATTGTTAATTGATTCCCTAATGCCAGCCACTACCACATTCTATTCATATTGTATAACTTTTACTTAAAAAAAATCTAACTGAGCCAATTATTGTTGTGGGTAGTATATGCCTCTACCATTACCACAGATTTACTTATATGGTGCCCGGCCAGAACTAACATTTCTTGCTTTGTATAACTTAAGAAAGGAAAACAAACACATCAAGCTAAATAGCAACAACACATAAACTGTACTCCAGAGTTATGAAACTTTCAGATTACAAATTAAGAAAAAAATCCCTTGTATACATGAAAGATGGAAGTGCACATGTTTTACAGGCAAAGGCTGATTTAACAAGCATATACAACTAATGCATAATACAGCTAAAACAATCCATGCATTTCTTATTTTATCCATATGAAAAATCCTCCAATTGTAAATAGGTAAATATGAGTTGACATCAAAATAACTGCAGGTTCATTGAACTCCATTGACACTTGGCTATTTAAGTATTTGAAAGTACTGCTTTAGTATACATGGTAGAACTGGGGTCTGGTTTTATAGCATAGTGACAAATATGCATTCTATTTGTTGCTCTCAACATTCTAATGTATGTCTTATATGCATACCTCACAACCTCTTAACACAGGACGTCTGGACAAAGCCTAAAATAATGGGAGGTCAAAGGCCCAAAAATAGTGACAGATTTAACATAAGGATATGAAGTCTGAAACTCAAATGTGTGTCATTATTTATAGACTTCAATTCTCAATTATTTTTTAGAAAAAAAAACAAACAAACAATACTTTTAGGAGGAACAAACCAATAGTATGGGGCAAAAATCTGGACATTCTGCAAAAATCTGAACAGTTTAGAAGTATTCTTATAGCATTTATTACAGAACAAGCAAATCAAACATTAACTTCTGATTGGAGAATCAACGCTGTCTAGCAGGGTGTTAATGTACGGATAATGCCCACAGAAAAATGAATCCTTCACTTCACAACAACATATTAAACTACTGTAAAGCTTGGACATTTGAAAAGCAAATGGCTGCCATTTTTTACACTCACTCAGCAGCTCTTTGCTGTTTAATGAGTGTAAACTAAAAAGGAAAACTAAGTAAAAAAGCATAGCCTGCACGTGAGTGTGTGTGTCGATGCATTTGCATGCATGCCTGAGAGTGAAACTGTGAGTGGGAGAGGCAGAGTGAGAGCAAAATACAGCACTGACTGCAACAGGTTGTCTATCCAAAAGATTTTTATAAATATTCAATTAAGATATCTTTTACTGGCATTATACTGAAGGTGGGTGAAGACTGATAATGAATTACATTATAAGTATCTCTTTTTAAACATTCATTTTGTGGAATGAAACTTCTGAAGTTGTACTCATACACAAAGACGCCATTAAGTGATGTGTGTGTCTATCTGTATTTTTTTAGATCTATGGATAGATGTGTATCTTTGTGTTTTGAATGTGTGCCTGTGTTTATGCTTATGTGTATGTGTGTGAGTCTGTATGCTTTTGCTTCTGAATATGGGTGTGCAAGAGTGTTTGTTTCTATATATATGTGCATGTCTGTTTCTGAATGTTTTATATATATATATATATATATATATATATATATATATATATATATATATATATGTCTATGGTTCAAAATGTGTGTGTGTGTGTGTGTGTGTGTGTGTGTGTGTGTGTGTGTGTGTGTGTGTGTGTGTGGGGACAATAAATAATTACATAACTCACATTTTAGATGTAAAATACTTCCTCCAAAAACAACTTCATATAGTAGAGCAAGTTTGTAAGCTTAGGCAAAGGAAAAGGTTTACAACAAAAATATAAAACAAAAATAAATAATATAATAATACATGCATACATGCATGCATACATACAGAAATAAAAGAATAAATAAATAAAAAAAAACAATTTAACAGATATCCCACTCTAAGCACAATAATGCCCTCCTGGGTGTGTGTTACAGTGTTAATAATGCCCTTCCAGGAGTGTAGAGACCCTCCACCCTTTGGTGTCAGGCTTCAGAACACCCCTGGGTGTGATTTATTTACACAGTAACAAACACCCTGACGGGCATTATTGCTTTCTTAATATCTCAGTTTGTAGAGTATTTATGTAGCTCTGTGTGTTACAATGATGCACTGTGATTCTGTGAAATAGTGCAGTATCACCTTACTGCTGAGTTGCTGTGCTTTTCTAGTTATGCTGGTCATTTTTTATAAATATGTAGTACACTCAGATGTAAAATTCTGTGGTGACATACTTGGGTCATAGCTGAAAATGGTCCTAGGACTAGTCTGCCTATCATGTTATTTAGCAGTAAGATGAAACTAGAGAAAAGGCCTGGAGATGTCACTGGGCTTTAATGAGTTAATACAATGGAACAGGAAGTTAGTTGATCATCTCAGACAGATTCATAGGTGTACATTAGGAAGTGACCACTAGGGCCTTTAAAAGCCTAACCATGCAACCCAAATGTGATCCACAAGCTTTATGTTTTAGACATTTATATAAAGTTGACTTTTGGTTATGACAGGATTTACTGTCTGCTTCAGGCCATCAGAAACACAGGCTTCCAGACCAACGGTATAGTGACTTGCTTGGACATAGATGCCATGCCCTTACTTATAAGTTGAGCAACAAAGAAGGATATTCTTATTGTACTTGGCCCTCATCAGAGTATAATGCCCTATGACCAGACACATGCAGCAAATGGAACGTGCACAAAGATTCCTGACAAAAATAATGCAGAGAGTAAACACAGTGTCCTCCGCTGATCGCTTCAAAGGCTGTCTGTTTACTTTCTATCATACAGACTTCTAAGAAGTTATCATTGCTAGGCATACAAGGCATCCCTGGACCTTGTTTTGAGAAATCTTTTGCACATCTGCAAAACAGCATCAGAACTACTACATTAAAAGTCCTAATTTTTGCTTGCAACATAAATAGGACATGTTGGACATATATGTTTGTCAGAGAATTCCCATTCTTTTTAACATGATCCCCATCCACATGAAGGAGACCCTATCCCTATTTAAGCATAACTTTGTCCAGTGGAGAGGTAAGATGAAATTCACCACTTGGTCTGCCTCCTATGTGTCTGATAGACAAAGGCAATCAATATATCATCCCTTATAAATCAAATATAAATCAAATGTATGGGTCACCTTTGGGTTGCACAATTAGGCTTTTAAGGGCCTTAGTTGTCATTAGCCTAGTATACCCCTATGAACCTTGGAAACATGTTGCTCAAAGCCTAGGGTACTATCTACATGACTTCCTAGATGCCAGACTAGTGAGCTGACTGTTAGGGATATTTTATCAGTAGCATAGTTTCCCAGGGCAGCCAACTTCCCAAAAAATACTATAATGCATTTCTTGGCACTGAGTTTTAAGCCGTGGTTTGACACCAGTCTTTTGTTTGTGTTAGACCTTCCTGTATGATGTTAGTATTTTGGGAGGATTCTGTGACTACTCTCAGTTTGCAATCTTCTGCAAACTAGGTTAGCCAGAGGCCTTTGACTTCTGAGAAGTAGATGCCAAAGAGGAGTGGAGCCAGCACAGAGCTCTTTGGGACTCCACTGGTGACTGGTCTCTTTGTTAGGTGGTCTCACCGATCCTAACCTCCTCATTCCTATGTGTGAGCCAGCTGGCTATTCATTGCATTATATAGGAGTTTATGCCTAATTCCACACATTTTTTAATGTGCATGTGGGGTATTACAAACATTCCTTAGCCATATCAAAGTAGGCAGAATGCACTGTTTTACCCTCCTCGATTGCCTTGATGACTTTTTCAAAGAAGTCCACCAGGTTCAAGAGGTATGACCTTCATTTGATGAAGCCAAACTGGGATGGATCCAGTGTCTGAAGGTCTTCAATGTCTTTCCATGACTTTGCAAATAAGACTAGTCAGTCTTTTTGCAGAAGAACAATGGATTTATAGGTTTATAAATATCCATGATAGCAAATGCCCTGGGATATCTAGATTTACTTTTGTTAAACTGTTACACCTCTGGGATTTTACACCAACTGATTTATATAATTGGTGTATATCCAATAGTGATCAGTATTGGCATTGTCATAGTTTTTTGGCTTACCACTTATGTTTAGTTAGTTTTGACATTAGGTGCAAATTGTATAGCTCAAAACCATGAAAATTATTGTTTGGGCTTTGTGGACACAATTACCTTCTTCCATGAATATTAAATTTTGCATCTTTGGCATCAATACACCAACATCCAGGCTTGGGGGGTAGAAGAGATGGCATGAAATATGAGAATGATAATCATACTTCAATCATGTTTATTTATTAACTGAAAAACTATTCTGATTTTTCATAAGGTTTGTTATAACCTGATCAAATGGTCAAACTGATCAAGAAATTTGGTGAAATGGTATAAATATTGGAGCATATTTAATTAAATACTGGCTTATGAGTAAATGTATTTTACTTTGCCTATATAATTCACAGAAAGGATTATGAAATGGTTCTCTGTATTTTTAAACAGTGCATTATTTTTTGTTTGATAGTACTGTTTGTATAGTTACATTCTTGTCATTTGTGAAATATGATGTTTAAGTAAAGACTTCTTTATGTTTTTTAAAGGCACCCTCTTATTACGAGGACAGATTATTGTTCCAGACTGTTTGTTAAAATGATGAAAAAATGTGACACTTTAGACCACCTCTGGATCTTTACATTTTCAGCTAATATGTTAAAGTGCAAATGGTCAGGATGACATTGCTTTACTGACTCACAACAGTTTTTTCAGGATACAAGATATAGAATCTATTCACTTTTACTTTGCCAAGTGTTTGGTGCTACCTAAAGAGTTCCTTAGGCTGGGTGATTTGCACATTTATCCTTACCTTGATAAATGTCTCATTTATGGATTGTTGCTCCAAGTAACCCTCTGGTGCAAAGGAAACCATTGGTCTCATTTTTATGCCTTAGGGAATTGGTGCTCAAAAGTAACAAGCAAGATTTTTGCATTACACAAAAACGCCAAGCAGGAACAGAAGGATGAACCACTCCACAGTAAATAAATGCACCTATTCAGGCCAAATTCAATAAAACCAATACTGGAGTTTATTGAAGAGAATAAAACAAATGATACGCGCTTTTGTCCTGACCACTTCAGAACTTCATCAGATAATAAATTTAATCACACAATCCATTTATATAGTACAAAAAAACTGGGTAAAAAGTCATTAACAATTAACAAATTATTTAAACTAACACACCCCCTTAAAGGAAAAGATATGTAAAAGACTGTATTATATATGCAGCATATAAAATCTGTATAACATGGAATAAATAGATGGTAAAAAACTCTCATTGTAGTATAAAAACATAGATAAAATGGTGTTTAAAATACATAAATAATGAATAAATAATTATTTAAAACAGTGTTATATTTCTAAGGCTTTTAATTTTAAAAGAGAGCTGATAGAAATGTGTTCAAGCCTGGCCAACTAGATGCATTAAGACGCAGTTGTCAGTAAAGCTCCCTCTTTTCTAGTAAAAGAGACCAGGCTCCACCTCGAGGTTCTGTAAAGAGACCAGGCTCCACCTCGAGGTTCTGTAAAGAGACCAGACTCCACCTCGAGGTTCTGTAAAGAGACCAGGCTCCACCTCGAGGTTCTGTAAAGAGACCAGGCTCCACCTCGAGGTTCTGTAAAGAGACCAGGCTCCACCTCGAGGTTCTGTAAAGAGACCAGGCTCCACCTCGAGGTTCTGTAAAGAGACCAGGCTCCACCTCGAGGTTCTGTAAAGAGACCAGGCTCCACCTCGAGGTTCTGTAAAGAGACCAGGCTCCACCTCGAGGTTCTATTTTAATATTACCAATGACAGTAAAATGAAAAGAATGACCAGCATTTTCCATTATGTGCTTGCTAAGTGCATTTGTATCTTTTTTTTGATTTTATGTCATACAAATGCTCATAAATGCTTGCTTTTAATTTGCAGTCCGATTTTTCCAATATAAAAACAGCTACAGCAAATGTTAATGTTTCTAACCTTTTTCAGTTAAATTTTTGTCAGCTTGTTGCACATTACCACAAATGACACTAAAACAATTTTTTGCCAGATGACAGAATTAGGTCCATTTCCCTACAAAAATCACAAATCCACTTGACACACTCTCTTTTGAATGTCCAAATTTCCCATAAAAGAAACATTTGCATAGTTTGGCAACCTATCCAATAAGACAACAACTGAATCCCACAAACATTTAATTGTTCAGGTGCATAAATAGTTCATCCTTTATTAGAATACCACAACCCTTTTCCTACCCTATGTCCAAATCCCCACTCTGTCTTTAATTCTTGATAGCCCTTGTATCACAGAGCAGTGCTGTCCAGAGCCAACCTTATATAATGCTCATTCAAAAAAGAAATCTCTTGGCCAATTCTACAATTTTCTCTGGCTGTTTATATACAGGTCATATTTACAAAAAATCACTCCATGGTGCACTTATCCATTTTTATTAAAATTCCTCAGCACAGTTTGTAAAACATGTTCTGAATCTAGATTCAAACCATACAGCACTTTAGAGGAGAAGTGTAACAGGTACACAAATTTGTAGTCTCAACAAATGTGAATGTTCTATAACCTTAAGCCAAAAGTAATACTTTTCCAGTTTAATCCAGCAAAAATACAATATGAAACATGTCTAATTCTCACATTTATGGAATCACCCCACTCTCCTTCTGAGATCAAGATTTTGCTTGACAGTCTCAAGCTGCTACTCCACCTCCGAAACTGAATTGGAAACTACCCTGGCATTTCCATATTCAGCTCACATGTAGTGGCTTTCCTTAGAGAGATATAGCTGTGAAGCCAAATAATTGCAAAGTCAAATCCACGTCCACTAAAAAATTCCACTTCCTTAATCTTATCTTTTTCAGTTCAATTTGACCACATTCTTCAACTGCTGAGTAGATAAATAATGTCACCAGCAGGTTCTCCTCCTCCTCTGCTTCACTTTGATGCTGTGTCCTTGACACCGTGTTACTTCACGACAAGTTAAGTAGGGGAATTGCCTCCCTGTCCTGGTCAAATTTTCACTAGTTGTGGTTTGTCTTTCGGCTTTTTCCCGGTAAGGGGTCACCACAGCGGAACTCCGGTCTGCTAATGATTGGCAGTAGATTTTTACAAAATGCCGAAGTGCCATCTCGATGCCCAACCTTCAACGAAGGCATGCCCATTTATGCACGCATGTCTTTTGAAAGCTACCCAACCGCAGGGAGGACATGCAGACTCTACACAGAAGGCACTCCCAAGGCACGCCGAGAATCAAACGGGAGAACCTCTTGCTGTGAGGTAACAATGCTACCGCTGTACCACTGCGGCATTAATCACTATGAATATTACCTCTATTCTTCCCTGGTAAGATTTTACTGGCTTAGTGGACCTAACCTAGTCAACAGAGTATAAAAATAATTAAATAAATTAAGAAATAAAGTAATCTTCTCTGTACCAAGCCAATCAATTTCTTTCTATTATGTTATGGAAAATCTGACTCTTCTTAGCCAGGCCCATCATCCACTACATTCCATTATGAAGCACAGGCAGTTATTCACTCACTGTTATTTGTGACTCATTTAAGAACTCATTACATCCAAATGATACCTCCAGGCACATCTGTAGTTAACTCCCACTCACACCTCTACGTGTCAAATATTGCTTGCTCGTATTTGCATCAATAATTTCA
Source organism: Protopterus annectens (assembly GCF_019279795.1). Taxonomy (NCBI): domain Eukaryota; kingdom Metazoa; phylum Chordata; order Ceratodontiformes; family Protopteridae; genus Protopterus; species Protopterus annectens. Next base: position 1,062,098,293 of record NC_056735.1, read on the forward strand.
ACACCATGCTATGTACACAGTTTTAAAATATTTCATTTTAAAGCTTGCACAATGGCATACTCAACTGTGTTAATAATTGAACTCTGTCTAGTGCAGGTAAAGAGATATTAAGTGTTGTTTTTATGATATTAACTTATATAGATTTATAATTTTCCCATTTCTCTAAACATCTGAACAATAAAGTAACACAGACAGAACTCCTTAGCATCTTATGGAAGCTCTCAGCTACATGAATAAAATGTTGCTGACAGCATGGATGTAACTTGACTGGTTGCTGAGATATTGTAAGTTGTTTATAAAATATTACAAATGTTAATAGTTACTGTGTTTACTGTGACATATAAACTTCAGTTTAAGACCTAGATCCTAAAGAATACTTCCACTATAAAAATAGTCTGTGCTGAAGGCATTGCCATTTATACTTCTTTTATAACCCCTGTGGTTCCAGAGATACAAACATTTGTTTGAAATGTGAGGACATAATTTGATTCAAAAGATTTAGGCTCCGCCCGTTGGAAGTTACAATGTAAACTTCCTGAGCTCCATTGGAGTGAATGAGCTAAATGATTTTTATAGCTACAGAATGATAGTAACACTCTATTCTTTTCAATTAAATGAAAAGTTTGACAATTTGCAGCTATATTTAAGAGTAGTTTTTCTTTCTAAAAATTTAAAGAACTGCACAAATGAAGATTAATTCCATTGAATAAAAATAAGAATGCAAGAGATAACTGAACATAAAGCAATCACTATATAGCTGAATTAAAAATGAATGTTCCTCTGTCTCATTCTTTCTGTACAAAGCATCACAAAGCATCTGACATACGTGCTATGCTGCCTCTTAGGTGGCCATGCAAAGCACAATGAAGAGATGCAAGGGTGCATCACTTTCATTACTCCAGCACTGTCCCTGGTATATGTGTAATACTCAGAACTAGAAAGCAGATGTGCAGATCTGTGATCCAGGCACTGAGCTCTGTTAATCACCGCAGTGTGGAGCTGGTCAATCTGATTTAATGTTTGTGGGAGGACACTGACCAACTGCACTGTAACCTGGAGTTTTGGCATAGTTAGACAAAGGTGCTTCCATGATCTCTAGTTGCAAATGTCACCTCCTTAGGTGGCATAAGTGAATCCTTCATACATACATATAGCAATTGCTATCAAATCTTTGTCTACATGCCATGCAAATAGAGCAAACCAAATCAAGCACGATGGACGAGTGCAAGGTTCTAAACCATGAATCAACAACAAAAGATGAACCAGCACTCCGGAGACAGGCTATATAAAAAATTTAATGTGGCAAATCAATCATAGAGAAATTACACAAGCAAACCGGTTTCGGCTAAAATGTAATAGCCTTCCTCAGTGCAACTAAAACAAACAGATGGTATATCCTGGTACTCTCTTATATATGAAAAAAAATTTTTGAAAAAAAATTTTTAAAGTGACAACCTCAAAAAAACAACACACCTGCATATGAGATTATCCCATTCATGTTATAAATACAAATAAATGTGAGAATTCACCAAAAGTAACGCATGTTCATACCAATAAACATGTAGAATACTATTATTATATGGAAAAACATCTATTAAGGGATACATAAACTATTAACAGGTGAACATGGACACTAAGACATTTCATTAAGGCCAGGTTTAAATAATGCCCCCAGCCTGGTTATCCAGGAAAATTCTATGTTGTTCAGTTTCTCATGCCAACCTGCTTTATTAGCCCTATGCATGTCTATTTTATCAATAATAGTAAATTTAAATTGAGCCGTTTTGTGTAACCTAGTATGTTTGAATAAAGCATTTGACAATTTGCTAGTTCTAATGGCACTTAAATGTTCACTGATACGATATTTCAATGGTCTGGAAGTTTGTCCCACATAGAATGCCAAACAAGAACAAGTGGCCATATAAACTACCCAATCAGTATTACAATTCCCAAAAATATTAATCTTATATATTTTGGGGGTATTTTTGCTGGTAAATTCCATTGTTTTGTATATGTATCGACATGCATTACAATGGCCACATGGATAACAACCTCTCAGTTGGTCACCCAGTATAGTCGTTTGTGCTGGTCTGGGAGGATTGTACCTCTTATAGTGTGTAAAATGGGTGCTCAATGTTCTTCCCCTCTTATATGAAAATGAGCAAGTTTGAGGTAATATTTCCCTAAGATGTTCATGAGCTCTTAATATCTCCCAATGATTATTGACAATTTGTCTAAAAAGGGGGGTATTACTACCAAATGTTGTTATAAACCTAATTGCCATGCAATCCATTGTCATGGGAGGCTACTCTTCTGAGTTGGCCAGGCACAGGCCGCCTCACAACATATGACATAAATGACTGGTAACAGGTCTTCAGAATCCCCTGTGAGCAAAAGCCCTATTACTCCTAGTCAATTGCAGTATTCAGGTCATGGATGGTATCACCTGTTAGCTCAGCACAGTCCCATAAATCTAACACTTCCTTTTTAGACAACTAATCTAACCCCCAGACTGTAAGTCAATTCAGTGAACACCATCAGCAGTTTCCTTGTGACTTCCCATCTTCACCACAGGAGGTCATGACCCTAACATCCCACAATAACTAAGAGCAAATTTCTACTATATTCATCTCCCATGACCACTCTCCTTCCTGTGGTCATGTGGGTTTCCTCTGGGTGCTCTGGTTTTATCCCACATCCCAAAGACATGCTGTAGGATTGAATACTCTAAATTGACCCTAGGTGTGAGTGTGTGTGTATGTGTGTGCCTTCAATGCAAGGTTGGGCGCCGGGCTGGCAACTCGACACCACTGCCAATCATGAGCGGACAGATGATCCACTGTGGTGACCCCTAACTGGGAAAAAGCCGAAAGAAGAACATATATATATATATACAGACAGATAGAGAGCTAAGCTGGTCAATAAAAGATTAACATATAAAAAATACACACACACACACATATACATATATACTATATATATATATATATATATATATATATATATATATATATATATATATATATATATAAAGTCACCATTGATTATTACCTTATTATTTTTGACATGAATAAATATACTGCTTACTGTTTCTTGGAGGCGAATAATGGTAGATGGCAGAATACATGCAATGGCCAACAGAATATTAATATTTCTACCAGGTACTATTTGGCATAGAAGCAAGCTACTGTTATGCTCATGTGTGGTACCGACTGCAGTTAATGGCAAAACAGTATAAAGATAATAGTAAAGGTTTTGCTGCTCAATGTTAGGAGGTTTAACAGAAGATTCACTTCTCTCAGGCAGTCTGTACCCTGGAATGCATCAATTTATGCAGTGTCATGGACACAGGTTCAAATCTACCGAGAGCACCCTTACCAGTGTAAGGATTCATTGCTTGCCATGCTTTCAGGTATAGCGCACTAGACAAGGGCATCTCTATATTTGTTAAGCAAAGTGCCACGTCCACACTTGTTAATTAGGATAATGATATGGAAGTCCTTTATGTTCAGCTTTCCATTAATAAAACCCTGCATCAGGTCACAACCAACTATGGGACCCCTCCATGTCCCCCTGGCTGTTACTCATACCTGATGAGTATGGAGTTCCTATGCATCAAACTAAAAAACATTTTCTTTGGGGACTCCAACTACCCCTCTATGAATTAGGAGAGTTACACATTCTAAGATGTATGCCCATAGATGTCTAGACTTCATTAATATAAACGCTCTGGACCACATAGTCCACACAAAAGTCTGTACATGTTCTTATATAGAGCAGCTCTATTCCATACCAGTTGCACCTCCCCTATCTCCCTTCCTAGTCAAAGATGGAAAGCAGAAGCACGTTCCAGAAACTCAATATTCACAGGTTATGCTAAGGATAAATGACTTAAACTGATTGCTGACCTATCTAAATTCAGTGTCCCCTATCAACCTGATCACCCCATTGTGTATGCTGAATCCTTTCTTTCAAATTCTATACAAGCGTAAAGAGCTGCACTGAACCATCTTTCCCCCTCCAAAGTAAATAAAATGCCAGACTTAAAAATAAATCCCAGTGGTGGAACTCAAATCTCAAATACAAACAAGCTCTACAACTGGTAAAAAAAAACCCGGTGCACATAAAAATGCATGTAACACCCAGCATGGCAAAAACTTTCTTGCTAAACATAGCAGGGAACTTCAGTCCTTAATAAAATCCACTAAAGCCACTTATGAGGTAAAATAGCCATCCAGACCAGGAGCAACCACAAAGCCTTCATTAAGTATGTTAGAAACCACAAAAACAATGTACAAAACTGCACAAAACTAATGGTAAATGATACCAACAATGCAGATCCAGAAGTCACAGAAAATCTGCTAGCAGATACATTTAGCTCAAACTTCCCCATCCCACAAGATTCCCAGATCATATACCTTTATCTATGACATCCCCACCAAATCTTCCAAAATTAATCCTCAAAGTACTTTCCAAGGCCAAGAACATTGCTTCTGTGGAGTCAAATAACATAACAGGCGCTGTCAACCCCCCTACAGGGATTATTCAATGTCATCCTCCAAACAGGCTACATGTCAGGTGAATGGAGATCAGAAACCATCATTTCCTACACAAGGATGGAACATAAGCAGACCCAGATAATTATAGTCCCATACTTCTGAACAGCTGCTTCTGTAAGGCTATGGAAAAAATCATTACAAAATTAATAAACAAGGGCATAAGCAACCAAAAAAAAAAAAATCAGGACCCAAGCCATTTTGGTTTGGTCAATGGCAGATCTTGTCCACTCAACCTAGTTGACTTCTTTGAGAAAATAACTGAAGCAATGAATGATGGGACAATCAGTTCAATTGGCAAATCTACATCTCACTAAGTTGTTCCACACCATTCCACATTCAAATATTGTTGCTAAAGTCTCCCAGCAAAATGTCCGTCCCTCTGTGACCAACAAGTTGATCCCAGAAAATTAGGGTGGGTAGTTCCATATCCTCCAAAAGGTCTGTTACCAGTGATGCATCAAAGGGCTCAGTCCTGGGGCCACTACAAATTGGCATTTACATTTTACAAGGCAAAGCCAATGTTGAGAGCTTATGACTAAACCAAGTTTACTGATGACTATAAACTAGGTACCATTATTAAATCTCCATAGGCCACCAAAATCCTCCAAGATGGCCTTTTCCAGACAAATAGCTGGTGTGTAATAGTATCCTGGGACAAGCACATCATCTGCTCCAACTTTCACATTTATTTATTTATTTTACTTTGTATTTGTATTTGTTTTCCAGGGTAGAGCATTGATCTCCTTCGGTCTTTTTCAGATTCAGCCTGGGAATGGTGTCTGGTCAAGTGACTTGCTCAAAGTCAGACAACTAGGTAATGGAAGTTGAGGTAACCAAACCGTACACCACTGGAACACAGGCGACAACTCATTAACAGCTCCTTGGTCCTTTAAAGCAACTGCCAGACACATTGATAACACACAAATGAAAATCGATCTAATAGTTAGGGACCTGGGAAAATTTGTAGGTGAACTGTCCTTTGATCACCATGTGTCCGCTATTGTCCTCTTTAATTGCACAGCTATTAGTAAGGATGTGGCATCCTGTTCCAAGGATGTGATAATTCCACAGTATTTGGCACTTATTAATCTGGTTATTGAGTATAATGCCCCTATTGGCATGTACCTATTCAAACACGTGACACAACTTGAATGCCCACAGCATTTACTCACTAATAAAATCAACGATCTAAATGATAAGTACAACTCTAAGCCATTTCCCTCTTCTCAGTACCATACAAACCACTGAGGACCTCTACCTTGGATAGAGAGCTTCAACAGATCCTGTCCTTTCAGGTCTAGTGCACATCTGGAAGTCCAATAGTGGCACAAATACCCACTCAAAAGATCTTAATCTCTTCTGCAACATAAATAAATCATGTTGGAAGGATAGTTATGCATCCCAGAGAATTCTTTTTATTTGAAATTGTGTTCCTCTCCACCAAAAAGAAAGTACTTTCCTTACTCTATTGAAACTTAGTCTGGTTGAATGGATGGAAAACTGCATCCATGGAATACACCATGTCTTTTTTAGAAAGGGGTTACATGTAAGTGTTCTGCTTGCTCTGTGTTACATGGTTTTAAATTACAAGGGCTAAAATGTCCTGGGAATGCATGGCTATGATTCTAATGATCCTCCAGAGTCAACAGCCCAGTAAGAAAATATGAAACTATCTGTAAATAAGGAGAATGTGCTGGTATTTAAGAGAGAGCCAAAACATTATCTTTAAGCCAGGTTTCCATTAAAGCTGTAATTTGACTGGAAGAACAAGGGGGGAAGGACCTAAAGGGAGTGCGGCAGATGTACTGCACCAGTTAGTAGTAATAGAGAATAATTAGTACTGTACATTTAACGCATTTAGAAATGTTTTGTAAAGGGGAAACCTTATGTATGAGGTTGAGTGAAATTACTAAGTAGTGGTTATTAAAACAATTTTTTTATGTAATGGGTCCACCAAATGGAAATTCCTATGTCTGTGTTATAAGTTAGGGCAGGGTGTGAATGATTACCAGTTTGTAAAGGGTGTCATTTGGCTCAAATGCATTTGGGGTGTTTTCAAGTTTGATATTTAGTGATGCTGGAGCAGCAAATGATGCAAATGAGAAAATAATAATACATTTAGTTGGCAGAGTGTGGGGAGCAAAAGAAAAGATGCATAATTCATGTATAAAAGTTGTTAAGTACGCTTATGCCATGGCTATGGTACAGTGAGACGTGTTGCAGCAAGATGTGACAGAGTAAATAAATTGGATGAAGTGTTATTTTAATAGTACATTAATGCTTGGAAGAAGAGGGGGGCTGGTTTAAGAATAACAAGCCATGAAAGAGCTACAAGTAAAGTCAGTATTGAAAAAGTTATGGATAATGGAGACAATTTCATATGTAATAATAATAATAATAGAATTTGGAATGCATCAGACATAAATAAATTAAACATATTATAAGTAGCAGTGCAGAAAATAAGTTGATGTAGGATTAAAAGAGATTATGTTGAAATATCAGAAATAAAAGTAATAGTACAATAGTACAATGTAACTACTTAAGTGACAGATATAACAGACAGAGTAACGGAACAAAAAAGAGTAGACTAAATCAAGGCAGTTGAAATTATGTTCATGAAGAATAGTCTAATGCAAAGTTTTATCCAAGCACTGTGGCACAGAGATGGATCCTTAACTGTGACCCAAGTGACCAGAATTCAAATAACTGGTCTGGCACTAGACGAGCAGGCAGGAAAAAGAGTAAAGGTGCATGGCCTACTCACCTCTCTTGGTGGGTGGGTGGGGGTGCAGGGACTCAGGAAGCACAAGGGAAAGTGTGATTTTATTAAGGAAGACCAGGGAAAACCATTTCCTGTGTTTCTGTGAAGTGACAAGACTTTCTCTGGCAACAACTTTTGTGAAAGTGAGAACAACCTGCAAAGTATGTATACATTACAAATTTGATATAACAGAAATGGTTAGAATATGTACATAGACTGCACAGATGAGATGATCATATTGTAAATAGTAGATATGAATGTGGTCAATAACTCTGGCAAACATAATGTGAAAAATAAAAGTGCAGAGCGAGAGTGATAAAAAGTAATGAGGTTATGGAAGAGGACAGCAGTCTATAAATGAAGAGTCTATGGTCAATAATTAGATCAGATTACATTCATGAGGAAAATGCAGGGTGATACTGCATGGAACATAATCTAGAATGCAGTGTGGTTAGCAGCTGAATGGGCTGACTTTAAATTACAAACTCAGAATACTGAATTCAGGAGGCACCTAGCTAAAGCTGTTTTGTTTACTCAGGTGCTAATGTTACACAGATTCTAGAATATGGAGAGCAGAAATGTATCTAAACCTCTGGTCTCCTATTAATTTAATAGGATGAAATGCAAATGTTTTTCTGGTCTATGAGTAACCTTACATTGATATTAGGGGATGACATGTCCTCTTGCATGCAGATAATATGGCTCCACATGAACATGCTTCTTGTAAAGCATGCAGATGGCTTGCATAATACTGAGTTCAGTAAGCTATTCAATTATTTCAGTAGTGCCTGATAGCATAATAACTTCCCTAATAGAAAAGCTACACAATTTGAAATCCAAACTTAACTGATTCTTCCATACATATAAAACATGGTATTTAGGAAAATGCTGGGACCAACCCTTCAGACTTTAACTATTTGTTTGTACCCTTGGTGAGGTCTTCATCTTATAAAGCATGTTAACAGGAATACCAGTTGGTGCAGAGAAGGCGCAGTTAACAAATAAAAATCTGCTCTAATATAAGTGTAATTAGAACCTACTCTAATAGGAGAGGAATTATACCCTGTTATAGTAGGAATGGAATTAGAACCTGCTCTAGTAGGAGTGAAATTCTTTGTTCTGGGTCCGTGGTTTACATTAATATTCATATCATCAATCTCCAAAGGCTGTCTGACAAGACATGGCCAGATGCCATAAGGCTTAAATGAGGTTTGGGAACAAACCAAGTTTTCCAGGGACATCTTTGGTAACTGTTAGTGAGTCAAACAGGGACAGGTAGTAGGAGTTTGTTGGGGGGAGCTGAAATTAGAGAATAGAGATAGTCTTGTTTAGTTCTGGGCAGGGAAGGGTTAATTTGTTAAGGGGACTTTAGAGGAAGTGAGGTAGATGTAGGGTGAGACTTATGAGTTTTATCAGCATGTAAATGGAAAGAGCAGTCATATTTTGGCATGAACTTGCTAAGACCAATTCTGCATCCAGATGATCTGTAGGTATTTAGAGCATAAATAGGCCTTGGGGAGAAGTGGAGGCGTGGTTCAGTGCTGTGTGTGGGGTGCTTCATGGTTGGGCCTGTGGTGTTGATTGGGAAAATCTTAGTATTCCCTTTTTAAAAAAAAAAATGGAATGGATAATTATATAAATTATAGTGAAATAATGGTGTACAGGCAAGATGAGGGTTCAGATTCTTGCTTTGTTGCATTCTGGGGATGGAATTGCTGCTGGAGTGCTGATCGGTCCTTTGCATGGGCTCCATGTGGTGCAATGCAGGTGTTGGGGACAGTGGAGGTGTTCACTTGGCCAAGATGTGGCAATTGGGTTGCGATTTTGTTAGTTTTGGCTCTGCTAAGTGGTGCTTGCACTTTAGTTGTGGCTGCAGTTGTTGGATGGCTGCTTTTGTCATTGCTGCATGTTTAAGGATGGCTTGTGGATGGTGTAATGGCTCCCAGTAATGACCTTTGTTTTCACACACATGCGCATAGTGTGGTTAACGGTCATAGCAGTCTTGGTTTAGGGCAATTGACCATTAGTGTTACGGAGGATTCTCTGGTCGTTTCACAGTGATGGGGTTTTGTTTTTGGGTTGCTTTGTAGTGATGGGCTCATGGGTAGTGTAAAAAAAAAAAAAAAAAAAATATATATATATATATATATATATATATATATATATATATATATATATATATATATATATATATATATATATATATATATATATATATATATATACACACAAATTAATTATATAACTTGATGAATGATTTTAGTAGTAAGCCTCTTCCCCGAATTAGTGGTGGCTTTGTGCCTTGCTTAGCTGAGGTAAAGTTTATCTCATGGTTATTTGTCCCCTCTATTTCATGATAGCCATACCTCATAACCATACATTTTTTTTTCTCATAGTAAATCTGGATGTTGGCCTCATAATTTAGCTTAGTTATTGAGGGCAAAAGTCATAACTCTCAACTATACAGATTGTCACAGAATGTTTTCGGTTTCAGATTTCGTATCCTTCAGAAAATTCATGCTAACACAAAACCTGTTTTTCTGAAATAATGACAGAAATTGGAGTTTCAGATTTCATAGTTTTTGCATAACCAGTTATTTTATCAACGTGGCCTCTGTTAAAGACATCTGTGCTGCACTGCCACTCAGGAAGTTTCATCATCTTAAATAGTTCAGCCCCATTTTGAGATTACCTTCATGTGACTGCTGTGTGAATGGGATGTTAAGCAAAAACATGGGCAGGGGGCCCCAGGTTGAAGGTAGATTTTAAGTATTGCTTTTGTACTTGCATGCGTGGTTCTGAGGTTGGCAGGGGCCAGTGGTAAGGCAATTTTTTCCCCCTCTCCTAGGAGTCATAATGTTTCTCTCCTTTGTTGCAGGTGGCAAATATGCAGAGTTTATGGCAGGCAGAGGTGGGAGGCCATTGTCTCACAGGTGGAGGAGCTGTTCCAAGAGGTGCATAATACTGAGTCCAAGATGGCAGCTGATGAAGTCAAATTCAGTCAGAAGAGATGACGTTCAGTGGTGAAGTCCAGAGAGGTGGCTCATGGGAAGCAGGCACTGTAGCTGAGAGATGTGGTCACAGTGAATCTTCCAGCTGCAGGAATGGCTCAGGACAGAGTGGCAGGTAATGTTGTTGGGAGCCCCATTACGCAGGGCAGGTTTAGATTGTGTGGGGAATGATTTTGGAATAGCTGGGGATGAGTGTATCAGGGGTTGGATGACATTGAAGTTTCTATGGGGGAGACAGAGGTGTCACGAGCAGGGACAGGGTGAAGCAGTCAGTGGGGAGGCTAGAGTAGGATTGTCTGGGAGGAGCTTGCGGTCATCTGTGGGTGGGATGGGATCATTTTCTGAATTTGGGTTGGATTTTGACATATGGCTGGGGGATTGGTTAGCTACACAGGCTTTGGGGTATGGGAAAAATGACAGTTTTCCTGATCCCTCGCATTCCACCTTCAGTTAAGAAGAAGATTTAAGTGGGAGTATGTTGATGTCTTTGAGATAATTGATGTGAAAGGGGTGCAGAGGTTGGTGAAATTCAAGATGTTGAATAGCAGGGACATACTGGTAGCATTAGCAGCTTTAGGGAGGAGGAGAGTGGGTATGCTGTGACCGAGGATGTGGGATAATTGGGTGGTAGGCTTTGTCTACTACATGGCAGTTTGGCTGGAGAAGGCTATTTCTTTGGTTTTGCTACTCTTGGCTTACTTTTGATGATTTGGGAGGCCCAGTATTTGTGGGTGGGGACCTCTTGGTTATGTTATGATCAGAGGTTTAGGAAGGGGAAAGCAGTTGATCACTCATTCCACTGGGAGGTTAGACATACAGACATATGGCTACCTACTATGATGAATAGCATTTCAGTGGTTAGTCAAAGAGGAAGGGTAGGGGGATAAAGGAGGGGAGTATGTGGGGCTTTTAATGTGGGATGTTGCTTGTGGGCGGATGTAAGTTCTCGAATGCTTGTTCAAAGTGTGTGGTGAGCCATCCTGCAGTGCAGTGTAGTCGGTAGGAGGTTAATTCAGTGACTCCATGTTTGTTTTCCACTGATGTGGGTGTTTTTCCTTCATCTTTTCAGGGGTTTCAGAATCTCTGAGGTTGGGGGAATTTTTTAGGACTATGAGGAGGGGTATCTTTTAGGGGGGGGGCAAGGGGACAGCTGGGGTATACATTCTCCCATTAAGGTGGAAGTCTTACGGAATATGCTGCTGCAATTTCCTGATTTTTCTATCAAGGAAGAAATAGTTGAGGACTTGTCACGGGGGTTTTCTGTTAAATCAGGTGTGGTGGGGGATGGGGTAGTTTGTAGGAATTTGTAATCTGTACAGAGGAAGGAGGATATATTGGAGAATTTGGTAAAGAAGGAATGGCAGGCAGGTAGGTTGCTGGGGCCTTTTGATAGTCCCTCCCCCCTTTGAGAGTTTTAAGGTTTCACCATTGGGTTTAGTTCCTAAGAAGGTAATTAGTGACTTCAAGCTGATTCACCATTTGTCATATCCAGAAGGGAGCTCCATTAATGACTTCATTTGAGTTGATAATGCCAAGGGCAGTTATGTGTCTTTGGGTGACACTGTGAAGGTTATTCGGGGGTTTAAGGATCCGTGGTTAGTGAAGGTGGACATTGAATCCATCTTTCACCTTTTAAAATATGGGAGGGGGAGTGGCCATCATTAAGCATGGTATTTGGGAAAAAAAATTACTTTAATAAGGCTATGCCAATGGGATGCTTGGTAGCTTGTGCTACTTTCGAGAAATGTAGCACTGTATTTCTTTGGGTTTAGCAGAAATGGGTGGATACACAGAGGGCGGTGCATTACCTGGATTATTTCTTGCTAGTAGATGAGGGAGTTTGATGGAGCGTTTGAAGGTTTGTGAAAGTTTTTGGGGATGCATGAGGAGTTGGGGGTCCCATTGGCAAGGCAGAAGTTGTAAGACCAAGTTAAGACATTGGATTTCTTGGTGATGAATGATGAATGCAAAACTTGGGTTGTTTTGCTTGCTGACTGATAACATAGCTCAATTTAAGGAGAAGATTGGGTTGGTGGTGTGCAAGGATAAGATGCAAATTAGGGAGATTATGGAGCTCTTAGGGCTTTTGAATTTTGGATGTTGGGCAGCAAATCCAGGGTGTACTTTTTGTAGGTCAGTGGCCTTTTAACAAAAGGAAGAAGGCTCAAACATCATTGGCTCAGGATTAACAAGTTGGTAAGAGCTGATTTGGTAAGAGCTGATTTGTCACTTTGGTTGTAATTTTTGGAGCAGTTTAATGGTGTCTCTTTTTGGCAGATGGATTGGGTTAGTCCAGAGGAACTGGAATTGTTTACAGATGCAGCTGGGGGTATTGGAATGGTGACATTTTTTGGAGGGGAATGGATTGTGGCTTGTTGGCTGGTGGATTGGAAGGATGAGTGGAAAAGGAATGTTGCCTTTTTGGAGTTAATACCAATCTGGGTTGCATCAGTAGTTTGACTGGAGCAATTGAGGAGAAAGAGGGTAATTTTTATATGGATAATAAGGTGATGGTGTGAATTTTGCAAGGAAAGACTGCAAGATCTGAATTGCTATTTGTTTTATGTAAGTTAGTTTTGCAGAGTATGATAATACATTTTTTGTTCACGGGTGTGCATGTGGCAGGGGTTACGAATGACATTGCTAACAGTTTGTCTCAATTTCAGTTTTCCAGGTTCCGACAGTTGGCCCCAGGATTGGAGGAGAAACTGATGGTGTTGCCAGAAGAGGTGTTGCATCTTGGGTTGACATAACTAGTGGGTTGGTGCAGCAATCTTGGGCGGCATCTACCAGGACAGTATATGGTATTGCTTTATATGATTTTGATAAATTTATTTTGCAGTTGCCTGAGGATGAAAGCGTTTGGTCAGAAGAGCTATTGTTGCGATACTTGGGTTGGATGTGGAGGCAGAGTAAGGATGCGCAGTTGGTTAAGGTGGTCTTGGCAGCGATTAGTATATTTGTGCAGGCAGCTGGGCTGCATGATCTTACAAAGTTCTGGATGGTGGCACATAAGTTGAGAGGATGGGGCAGAGTGGTTGGAGTGAATATGGATATGAATTGGCCATTGACAAGACAGGTTTTGAAAGTCTTATTGAAGGGTTTAGCTTTAGAGGTGGACAAGCCAGTGGATTATGTTTTATGGATTAGTTTGTGTTTATGGATGTATTTTGCAGAATTCTGGTTGTCAGAGCTACTCTGTCCTGATGTATATGATAAGGATTTTACATGTTGTGGTTATAAGGTTATTTGTTTTACAATTAATATTCAAAATGATGTAATAAAGTTATGTTTAGAATTAATAAAGGTTGCCATATGTCATTTTGTGTATTATTGAAAGGGACCAGGACAAACTAGTTTCAACCTGAATGTCATTGTGGCTCATGAAACTACTTATTGCAGCTTTTGCACATACTCCTACACAGAGCAAAGACACCTTCATTTATCATGCTCTGTAAACTCATGTCAGGAAAAGCTATATTTCTTTGTTCACAGTAAGACCTCTCCTGGGTAACATAAGAAATTAATTTCCCAGATGTGTATTAGTTAATATTCTACCCACACCACAGATATTTCATATGGCTTTCAGTGCAATATGTGAGCATTCTCACACACACACACACACACACACACACACACACACACACACACACACACACACACACTTGCACAAAAGTAACGTACCAAGGAAATTATACACCTATAAGCCTAATCAGCCTCATCTGTAAGGTAATGGATTATTATGGAATTAATAAGGACATAGTTAACCTACAAATTCTCAACCCAATCCAGTTTGGATTTGCCCTACTTAACCTGTTTAACTTCTTCAAGAAGGTTATTGAAGCAAAGGATGAAGGCAAATTTGTGCACCCCACATATCTAAATCTTACAATGGCACGTGACACCATCCAAAACTCAGGTACTGCAAAGAAACTATCACAGATAAATGAAAATCGCTAAGTAACTCATTGGATGGCAAATTGGCTCACAAAGAGAAGCATAAAACAACCAATCAAAAACACCTCCACACAAGTAAGAACACTTTGGATGCAAATTTAAAGGAACACACACACCCTAAAAACAGATGAATAAAAGCATTGTCACACTGCCTATGTAAGAATCACAATCATCTGAAAAATAATCAAGATATGTATAGAAACAATCACTTCCTGCAAGCATAATAAAATGACAGAACATTTGCTTATTGCAGAAAATTAGTCTCATCAGTTCTACCTCCTACAAAAGACCTATCACTAGCAGTGTACCTCAAGTTTCCGTCTGTGGGCCATTCCTCCTTGGCATTTACTTCTTAGTGATCAAAGCAAATGGTAAAGCTGTAATGCTGACCAAGTTTTCATATGCTATCATATACTCTCCAGAGGGCAACACAATCCTCCAAGATTGCCTTTCTCAAACCAATACCTAGTGTCAAAACCATGGACTAAAGCTAAATGCTAAGAAATGTATAATTGTATCCTTTGGTGATCATGACTTCCCTTATAACTATCACAGTGATAACACAGAAATAAAAGTGGATTCTTTAGTCAGTGATCTTGGAACCTATGTTGTCAACAAACTTTCATCACCTTGTGTCCACTACTGTAAGGACTTCCTTTTTCATTGAGCAACTCATATCTAAAGGTATGATATCCAGGTCCAGGGATGCAATCTCTCCACTATAGTCAGCTTTCATTAAGCTGCAAACAAATTGCTCTACAATAGTAGAGTAGACCTATGTCCCTCACACGTTAGCTTCCAGTCGTTTAACAGCAATTTAACCAGCAGAAATCCTCTTGTAAAGTGGCAGTTGGGTGTATCTTTCTTTCTTCCAATCACCATTTTTGTGCCTCAGTAATCTGCCTTAGGACCCCTGCTATTTAATATATTCGTAAATGACCTCCATAAAGCCTCTGTAAACATCTCATCTATATAGCTGACAAAATGTCTATACTCCAAATAATTACCCAAGAGCCCTTCTCTTCCCCTAAAGCTTGGCTACACAGTTCCAGTCATCTGTAAAATCCTAATATATAACCAAACTGCTTATGTTTACCTCTAAATTTTATTCAGACACCAGTCTGGACTTCAAAATCAATTCCTTAAAACAACACATAAGTTCAAAGAATTATACATACTAAATCATTATGTGTCACTACACATGAAAACAAATATATGACCTGCCTATACAGTCAAAAAGATATCAAACGTGGAATACTATACAGAGTAAAGGAGTGCCTCTTTAAACCTAGTAAAAAAAGCTACAACATCAGCCTGTCTACTATTAACTCTATTATATGCCTCACTTACACTTGTAAAACATCATGTCAGCCAAAAATCCAAATTACAACAATAGTATACAATTGCCATGTTTGCCATTACAGGGCCCATCTCTGCAGTGCCATCAAAAAAATGTAACTGGCTATGACTACCTCATCATCATCTCAGCTTACCACAAATAGCTGCAGCCCACAATCTTGAATACAAACCCAAGATGGACCATAGCTTAAACAGTAACCTCCAACTCTAACCTACCTCCCAGAAGCCTAGACTCATAGGTTCACTGGAGATTACTAGGCTAATGGCTTAACAGACCTTACAAACCTAGCCAGTATAACCTGAGTTTACCAACTATGTGGCCTGTAGGGGCAAGAAGATGGCATAGGTTTGTGCATATGCCTTGAGCATTTTACAGAATGCCCTTGTCCATAAGAGACATAAGTGCTAACCCAGATGTGAATTTGTGATTCCACATCTATTGATCCAAACTGCATTTGAAGAGGGCTAGGGAAGGGCTCTGTTTAATGAAAAGAAATCCTGTTCCAAAGAAGGGATAATCTCTGTGACTCATATCTGCATCTCAAGCATGTTTTGTATGAGTCAGTGACTAGGTTTAGATTTCTAAATCAGGTGACCTTCATGCTGTTTGCCTTGCAGATGTGTACCAGCTCCATCACGGATGGATTTGTGAGTGTCTTGTAGTTGAACCATAGATCACCCCTTAATAGTCAGTAGGAGACAGAGTAAAGGGATAGGGCTTTTATTCTATCTACATAGGACATTTGGCTAGCACCCTATATTTTGAGGAACTTCTGGGGTCACTCCAGTTTTTGCAAGTGCCTAGAAAAGTACATGCCAAATGGCACTTTGTACTCAATTATTGGTCTAATGAGGGCTGAGTACAGTGTGACAATCACCTCCTTGAACCTGGCTGCCATACGTTTACTTGCAAGCTGTGCCACTTAGAATGACTTCCTCACCACTGTGGACCCATGGTGGTCAAAGTTCAGGCTACTATTTGTTCACCTCGATCTCTCAGCTCTGAATGTACTCATAGGGGTGTGCTATTAATGTTGTAATTTGCAGAGGTCTCTGGCTTCCCAAAGGGTATGATAATGCATTTTTCCATTTAGTTTTGGCACCAAACATTTGTCTGATGTATCCCCTGTTGAAGGATATCTGCATTGTTGGCAGATTCTATAATTGTCCCCAGCTTGAAGTCATCAGCAACCTTTATCATCCAAAGACCTTCTACATTACCTTTGGCTTTAGAGAAGTATATTCCAAACAGGAGAGGTCCCATCACTGAGCCTTGTGCCACATCACTAGTAACTGGCCTCTTGCTTGGTCTTGATTCACCCACTTACATATGTCCTGTCTGTGAGCCATTTGGCTATCCATCTTATCATTAGGGATCTATGCTGAATTTTGTGAATTTTGGGATTGTGTCAAATGCCCTGGCCAGGTCAAGGTGTGTGGCATGCATAATTTTACCCTCAGAGATGACCCAAATGACTTTTTCAGAATATTCCACCAGATTAAGTAGGCATAATTTACCCTTGACAATGCCAAATTGGACTGGGTCCAATGTTTGGAGGCTGTCACTGTCATTATTTATCAGGTCCATAATTATTCTTTCCATAACCTTACATATAAGACTAGTCACTCGTATGAGTTTGTAATTAACTGGGTTAGCGGATGATCCTCCTTTGTGCAGAGGGATGACTGTTGAAGCCCTCCACTCTATCAGGACAAAGCCAGTCCAGAGACTGTGGTTAAAAAAAGATCCCAATGGGCCTGATAGGTCTTTACTCAAGCTGTTGAAGAGGCAACCTGGTATATCATTGGGCCCCATTGAAGCCAAGTTTTTACCTTTAGAAAACACAGTGGCAATCTGTTCTTTATTGATAATTGGTGGGGGAGTGATGGCAGGTATTTCTTGGGGGAGAACTGGGGGTGATGGGGAGGTGAAATTTAAGCTGAGTTTATCAGCCAGAAGATTTGCTATATCTTCAGGCTAAGTATAGTTGATGTCATCCACAAGTAATTCAGCATATTGTTTGGTGTTGCTCTTTAGACTGAAAAATGCCTTTAGTTTTTGAGGCTATTTTTACCTCAAAATCTGCTTTCAGAGTCTTGACTAGTTCCCTGGTTCACTTGTTTAGACTAATGAGGGACTTATTGCTATGTTGTGCACATTCCCTCTTACTTCTCAACAGGATCTTCTTTTGTTAATTATACAACCTATTAATACCAGGGTATCCACCAGACTGGCTTGTTTTTGTTGTTTAACTTGGGCTTATTTCAGTCTGGCATTATGCAAAGCCATACTATTAACAAAAAATAAACAAATCAATCAATAAATAAATAATAACTCAGTAGGGGAGGCCCTTTATTACTTCTGACTACCTCTGCCACTAATATTTAGTAACAAGCTGTCCCCTGTCCAATCTGAAATCTTAACTATGATTTTCCTCATCTGCAGCATAAGTCTCATGTAAACTCTCTTCTCCCTTACCACCACATTTCCATATTTTTCTCTCTCCTTGAAGCAGCTGGACCTTAGTAATTAATGGTAAAGACTCATTTGTAAGAAAACAGATATACTGTCCACAACCAACATTGTTATACCTATAACTGTCCACTTACTGTGGTGTATTCAATGGACTGTGTTGTCTTGCCTTAGCTAGTGCTCTTTGGGGGCGGGGGAAAGTGCATGACGCAAGGGCGTGAGACAGGAAGTTGTTGGGTACTGTATGTATGCTGGCCGGTCAATAAAGTTTGGAGTTGGTACCAACTGCACACAGTTGTCCCGCGTCTTCTTTCTTTGGTAAAAGAATACGACATGGTGTCAGAAGTGCTGTGTGGCAGTGCCTGGGCGTGCTGACCTTTTGCTGAAGACCATACGAGTGGCCAAGTGACGTGGAGAGCGGACATGTCGGACGACGAGAATGGTCGGCAGCCACGTGCTAGAATCAACATGGCAGCAAGTGCTCCCAATGCTACATTCAGTATTCAGCCGCCAGAGCCCTTTGACTTCTCCAAACCCCACGAATGGACACGATGGATTCGCCGGTTTGAACGGTTCCGGCAGGCCAGTAACCTATCTTCCAACCCAGAGGGGAACCAGGTGAACACCCTGATATACTGTATGGGCGACGAGGCCGACGATGTCTTGAGAGGCCTCAAGCTAACCGAGGCAGAGCATCAGGAGTATGCCAAAGTGAAGGAGGGTTTCGAAAGATTTTTTATTGTCAAAAAGAACATTGTTTATGAACGTGCACGATTTAACATGCGAAAACAAGAACTGAACGAGACTGTTGATGGTTTTGTTACTGCCCTGCATGCTTTAGCCGAACATTGCAGTTATGGGACGCTGCACGAGCTTATAAGGGATAGAATTGTTGTGGGCTTAGCAGACACCAGATTGTCCGAGCGGATGCAGATGGAGAAAGAGTTGGACTTAGAGAGAGCTGTAAATATGGCCAGACAGTCGGAGGAGGTCAAGAAGCAGCAAACGGCCTTGCGGTGTGACAGTACCGCCCTGCAGTATAACGTGAATGCTGTGCAGACACCACTGGACACCCGGCGCAGGCCAGAGGCCTCGCAAAGTTGGGGTAAGCCTTTGGCACCGATTTTCAGCGCCAGATGCAAAAGAGTAAAGACGCCCCGAACTCGCAGTGTTACAGGTGTGGGGGGCCATTTCACCATAGACTCCTATGCCCGGCGATTGCTGCAAGATGTCGCTCGTGGGAAGAAGGGCCACTACCAGCGGGTCTGCCGACAGTTCAAGGCGGTGCAGAGTATTGAGGAAGACGAGGAGCCGGGTGAGCGTGAAGAACAGGGGTTCTTCCT
Organism: Protopterus annectens; assembly: GCF_019279795.1. Taxonomy (NCBI): domain Eukaryota; kingdom Metazoa; phylum Chordata; order Ceratodontiformes; family Protopteridae; genus Protopterus; species Protopterus annectens. The sequence goes on from NC_056735.1 coordinate 1,062,117,756, forward strand.
TGGTTCTGTCTCCTCCGGGAACCATTCCTGGATTGTGGAGGTGAAAATACAGGGCACACCTATGACTTTCAAGCTTGACACGGGGCGGATGTTACTGTTATCTCCAAGTCAGACCTGCACAACGTGTTCAGTGGAAAGAATGCTCCTGTACTCCAGCAGCCGGAGAAACCCTTGTTGGGTCCGGGAGGGATGCCACTGGAGGTTACAGGATCCTTGGAGCTTCAGCTTGGCTATGGACAAAGACAGACATGTGAGAAAGTGTACGTTGTAAAGGACTACATGCCGCTTTTAGGCCTTCCTGCTATTTTGGGGCTGGGCCTCCTGAAACGTGTTGATGCTATCACCATGGAGTCTTTGAAGACCTCATACCGGACTTATGCTCTGGGTTGGGGGTAGTGCAGCCAAAGTACCACATAAAGCTTCAGCCAAAGGCGGTGCCATACTCTCTGAAGACTCCCAGGAGGATACCACTGCCATTGATGGGGAAAGTGAAAGAGGAGTTAATGAGGATGGAGGCGCTGGGTGTCGTTACCAGAATGGAAGAACCTACTGATTGGTGTGCAGGCATGGTGGTAGTCCCAAAGAAAGACAGTAACAGACTGAGACTATGTGTAGACTACACTAAGCTAAATGAATACGATGCAGGGAAAGGTTCGTACTGCCCTCGGTTGAGCAGAGTCTTGGGATGCTCGCTGGCGAAGGGGTTAAGCAAACTGAATGCAAATATGGGTTTTAGGCAAATTCCTTTGCCAGGGGAGTCGCGGCGCTTACCACATTCATAACCCCTTTGGCGTTCCGTTTCAATCGCCTTCCTTTGGCATTAATTCTGCACCAACACTTTCAACGCATGATGGCAGAGGTCATTGAAGGCTTAGAGGGTGTGATTTGTCACATGGACGATGTGTTGGTCTGGGGGCGTTGCCAGGAGGAGCACGATGCCCGGCTTCACGCAGTATTAAAGAGACTGGAAGAAGCAGGTATTACGTTGAATGTAGGGAAATGTGACCTGTCGAGGGCACAGTGACTTTCTTGGGCCATGTCATTACGAATGCTGGTATAAGCCCGGACCCAAGGAGGACCGCGTCCATCACGGAGATGGCGGCACCTGCTACAGTAGGAGAACTTAGGAGTTTCCTGGGCATGGTGAATCAGGTGGGAAGTTCATCCCTCATTTGGCTGAGAGGGACAGAGCTTTGAGAGACTTATTATCAAAAAGGAACAGCTGGTACTGGGGTGGGGACCAGGAAAAGGCATTCAAGGACTTAAAAGAGGCAATCACCTCACCTCCAGTTTTGGCTGTGTATGACCCGGAGAGGGATACGAAGGTTTCCGGGATGCTTCTTCCTTTGGGTTAGGGAGTGTGTTGCAGCAACAATGGGAGGACGGCTGGAGACCCGTAGCATATGCATCAAGGTCACTCTCACCCACAGAGCAACGATACGCACAGGTTGAGAAAGAGGCCCTAGCGTCTACCTGGGCATGTGAACGCTCGAGATTACCTATTAGGCAAATCGTTCTGTCTAGAGACTGATCATAACCCCTGGTTTCATTGCTGGGAGGTCAAGCGCTGGATCTTCACCGCCCAGAATCCAACGCTTTAGGATGAGATTGAAGCAGTTCTCATACACGGTGCAGTACGCTCCAGGGAAATCACTGTGGGCGGCAGATGCCCTGTCACGTTCTCCACTTAAAACCAAGCTAACACCGGAGGAAACGGAGTTAATGGAGGACACGGATATTTACGTGAACAGTATTGTGGAAAACATGCAGGTGAAGCCATCTTTCCTCCAAACACTACGGGAGCAGCTGAAAGCGGACAGTGTGTCTGCGCTGGTCATGGACTTGTGCAGCCAGGGTGGCCGCTGTATGCGAACCAGGAACCCTTACTGAAGAGCTACTGGCCAGATCGGTCCACACTAACAGTGAAAGATGGGTTGCTTTTAAAAGATTCGCCTTGTTATCCCTCTGCCATGCGTAATGAGGTGTTGTTGAAATTACATGAGGGACATCAAGGCATCGTGAAGTGCAAAGCTAGAGCCTGTCAGACCGTCTGGTGGCCGGGACTTAGCCAGCAGATAAATGAGATGGTTTTAAGATGCAGGACGTGCATCTCAGAGAGAAGGAATCCTCCTGAGCCCCTCATCCCAACAGAATGTCCGGACCGACCTTGTCAAGAGTGGGCGCGGATTTATTTGAATTAAAAGGTCACACTTACCTCCTTGCTGTGGACTACTTATCCAGGTTTCTGGAGATCGCATTGTTGAAACATAGCACATCCAACGAGGTCATCACCCACCTAAAATCTTTCTTCGCTCGCCATGGTATCCCAGAGGTACTGGTGTCTGATAATGGACCTCAGTTTTCAGGGCAGTCTTTTGCGGCCTTTGCAACCGCTTATGGCTTCGAGCATGTCACTAGCAGCCCCAGGTTCCCGCAGAGTAACGGGGAGGCAGAACGTGCGGTGCAGACGGTGAAGAACCTGTTTAAAAAAAGTGCTGACCCGTACATGGCTCTTTTGGCGTACAGGACAACGCCACTGCAGAATGGTTATAGCCCCGCGGAACTTCTTATGGGAATGACCAAATGACTTTTTCAGAATATTCCACCAGATTAAGACATAATTTACAAGGCATAATTTACCCTTGACAATGCCAAATTGGACTGGGTCCAATGTTTGGAGGCTGTCACTGTCATTATTTATCAGGTCCATAATTATTCTTTCCATAACCTTACATATAAGACTAGTCACTCGTATGAGTTTGTAATTAACTGGGTTAGCGGATGATCCTCCTTTGTGCAGAGGGATGACTGTTGAAGCCCTCCACTCTATCAGGACAAAGCCAGTCCAGAGACTGTGGTTAAAAAAAGATCCCAATGGGCCTGATAGGTCTTTACTCAAGCTGTTGAAGAGGCAACCTGGTATATCATTGGGCCCCATTGAAGCCAAGTTTTTACCTTTAGAAAACACAGTGGCAATCTGTTCTTTATTGATAATTGGTGGGGGAGTGATGGCAGGTATTTCTTGGGGGAGAACTGGGGGTGATGGGGAGGTGAAATTTAAGCTGAGTTTATCAGCCAGGAGATTTGCTATATCTTCAGGCTAAGTATAGTTGATGTCATCCACAAGTAATTCAGCATATTGTTTGGTGTTGCTCTTTAGACTGAAAAATGCCTTTAGTTTTTGAGGCTATTTTTACCTCAAAATCTGCTTTCAGAGTCTTGACTAGTTCCCTGGTTCACTTGTTTAGACTAATGAGGGACTTATTGCTATGTTGTGCACATTCCCTCTTACTTCTCAACAGGATCTTCTTTTGTTAATTGTACAACCTATTAATACCAGGGTATCCACCAGACTGGCTTGTTTTTGTTGTTTAACTTGGGCTTATTTCAGTCTGGCATTATGCAAAGCCATACTATTAACAAAAAATAAACAAATCAATCAATAAATAAATAATAACTCAGTAGGGGAGGCCCTTTATTACTTCTGACTACCTCTGCCACTAATATTTAGTAACAAGCTGTCCCCTGTCCAATCTGAAATCTTAACTATGATTTTCCTCATCTGCAGCATAAGTCTCATGTAAACTCTCTTCTCCCTTACCACCACATTTCCATATTTTTCTCTCTCCTTGAAGCAGCTGGACCTTAGTAATTAATGGTAAAGACTCATTTGTAAGAAAACAGATATACTGTCCACAACCAACATTGTTTTACCTATAACTGTCCACTTACTACTGTATCCCCTAAAGGACATATAGTCTAACTTTCACTTCAGTATTTATGTTGTCCCATGCAGATCTATGTTTGCAGCTGTGGCACTACAAATGCTTGAACAGAATATGATCAACAACGTCAACATGCTAGTGTGATTGTACTAGTGTTAATGTATACATGTGCAATGTGAACCAAGTCATTATGCTACTGTCTATCATTAGGTAATATTCCACTATTAAAGTTGACAGTGATGTTTTAATTTACCTGAGATAATCTACACTGTATTTTGTATATTATTGTGCCAGTAGAGCTTTCTTTCCCAGGTCGCCAATGAAAGGCATTTGAGACCCATCAGACTTCTCTGATCAGTAAATGAAAACAAATAAATAAATACATTCAGTAGTAAGTTTTAGAGATACTTTGAGCCTGAGAATTGTACACAGCTTAAAATATTTGTCAGTATATCAGCTGTGAAATACCTGTATTGTTTATCTTGCAAAAACATTATTGAAACATTTTACACGGGAAAGACTTCAAATTCTTAACACTAAAATTAAAAAAATAAAGTACAATATGATATATATGGGTTTTATTTTTGTGGGATAGACAGCCTTGCTTCCCTAACATTAAATGAAGAGATCTGCAGGATTTATTTTGTGAAAAAAAGGAGTCTTGGAATTATAGACTGAAGGCTTCATTCTACCTTGTTTTAAAAGGAATGTCTAAACTGAAACCAGTTTTTAATAAACCGCTATAACTGTAGCTAATTATGTTAGCTGTCTTTAGGAATCTGTTAATGCAGTTGCCATGGTTGTGTTTATTGATCATAGGTTATGTAGGTGTTATGTACACACTTTAGGGAGTCAGATGTTAGCTATCCATATATCTGTTTACATGATTCAAACTATATAAATTGTTTTATTGGTTGGTATAACATATTTAAAGTATGTCACTTGGAAGCATTGTTTTGGACTAAGATACTAATAGTTCCTAGTTAAAATGTTTGATGTTTTGTACAATAAAAGAAATGTAAGTTTATATTCTATTAATGCCGCCATAGTGTGTTAGGGTCTCTGCTCTTTTGCTTAATATATTCATGTTTTGGCACCATAGCCCCTCCCACCCCCTTCTTAGAAATGAAGAGTATTTTACTTTCAACATTACCTAAGCATATGAGTCATAGTGGGTTTCAGCTTATGATCGTTTATAGGATTCTTGTATATCCATAGTGTTCTAGTTGCTTTTTTGTTTTGATACAAATGGTATTTGCTATGACAAAGTGGCATTCCTTGTTCTGTGCTATTTTGTATTATAAAAAGATTTATGGCAGTTAGCTTGCGGGTTTGCATGTAAAATGTGATGTGCTTGTTAAGCAAAGCTGTCTGTACATTCTGCAAGGCTGTGAATAATGCTGTAGCTAGTATAGCAGATACTAGTGAGTGTGACAACATTTTTCATACAGGGGGGTGTTAACCACAGTAATACTTCAATTCAACTGGGGAGACAATCAGCTAACTTATATAAACATGAATTGTCATCAAAGAAATGTTGGGAAGGTAACTGAGCAGAATAGCATAGATTTAACAATTCTGATGCAATGTTTTGTACAGCAGCTAACTCCACATAGTGAAGGAGAATCTCAGGGCCAAATGCCTTGTATTATATTATTTTCCTATATATATATATATATATATATATATATATATATATATATATATATATATATATATATATATATATATATATATATATATATATATATATATATGGTTGCTCTTTACTAAAGGTCTATTAACATGACACTTTTGAACACATATGTATGACACACATGATGTCTTGTCACAGCTGAAGACTAGACAGCCACTATTAAAACACAAGTTCATGACAGATGCTGCACATGACAAAGTGTGTTGTGATTACTGCTATAACCATGTCCAGCAAGGGATCTACTTCTAAATACCGTATTTTCAGAATCCCAAAGACCAAAACATCGAGACAGGAATAACAAAATCTTAAAATACTGAAAGTCTAAAACACTGATGCTCAAAAAACTGAAAGTTCAGATTGCCGAGTGTCCTAAAACTGAAAGTTAAAGTGATGATTTCGGAATACCAATAGTACCGTAGGAAATCTTTACTTACTGTTTGTAAGTGTTTATGTCTCTTTAACTTTTTATAGGAAGTATTTGAACAAATCTGGCAGACGTTTCATACACTCCTGGCATGTAGTGGATGTGTGTATCATACTATAAGGTAAGAAAGAAGCATATGCCCTTTTTTCCACTGTAGTGCGATCCCGGAGTTGGTATATATAGTTAGGGGGTATGTGTATAGGGGGGGTGTAACCTCGCACTTAGGTTAGTCTGGTTTGCAGAGGGAATGTAGTAAGTAGTTATTTAATTTGTACAAAGAGTTTTTGTTTGTTTTCGGATGTATACAGTATTGTTTTGGTTTTGTATAGTGCTGCTTTGGCGTAGGGAGTTGTATGTAAAATTTGCACATTTGAATTCAGTATTTTGGGCATCATGTTTTAAACTTTCAGTATTTTAAGATTTTGGCATTCCAGTCTTGGTGTTTTGGTCTTGACATTATGGTAGATCCCCAGCAAGTGTGCAGACCATCATACAACTCGTCAGTGGGGGTTCTATATATGTTTTGATATGTTTCTATAATGCTGATATCTACCAATTGCTACCAAATTAGGATGCAATAGTGACAGCAAGAGATCTAATCTACTGCATAACGTCTATGTTAGTCATGGTAGCTGTCACACCTTGCTGATATTTGATGCTGGCAATGCATATAGAATTAAAAAAATTCTACATAAAGCCCACCAATTTCTGCCTCAGATAAGTCATTTTTCAAATACTTGCATTCATTTTGAGCTAAATATTATTACCACATACAGCTTATGTTATGATCTGATGACTGTCTTAAAAGGACAAGAGTTTAGTAAAGCAATACTTATGCTACTGTCATACTGCCCCATAAATAAATATGACAGGATCCAACACTCAAGCATCCCTTTTCATTGCCCCTGCCTTTGACCAGCTACTACCCGTCTGCTACAATGCAGAGTCATGTGATGTTTGTGTTATTATGGCCGATGTAAGTAGTGTGTGTGTGTGTGTGTGTGTGTGTGTGTGTGTGTGTGTGTGTGTGTGTGTGTGTGTGTGTGTGTGTGTGTGGGTGGGTGTGTGTGTGTGTGTGTGTGTGTGTGTGTGTGTGTGTGTGTGTGTGTGTGTGTGTGTGTGTGTGTGTGTGTGTGTGTGTGTGTGTGTGTGTGTGTGTGTGTGTGTGTGTGTGCGTGTGTGTGTGTGTGTGTATGTATATGTGTGTGTGTGTGTGTGTGTGTGTCCGTACTCTGAAAATAGCAGTAGCAGCATTATGCATAACATTACATAAACTCGCCCACAATAACTAAGATTCATTGTTTATATTTTTCTTCCAAATATTAATATAGCAACTGAGTTTACTCATGGTTACTACATCTTATCTTATATCAGGGAAGGATGGCTATGTCCAGTCTCTCACTTAAGCACAACAGTGTTTACTAGCATTTCAACTGCCAGTAATATGTCTGCAGCAGGTATGTCTAGTTTGCACACCTCTATATATAGAATTTACAAATGCTGTCCTCTGTAGACACTGGTTTTCATAGAGAGAAATAGGCTAACATAATGGTCCTGGTCTGTCTGCAGTATATTGAGAGGTTTCTTCCACACCCCTTTCAGTGTCAGTGTTGCAACAGGTAATGCACTTGCCTTTGGTGCAGAAGGCTGTGGGTTCTACTCCAACACTAGCTAGATGGATTGTTGACAGTGCAGTATAAGGGGGAAGCTATACTCCTGAGTGTGGCATACTTTGGAAAAGACATTAAACCAATTCCCCATCTGCATGAATTGGTGATATCTAATGTGGAGGTAAAAGATCCCACAGTACCTATCAAAATGAGTAGGGGTCCTTCAATTAACACAAAATGTTATTTACATATTTACAAAATATGCATATTTACAGGTACATATTTACACATTTCTATACACCATCATCATTATTCTTCTTCCATAATTGATCTCTACTCCTTCTTCCCTAACTATAATCTAATTTTTCACAACATATCTGCCGGAATCCATTTCCCATTAAACAAAATTTCATTCAGTCTTTAATGCTATTATATTATTATATAAAGTAAATTCTTATCTGCACTTCTCACATATTCTATCTTCTTGTTTTTATAATATCCATACATAATCATATTCATATCTATATTGTTTACATCATTAATATTCTCAAAAATATTTCTTCACACAACTTTTTTCCAGAATATAACCACTTTTTATATTAAAAAAATGCTCTGTTATCTTTTCCTCCCCATAAAATAAACACACCATTTCAACTTTTTATATGGCACATTCCCTTTTACCAGTAACTTATTTATTACCACTCTCCCTAGGAAATCCTAACACTCTACATTTTGGGCACCACGTTTTCCTTACTTTAATGGCTTTTATTACTTCTTCTGGTATTTTTTTTTCATTGATTTACATAATAGTACTGTTGCATCTCATTATAACACCACATACTTCTATTCTCTGTCTATCATCACTTTTCATTTTCCATGTTACTACTAATTTCTCATTCTTTTCATTTACCTACTTTAATACTCTATTTAAGTTTTAAGGAGTTGACTAGACAACTGGATTTAATAACCCCAATCCCCCTTCATCTTCACCCCAATACAGCACAGCTCTTTTTGCTGAGTTGAATGTTGAACACCATATGAAGGAAAACAATGCTTGCTCAATTTATTTTCCACATTTTTCTGGGATAATATCAACGTATGACACATACGCTGTTGTTCCATTAAAACAGAATTCACCAGATAAACTTTTTTCTTAAATGCTAATCTATAAGTCCTCCACATAAGACATATTTCTTTCATTTGTTTTATCAGACCTTTTCATTGTCTCATAACTACATTTCCCCAGATTTTATCTCTAGCAAAGATATCTCACTGAAGAATATATCCCTCCAATTTTCACATCACTCAGACCTTTACTTTTATCTTTATTCAGGATAATTTCCATTTCCTTTAAATACCCATTCAAACAAGCAAGCACTTCCATCATCCATATTTTATTCTTAGCAACCACAACTATATCATCTGCATATTTCAAAATTACTGGAATCACCACTTCCTTTTACAGCACATATCTAGCATCATTCATTTTATTAACTACTTTACTCACTATTGCATTCATTACTTATGCAAATGATATCCCACTCATGAGACATCCTTGTCTTGTACCTTGATTCTGCACATTTTTTACTCTCGCTCTATTTTCTGATATGCTGACATACACATTCTCCAAATTCAATTATTTACTCTATTATTTTCTGTAACATCCCACGAAGTATCATGTACTGTATCGAATGCCTTATTATGCTAATACCCTGCTTTAACATTTTACGCAAATATGCAGACACCTCCTCCCTTCTCCATTGTAAATAATATTTCTACTTAAACAGTAATGTCTTAACTTTTCATTGATTTGTTTTATATATTTCCTTTCCAATATCATAATATTTTCTCGTCTTCATCAATAAATTTTTCAGTAGATTTCTATACATTTTTCTGTGCTTCACTTTCTCTTCCTTTCATGTCATCCTCCCACTGAGGAAAAAAAACACGATTTATACTTGTCTTAAAATTCAGTCCATCATTCAAACCAGTTTTTGTAGAAGTCCTTCATGGTTATATGGTCCTTCCATGACTGCAATTCTTCTGAATCTTCAGATTAATCCCATAATTTGTTTATTCTTTTTACTCCCTTTCCTATTTTAATATACCCTCTTTCTTTTATCACTATTTATATTGCTAAATGATCTGGAAAACCTGTCTGTGTCACCTATCAACTTATCACCATCTTCTATCCCCAAACCTTCCAATAGCAGTGCTTTGCATTAATATATTAATCCTTTTTCTGTACAATAGTTATTCCATATTTTTCCAGACATGCATTATTCAGAGATAGGGACAGTAGTCAAATTATGGTTATAGCAATACTTTTTAAAGTTATATGATGACAGATGTTTTATTGCACCATACCTATTTAATGTCTATTCTAAATATTTTCCACCATCCATCAGTAAATTAACATCATTAGGAATAAGTTACATAGATGACAGTCCGGTTCCTTGCCTGTCTGTTCTATCTGCCCTTATTAAATCATGTATTTAACAGCATTCTGCATTAACACTCACACTCTTAGTTTGCAGAAATTGCTTATTTTCCACCTCACACAATTCCTCAGATTTACTAATCTTCCATGCAGGACTAGTCTAGGCCTGCATGGAAGTGGCTGCTTAGGAGCAGGATGGCAGCATGCCATACATAGTAATGAAGGCAGGTTGCCGATCGCCCAGGATTACACGGGGCGTGTCTGAGAGCAGAGCCCTCAGAATAAACACACCCCTGCAATGTTAAACAGCAGACAGTGGAAATAGATGAGTGATACCGCTCATAGGGTTCCACATATCGCCACCAACAGTCCCCATGTGTACAACAGCAATAAAATCAAAGGAAGAAACCCCTGTAGTGGTGTCTAAAACTCCGAGTACAGCTAACCGTAGGTGCGCGGGTGTGCCCATTGCATAGTGAAAGACGTCTAAAAGGCTGAAGAGGATAACAAGAACGATATATGCAAATGAAGCATCACAGCAATAGTGTAGTGGGCAGAGCATTCACCTAATGAGCAGGCATTCCCAGTTCGAGTCCCAGTGCAGCACAGTCTATTTTACATGGAAAAGCATGGTATAAGCAATATTTGTAATGCAAAACCCACTAAATAACATACATTTTTATGAACAGGAGTACTGCAGTAAATGCATATGTGAAAAGTCAGCATCATAATGAATAAGGTAGCTGTAAGCAGGCGAAAGCGCAGATGAGCAGTAGTAAGCATACGTAAGCACTAGTAAGCATGTCCAAGTGTGTCTCCATGGAGTTAAGCACTGTCGACACAGATTAAGCAAAGGAGACGCAAACTGGGTATAAGACAGTGTGACTGGAAGTTAGCAGTGCTTACCTCCATGTAAACCCACTAACAACTACTTTAAAGTGCGTTAAGCACACCATATCCAATGGCTGGTGTCCAGCCCAGCAACAAAACAAACAGCTTCTGCAAGGCCGGAACCCAGGACCGTGCACACCATACACAAAAAGGTTTACCACTAAGCCATGCCAAATATGCATAAATTGTATGTTGTCAGAAACATAACCCCAGCCCAGTCATGCAACAGTGCAGAGAATGTATACCTACATAGGTTCATAGGTTCATAGGTTCATACTAGGCTATCTGCCCGAGGGCATTTACAAGCCTAGCCCATAGTTTTGTGGCTTACGCCACCCCTTTAGTATGGGGAACTATACCCATTATTTTGCTGTGCCTCTGTTGAACAGTGACACTGAGGTAATCCCTGGGGTATATCTGTGATCTCCCATCCATTGGTCAAGATTTCTCTTGAACAAGGCCAGCGAGGTGCTCTGCCTCACATATACCGGGATTTTATTCCACAGCATAGGGAGTCTTTGGGTGATGAATCTATCCCTCCAGCACGTCCTATTAATAGCCGTGTCGGTTTAAGTCTCCGCCCTTGTGGCTCTGACGGATCTAGATTTTTGAGGTGAAGCATATTCATCAAATCTGGGTTTGACATGGCCTTGTATGTTAGGCAAAGGTCACCTCTGAGCAACTGAATAGAGCTGGAGTTCTTTCAGTCGGGCAGCATAGGACAGATGTTTGAGACCCTTTATCCTTTTGGTGAGGAACTTTGTGGCCTCTCCAGCTGCTGCAAGTGTCGGGTCAGATACATTCCGAATGGGGCATTGTACTCAATCATTGGTCTGATGAGTGATGAGTATAGGAGACTATGACCTCCTTGATCTAGATGAGAATCCCTTCATGATAAGGTGGGCAATGTAGAAGGTCTTCCTAACTACTTTAGCTACATGGGTGTCGAATGACAGACTACTATCAACCTGGGTCCCCAGGTCCCTGATAACTTCTTCTGTACTCAGTGGATTGCCACCTATTTGGTAGCTAGGTAACCTTGTTTTCCCGAAGGGTATGACTATGCATTTTTGGCATTTAACTTTAGGCCATGGCTCTGGCACCAGTTATCCGTTTCTGTGAGACCCTTCTGAAGGATATCTGTGTCAGATGTGTTTTTACTATGGCCCAGTTTGCAGTCATCTGCAAACTTTGTCAGCCATAACCCTCCTGTGTTTGCTTGTACTTGAAAAGTAGATGCCAAACAAGAGTGGGCCAGGACTGAGCCCTGTGGTACACCACTTGTGACAGGCTTTGAGTCTGACATGGCGCCAGCAACTCTGACCCTGTGGGTTCTGTCACTCAGCCAGTTTGCAACTCATCTTATGATGTATGGGTTAACATTTAAGCTGATGAGTTTTTCAATGATACCCAGTGGGGTATTGTAGCAAAGGGCTTCGCCAGAGCGAGGTAGGCTGTATGGACTACCTTTGGCCCATCAATGGCTTTGGTGACTGTTGTCAACCAAGTTTAGAAGGCATGATCTGCCTTTGACAAAGCAAACTGGGATGGATCCAAAGTCTGCAAATTCCTATGTCTTTATTTATGAGGTCCATTATGATCCTCTCCATGGCTTTGCAGATAAGGCTTGTCAAGCTAATGGGCGGTAATTTCCAGGGTCGGTGGAGGCACCGCCTTTGTGAAGTGGGACCACAGTTGCAGTGCCACTCCCTGGTATCCAGAGGTAAGACTATGATTAAACAGCTGTCCTAGCTGTGGGTTTAATTCCTCATTGAGTTCGTGGAGCACACAGCCGGGGACACCATCAGGTCCCATGGATGCTGTGTTTTTTGCTTTGGAGAGAGCAGTTCTCACTTGGGCTTGGAGATGTTTGGGGGCTGCAAGCTTGGTATAGATATCTCTCCTTTTGGGAGGGAGGAAGTTTGCACTGAACCTGTCAGCCAGTATGTTGGCAATGTCTGTAGGATTAGTAATCTTCACATCATTTTGAACTAGTTCTGAGCATAGATGGACGTGTGTGTGTGCAAATATATTACTATTTAAATGGATGCAACATATCTATAGATGTAGTCACATACATATATATATATATATATATATATATATATATATATATATATATATACAAATATACAGAGATATATACATATTTATAAATATATGAACAGATATACATGCAAATGCCGACAGCTACACATATATATGTCAACATTGATATGTCCACATATATACAGCAAGTTACATAAATGTACGCAGATATATGTCTCTGTAGGTATATATGGACATAGTTAGAAATATGTAAGAAAATATATATACCCACAGAGGTATATATGGCCAGACATCTGTAGATAGCAATGGTAGATTAACAGACACATATATGTCCACATGCACCGTGAATGGGCTTATGGGCTTGATAGGCCCCAAACAATATACATCACGTATGAATTGGCAAACCCCCCACCCAGGCAAACACGTCCGCCCTGCAATACACTACCAAGCTCATTGTATTGTACGTGTGTCATTGAAATAGGGATTTAAATTAGCCCTCTGTTATGTTTCATATGTTGACATCACATCCCCCTCTCCCCCTCCCTCTAGGCGGATTGAGCAGTACAGGCTCATCCAACCAAGGCCATCTCTGACCCATACATTCATTGCCCTCAGTTCTGCTTCCTCCCTCATGCTGCATGCATGCAGCCACCATTCCTACCCTGGTTACCAGCCTGTAGCTACCACACCACCACACATTGCCCTTCCTCCACTCCCATTCCCTTCGGGACCCATCCCATATGTTGTCCCGACCCAAGTATCCTGGGTCTGGCACATGCCATAGTCCATGCACATAGCCATGGGTACCTATGTAACTCTGGGTGTAGACAAAAGTTGTATACCCAATGTTCGGGCTGTCCCACATGGAAGGAATGATTTCCTGATACTAACAATAGATTTCACGTGTGCCTCTGTGCACACTAACGGATTTAGTTGTAGGTATCGCAAAGCATACATGGCACACAAGGTTTGCCGGTATGCACACGAAACACAGTACCCAACAATACCAGTCAACATTACAGGATATGTAGTTAGATATGTAGAGGTATGTGTGTGTGTATATATACCCATAACTAAATGGAGATATACCTCTCCCTCTCTGTAGTACAAATGTATACATACATAGACAGACATATATATAAATGCCCACATATAGATAGACCCCCGGATTCATAAAGCTTGCGCCAGGCGCAGGCATAGCGTAGCGTATGCGGGATAATGCCAAATATGTCCTCTGAGCGATTCGGGTACAAACCAATTCCACGTGCACTACTGGTGTACACCAGATCTACGCAGCCCTTGGCATAGGTATGCTAATCACCCCATGCGTAGTGTCGCACCATGCAAATGAAGACATACAGCGATTCACAAAGTGGAGCAGGCGTAGCGTAAGCCCATGGAAATGTAAACCAAAAAACATGGTTTGCATTTTCCCAAACAGAACATCGGAGTTATGGAAGCAGACCAGACTCATGTATTACAAAGTTAACATATGGCAATGGCTAAATACACAGCCAATGGCACAAGAAAAGATGCACAACACCTAAAAAACAACATTTAATGTCATGTCCACAGTAACGCACAGTACAACTGCAGAGCATGTGTGCACAAACAGGAATACAAAGAAAATATATACAAATGTCATAAAATCGCAATGTAAGACAAATCAGGATTTCACCATAATACGCAATGGTAGGCATGGTACACCACAAGCAAGGCGCAAGGGTTGCCAAGGCCCCGCGACAGTGTTTGGCGTGGTAACTATGAATTAGTAGTCAATGCCATGCAAATGAGGCAGGTAATACTGAATCGGAAATGTCCCGCCGGGTGAAGGATGTACCAGATGGTGCAGCGCTATAACACTGAGGAGTGTCTCAGAGGTGATACATGACATCAGCAGAGGGGTGTATCACCGTAGCTGTAAGCACATTGGAGGAATGCAAATCTGGCCTGGCCGTTGCTAAGCAAAGCTGCAGGACAGGGGAGGGGAGGAGGGTCTAGGATCGTTCAGCTGAGAGCACAAATGGTGCCCGAATGCGCATGTGCATGGGGATGAAAACATGCCCGAAATATGGTATGCGGATGCACGCGCCACGAACAATAGCACAGACAGGAAGGTCAGGTGAAGAAAAGAAGGAAATGCAGAAGTAGGGCAATTGGCGTAGTACTGAGCAATTAGCACCAATCAACTCACGGCGGCCAATCGACGGCAGTAGACAAGCCTGCATGCAGAAACCTGCAAAACAGGATAGGGGAGGCATAGGATTGCAAAGAAAGGAGGGTAGGAATTGGAATGCAAAGATAGGAGAACTGTCATAGCAGAGCAAAGCAAACCCACAGTAGACCGACAATAGAACACATTACGCAAGATAAGCCAGGTTTAGGAAAGTACAAATGAAAGCAGGCTGCATGATGCATGCCAGCAAATGGTAGGTGTAACGTGCACAAATGTAAAGGGAAGGGCAGGAGGTAATTTACGGCAGCCAAATGTAATGCAACACCAAAGGCAGCACAATAGTGGTTCCGGTAATAAAACACAGAAGATATCCTGTAGCCACGATCGTACATACACACCCTATGACATCATCAGTGTTCACAGCAAAATAGTATAAAGTGTGAAAGCACCCAACACACACCTGTGTATTCCCAAACACTGCACCATATGTCTAAACAGATGGGGAACTTTTAAAATGTACATGTTGGGAGCTGCCATAGCTGTGATTCATCAGCATGTGTTACAGACTGACGGTGTTGTGGAGGATGATGCCGACAACCACCGTAGGCCTCGGAGGAGGAGAAGAGTGTTCAGACCAAGGGTAACCTACCAAGGGCTACATGATCTGGAGATAGTAGAGCATTACAGGGTGGACAGGGACATCTTACAGCAAATAGTAGAGCTGTGCCGGCCACGCCTGAGAACCAGAAACAACAGAGGGGACCCCATCCCAGTGGACACGAAGGTATGTGTAAGCTTGCAAATACTAGCCACAGGTACCTTTCAAAGGCCAACTGGAGATATAATGGGGATCTCACAGGCATCAGCATCCAGGGTACTACACCAGTTCCTGGATGCCATGTTACCACATGCCAATGATCATATATACTTCCCCCGAACTCAGGAGGAGTTGGCCAGCAATATGCGTCACTTCCACCATGTGGCAAACTACCCGGAGGTACTGGGTGCGATAGACTGCACGCACATACATATCAAGTCACCACCCAGTGAGCATGGTAGGCGCTACATAAACCATAAGGGATTCCACTCCATCAACTGCCAGGTCATCTGCAATGCCCAGGGCATTATCATGGATGTGTGTGCTGGCAGCCCTGGAAGCTACCATGACTCCCATATCTGGCATGCCTCACAGCTGTATCAGGTATTTGTCAGGAGGGACATCCCACAAGGCCACCTTGTGGGGGATGCTGGTTATGCACTGGAGCCGTGGATGATGACCCCCATCAGAAATGCACACACACCAATGCAAGAATGCCATAATGAGGCACACGCACAAACCAGAATCATCATAGAGCATGTGTTCGGGATGCTGAAATCGTGGTACTGGTGCTTGGACACATCTGGTGGAGCCTTGCTGTACTCTCCAGGCACGTGTGCCCACATCTTCATAGTATGTGCCATGCTACATAATATGATCCTGCGGAAACAGCTGCAGCAGGGTCAAAATGTAGGAGGGCCTCACAGCCCACCGCAATTGCTAAGGCCAACACAGGCACAGAGGGATCCAGACCACGGACACAATGTGCCAGCCCCAGTAGGCAGACGGAGGCATGCCCAATATGCCTATGCCTTGGCAAAGAGGGAACGTATAGCACATACTCTGACAGTATAGGCCCCAATGGAGTGACACTCCTCTCCACCTGCACATACAGTAAAATGGATGGCACACAAACACGACCACCTGTAAATTGTGATGTATAGGTGGCCCACTGTGAAATCCTACATAGGCAGCCCTCAAACATTGTACACGCAACAGCCATTGGAACATGGAATGTCAACACCTGAACAGTACATGCGCCTATCAGCATCTGTCGGTGCTGTGTGTATAGGTTCTCAGGTACATCAGTAGGTACACGCCCGACTGTCAGAGGCAAAACACCAAATGGGGCAAACAGTGTCTCCCATCGCCACATCATCGAGTAAGCAACTGTCGCTTACTGAAGCAGAGCCAATCACGGGAGCACATGTGTGTAAGCACTGTCTGCACACACTCAGCATGGATTCCCCGCTGCATTAATGAGGGGCTCCACATAATGTAATCATGGATGTTGTGTCAAGGCAGGGGATGTACCCATGACAGGTATTTGTCACCCCAGCATGCTGCACCCACGGTCGTATGAAGGTGTAGCACATTATCGGGTGTAGCTCATTGTGATATACATACCCGATGCCGGAGTACATCCAGTAAACATCACATGGACATACCATTAACTGGACTCATCAATATGTAAACTAACTGAGTTATCCATGTGAGTGCAGTGTGGAGTAACTGCTGTAGTCTAATCCACATACAAAATGACATAATACGTGTACAACTCCCAGATGTCCAAGTAGTATATGCAGTGACCGTCGTGCATGTTCCCGGCCCCACGTCCTGCAAGGGATGTAACGTAATTCCGACGGCACGGGTAATGCATTCCGGATGCAGGTCATCAGAATATGCGTAGCACACGTTAGCGGGAATATGCGTTGCCCACTGCTGGTAAGCGATGTTTAAATACGACTATACGGATATGCGCGGAACAGGGCTAAGCTTCACCAACCACTGCGCAGATCACGGTCAATGATGTACAGAACAGGTGAAACCAGCATTAGTCACCCCTGAACAAATAGCACCTGCTCTGAAGGGTAAAACAACCACTGCCAGGAGTTGAACAGGCAATCATGTATACAATCACCCAACACTATTGCTAGCCAAGATGTATCTACGGTAGGGTTGCCACATTTCAAATGACCAATGTGGGACATATGCCAGATGTCTGCAGGCCGACACATACACCCGGCCAGTACGAAAACCAGAACGTCAGTGTTTTGCCTAGATAAAAGCTTATTCTAGTAATGGTCGTAGTTACGTGTTCCGTGTCCTGTAACATGTAGGTGGTTCAGATACAGAATAAGTGTTGTATGCAACTATTACATAAACTATAGGGAATATGTTTGTCCCAAAGTCACAGGACATTTGCCATGTTCACAAATATTTTGCAGAACACAACTGCACAAAGAGGGACTGTCCCTCACAAAGTGGGATGGGTGGTAATCCTAACCTATGGCAGGTGTGTAATGTGACAGGTACAGACATAAATGTGCAGAGTCCAGGAAACACAGTATACACCGACAAACACACAATGAAAGGTGTAGCGTGCCTGTCACCACCCCTGTCAGATATATATATATATATATATATATATATATATATATATATATATATATATATATATCTACACATATATAATACAGATAGAAAGGGCGATAGTGTGATATATGTCGATATATAAGGAGTCACTGACATCTGCAAATATATAGATAGGTCAACGACTTTCAAAACACCTTGGAGGTACAAATAAATAGGATACCGAAAACTATGGAACGTGTCACACACCGACACGCGTAACCACGAGGCTGAAAGACAGAAAGAACACAGTACTGGAACAGTAGAACCGTGAGCAATATTATGACGATAGGAAGGGACATGTAGTCACCGCTGCCGGCGGTGCGGTCCACGTAGGTACCGTGTACAACTGTGTTTGTGAGTGATGTAGCCTGTGTATGTGTGTGTTGAGGGTGCCATGTGCGTTTCCGTGTGACTGTAATGTGGTGTGTGTGTGTGTCCGCATCGTGTGTCTGTAGGTGCCAACTCAGAGGTAGATCATTACGGTAGGTGTGAGTATAGCTAGCTGTAGGCATGCGGTAAACACCTGTCCCACATTGGGAGGGACAGCCCTTCCCTGGTCAGGTGTGTCCTGACATGAAACATTACAAAGGGCAACTATCCGAGAATTTAGGACATTAGTATGTCCCAAATATTATGCAATAGTTGCAGGAAATAGCCATGCCTGTATGTAAGAAATGGAAATGTTACATGCAATATGATAAGTAGGCAAAGTCCAAGAACAATAGGTATGTAATGAGGATAAAAGTATGTGCTATTCTGTGTACTGACCGTGGCTATATGTCAGCCTGTAAACACCACTGTGTGACCCGCAAGTGCCCAACTATGGCCATATGAAAAGGTGGCAACCCATGCCACAGAGGGTCTGTCACCAACACCACTGCAATGACTGCAAATATCTGGGACAGACATACACGGGATAGCTGTCATTTAGAAATATCCCTGCACATATCGCTGTACATCTGGAGGTATGGAAGTATCAACCTCACCTGCATACCATATAGAAACCAATTAACAACGGCCCAATGTAAAATCCCGTAACAGAAGTCTACTAAGTGATAGCTCTTTAATTAGGGAAGGAGCCCACACACATATATATTGACTGTGTAGAAATGCAAGCCCCACAAAACCGTATATGCTAAGTACACCCGCCTACATCCCCCACACTGGAAACAATAGCAATACAGACTGTAATCACAGCACAAACATCCAGTTAGTCAATTACATCTGCTGAACCGTTAACATACCTTGTGAGAGACACATTTAAAGGCGCCATGCAAAACTGTATCCATTGTATAATGGAACAAACGGTGATATTACAGGTGTTGTTTGCAATAGTCCGTTATCAGACGGGTGCGATGACAGGTACAGTCACATGTAAAACCACATACTCAAGCTGTCACACACAATCCATGGGGGACATGACTCCAAACTACACTTGGCTCTACACAGAGCAGTTGCAATTACACACAACAAAACACAATACAGGCCATCTCCCCGAATGTAGGGCAAATGGCCAACGCCCAAGTGGAGAATTCAATTATACCCTACTGTTGCCACGTAATTGGTGAATGGAGTAGCTGCACAGCTGATGTGCATGTAATTAGTCACACAGGAGCACAAATTGTTTGGCAGTAAACCACATGTTGCAGGTATCGACGTATATAAGGATGACTTGCTAGATATGCAAACCGTATGCTCATACCGTAAAACAGTTTAAAGAGTGATACAGAAGAGCGAGATAGAGACGAAATACCGGAACGATATCAAGGTATGCAGAACACTCGGTATATAACTGTATGTATAGCATGTTCTGTATTAACTATGTCAGTGTATGTATAGCCTGGTTTGCATTAATTAAAAGTGTCCGCAATGCATAAAGTGGGAAATGGTATTTATGTAGTGATGTCTTGCTGATCATACTAATTCTTGTAGAAGTTGTGCGTCCAGCAGTGGGCCACAAAGTAAACAGCACAGACACCACAAGGGATGCAACATGAGGGCTTTAAACAGAATAATGCCATACGACCTGCCGTCAGTGGCAGGGTATGTCCAACAAGTACGTGCCATAGCAGGGGATAGTATATGTTGATATACTGTAACAGTACACATGTGTATGGGCATATAATGACAATGGCATGTCTAAGGTGGTCCCGCTGTGCAAGTATGCTTTGCATTATGGGATACCATGTAAAATATATGTAATGTATAGTATAATAGATTGATATGTCAGATATGCTACACAGGAGAACAGGCATATTATGCATACCAAAGGTATCTTATAGTGATGTGAGTAGCATTTTTTAATTAATTTATTCATAAACGGTTATGATGAAATAAATAATGTAATCCACTCTGTTCATTTGCAAAGGACGCAAACATTTCTCCCATACTAGAATAGCAGAAGAGATAAGACAGACAAACAAGAACATGATTGGCATGTACAATAACAGGATACATACGGCCTGTAGTCATGGGACATTGTTATAGCATGATAGCTAATCTAAATGGAAGGGCTACTCCAGTAACCATGCACAAAGGACATGTAATAGCTCCACAGGTTCATAGTGGGGTACCATGCAGTCTGGCAAGTCTATGTGTAACAACTACAGTGTTCACACCAGTGGCACCTCCCTAGGGTAGTGTCCTGTGAACAGAAGAGCCATGTGAAACCTGCACCTCTGCACAGTACAGCCACTGCAGTGATCCCTGGCGTACATGTGTCCCCCATTCACCAAGTGAGGTATCACATGAACAGTGCTATTGAGTGTCCCTGCGTGATGTACATAGGAATCTTGTTCCAAAGCATGGTGAGTGTCCAGTCTGGGTATGCAACCCCCAAGCACATCCCACCCATTGTTGCGTGTGTGCACATATCCATGAGCATGATGCTCACAGTGGCTATTGTTTATGTCACGTATGCGGAGTATATCCATTAACATAGTTGCAGACATGGGCCCTGTCTTTGCAGCAGAGGTCACCCCTGAGTATGTAGTTCGCAAATGTGTACAGATGTGGTGTCTGTACTTCAGCCGCATACTTTAACTGTCGTAGCTCAATAAACGTCATGGAGTGCTAATGTTGTGTTATGTAAAGCTGTAGCTGTTGTATAAGGTACACCCTAAGCAGGGTGTTGTACCCTTGAATGTGTGTATAAGTCCGGTGTTCAGAGGTACAATGGGTGCCTATGTACCAGCTACACACCCAGTACAGACAAGTGTAGACACGTAGAAGAATATCCATGCCACAGTGGCAATGTGGTAATCACAGGGGTGTGTGCGACATACGTGTGTAGTACGAACACGTACAATGCGACATGTATGTAGGGGACTAACACCTATGTGATAACCAGTGGGTGGATGGTGTACTGCAAAGGTGATGTTCATACACCTAGTGTCATGCAGGTTGAGGCCATGATGTTCATGTCAGGTATCCATCACAGTGACACCCGTATGGATGGGGTCAGTATCAGCTGGTGGATCAACAATGGTGCTTGGTATGCAGTGGTCTGTAAAGCTAGGCAGGGAAGGTCCCTCTGTGGTAGCCTGTACCTCAGGGAAGCATATACCGAACATGAGGGCCCCATGACTGAGGACTGTGGTATGCCAAGTGTAACTGAAATGCAGTATGTGATATGGTATGCTACCCTCAGTGTGTGTGTCCTGTCCATTAGCCACTTTGCATAACATCCTGAGACATACGTTTTGATGTGCAGGTGGATGTGTATGTTGTCAATACCAGAATGGAGAACGGTGCTGAAAGGCAGCGAGAGGACAATGTAGGCTGTGTGGACCCCCGTGTCATCATCAACTACTCTGGTCACTGTATGAAAGGAGTTCACCAGGTGTAGGAGGCATGCTGTGGCCCCAACAAGACCAACCCGGGTGTCATCAAAGGACCGGAGCACAACAAAGTCTCAGCGAATGATGTCCATGATGATGTGCCCTATAGCCGTGCAGAACAGTCCAGTCAGGTGTGTAGGGCAATAGCCCCAGTTGTGTATTGTGGCACCACCTGTGTGGAGTGTAACTGTCGCTGTGTGCCAGTCAGGGGCCACAATGTCTGGTACAAGGCTATTACTGAATATGGTGTCCCAGTGGGGAGACGTCATTCAGAGGTTTGTGGACATCACAGCCTGGGATTTTGTATGGTGACAAGGGGCCAGTGTCCCAGGACATATAGAGTGCAGGTCAGTACTGTGTAGGTGTGACCGCAGGGACACCGCAATGTTCTTGCAAGGAATGTGGCCTCGTAGGGAGTGAGAGGGTGTAATGTCAGCATTGAAGCCATCAGACAGCATGTTGCCGACATCACCTGTTTCTGTCATGTTCCAGAGTGACAGTTGTATGTGTGAGCAGATGTGGGTATTGCCAATGACTACTAACATACCACCATAATGCCTTGTGGTACATCCCGGAATGTGTCACAGTAATGTGTCCGTAGCTAGTTATGGAGTATGTGATGAGGGATCCCGTGGCCCTACCGAGGCTGACCAGTGAGTTACCCCACCCATGGGAATGTACACCACTGTGCAACAGCCCCCAGCTGTTGCTGTAAAGTATATCCATGGAACTGCACCCCCAGAGTGGCGTCTGTTATCTGGTGTGTACCATCATGGCTCTGTGTGGAATAGCATGATCCATTTTGTCATGTACGTGCTAATGAAGTGCACTGGGGTATGTCTCAGCGTTTGTATGTGCATTGTCCACCTGCACGTGTGTCATGACGTCAACTACCACTGTCATAAGACATCTGTAGTAGGTGTTGTAGTACTCTTGTACTGTGTATGCCGTGAAGTGTGTGGTGCTGGTATGTGGCTAGCAAGGGTGAGTAGCATATGTTCGGATTCCACCAATGAGGAGATAACCCCAGGTGTGGAACAGCAGTCACATGTTGGTAGTGTCCATGTCAAGGATACTGTTGGTCTTGGAGGTGGTGTGTATGGGTTGATCCTGCCGAGCGGAGGTTATGACTCACAGACAGCGTACGCCTAATGTGTCGGCACATGTGTGGCTATCACAGTTAAGTGTGGGTTACTGTCAGTCTCATATTAGTAGCAGCAGTCTGAGCCCAACTGTCCAGTACACCATGAAATGAGGTCTGGTAACAGTGGGGTATGTTGAATCTGCAGCTTGTAACACTGTGTATAGCAGTTCCGGACACAGTTATTTGCACATGGAGTACCTGTGATGCATTGTGCTAAGTAACCAGCTGGGATGTGTGTACAACATAGTGGAATATGGGGATACCTCAGCCATGGGTGTGCCAGTCCAGGTACATGCCTGAGAGGTACGGTCTGTCTATAACCAGTCATTGCAGGTGTGCTCTGCAGAGCCTAGAGACAGGTCCCAGTCACTGCAGAGATATTGAAGTGGTGCAGTATCAGGTGTGCCTTGCCTGCGTGCGTCACAGAGGATGATGTCAAGCATTGTGTTACATGACCACATGTTTCACTAGCCAGTTCCCGTTCTGGTGGTGACTGTTATTAGACACTGTGCAAGACAAGCAGTATAAAAGCAGCAAGAGTCCAACATGTGATCTGTACTCCCAGGGCTGACAGGTGCAGGTCAACTGTGCCAAAGCATCATGTTGTTTGACCAGGTCAGTCAAAGTGGACAGGTACCAGACACCTGTGGAATGACAGCAGAAGCATGGGCAACTGCTGGAGTGACACAGTCAGTCGTTGCACAGTGGTAACAGGTCCGGATGACTGCAAAATGCTCCCCAGGTCTCGGACCACACCATCAGGGCTACAAGACTGGTGGGCTATCGCATGTCCCTGCACATGTAGTCTGTGCCCTGAGATACAACTTCAGTCACACTAACATGGAAAATGACAGTCACATCGTACCTGCTGAGGTGTGGCATGGGTGCATAGGTTATGTTGCAGAACCAGTTACCCAACAGCAGGATGTAAGTGACTATCGCCTTGTGTAGCCTGCTGTGTGGAACTGCAGTGTGACCGCAGACAGAGTCACCTATGACAGGTGTGTTGTGTATATTATGACACCCTATTGACTGTATGTGATGGGCACACATGTGTCTGTGGGCTATAGGTTGGTGTGGTTGTGTTTGGTGATGTGGGCTGCCGTTGGTGCCTACACAGAGTATGGAGGGGTACTGCACAAGGTGTCCTCGTATGTGTGGCCTGTGGTGGGGAATCATGTGAGACTATGTGATGAGTGGGGTGTGTTGCGAATGTTACACATCCCCACATGACTGTCAGGTGCAGTCAGGGTTGGTGACAGTATAACCCCCAGCAGGGCTGCATATGTGCATCCCCCACAGGCTGTACTGTTGTATGTTGGGAGGTGTGCATTGACTGTGTACATGAGAATAGCTCTATTGCCACATGTACAACATAGTCATCATATAGACAGGCAATAGCACTGGTACGTGCCAGTTGGACATGCCTGTATATAACTGGTACGTGCCAGGTGGTCATGCCGTATAAACCACCATGTCTCACAAGATATGTGAGTGATGTGTGTACGACAGCTGTTGTACTGTAAGCAAGCTGGAAATGTATGGACAGACAGTGTACCTGTGAGGACTGGTGTGGAATGGGTGCTATACTAAGCAGTAGCTCATAATGTGCCAAGAAGCTCTGAACAAGTGCTGAGCATGAACATACAATACAGATAGGGTGTTGGATAATATCAACCCACAAGTGTTGACAACAGTCATGATTGGTGGCACCGCATCAGAACACTGCCGGGTATGGTCTGCAAGTCCATGAACCATTATCAATGTAGATGTTAGCAGTACAGATGTACAAGACAGTATGGATGTTTGACTACAAATGCCTATGTATGTCACAGGAGTGTTCTACCAGTGGCCTGTTGACAGACTCACAACTACTAAAGGTGCTACAGTGACATGTGCATATCACACCGGTGTCAGCTACAGTAAACCAGGGTTAATGTGTTGTACCCCAACCTTACTGTAGCCCATACCACACAGACAAATGTCAGCCATTTGTGTATGTGAGGACATGAATGGCCATGACCTATGGGCAATAGTTGTCAGAGTGTTGTGAACAACATACAGAATGGGCTGTGTGTGTGAGGTGTGTGATATATGTGCACATTCTGGTGGATGATATTAGCAATGTCACCGCTAGGGGAATATCCCTGTACCCATTAAGTACCACCTAGGCTGTGGTCAACATTATGGACACTGTGTTAGGGATGGTGTTGTGCAGTACACCTCCCTGAGTTGGAGACATCTCCATGGCCCTTTAGGTAGTCATCCGAGGTACCCATGTCATGACAGGGTGGCATCCATGAGCACGGAGATCATTGGACAGGCATACACAGCACCCGTGTGACCAATATTGGAACACATATCACCTTCCAGGGGTAGGGGCCATGCGTGGATGGCCGATACCAGCCTCCACAATGCTCACCTCCAGTATGCAGCATGCTATCCACCTTGCATACAGACATATGCCACACTATGCTGTTGGACATGCTACATGGCCATAGCCTGATCTGAAAGACATACGTCATGGACAACCACCGTCCTATGACTAGGATGGCCACATGCTGGACAGATCCCCGTGCCATACCTGTGACATACTCCCGCCACACCATGCGGCCCTGTCCACATAGCTGCACATATCATCCCTGTCATACATGGTGTGATGGCCATATGGTAGATGTAGTATCAACTGTCTGGATCAGTAATGTGTCACTGATGCCCCTTGCGGTGGCGTAATGGGTGTCGAATACAGCTAGTAAACCCTGCCCATACATGCTATAGCTGATAACCTTACCTGCGAATGACGTCCGACTAGCCATTGTCCTATGCCTATCACATGTGCAACACAGGCGATCCGTGGCAGGATGTTGAACAGCTGTACAGTGCAGTGTAGATGTCTATGGCAAAACAGATGCATGCACAGGTTTCCATGCGTACCTGTGCATTGTCACTGCCCAAGTCCATTAAGACTGTGTCTGTGTTGATATGTGACATATACACAGCATCAAGGTCAACAGCATTACCGTGGACAAATCCAGGCATGTGCAGATAGGTAAGAACACCAGTGCAGGCAAACAGACATGCCCACATGAAGACAGCAGTCACATGCAGTAGGAACACTGTAATGAGGTGACACACATATATGGAGATGATATCCAATGCATAATGGGTGTTACATGTGTGAGACACATACATGCCAGTCGTGTCAGTGTCATGATGATTTGCAAAGGTAACTGTGCAGATGTACTAGAAATGTATGTGCAGCAGTATCACTGTACATGTCTGAAAATGTGACCTGTCACCTTCATCATGTCTTACAGATAATGCCTCGTTCACGCCTACCAGCATACAGCTGACAGGAGGATGATGTCCTAATCCCGTACCTCCACGAGAACCACAAGGTGTAATTTAGCCATGTGCCACAGCACGCACAGCAGTGGGACGACCTGTGGCAGGATCTTCGGAGGAGTGTCAATGAAGTGGGTGGCCACAACCACACCTACCAGCAGGTGCGCAGACACTGCACGGACTTGATACGTTATGCAAAACAGCGTGCCACTGCAATCGCCAGGGAACAAGGTGGAACAGGTGGTGGGCCACCAACCCAGCCTCCACTCACACACACAGAGGAGCTACTGGCCAGTCTGGGGACACCCTCAGAACAGCTCCCACAAACACTAACTGCCATCGTGGAGGTGGGTGTCTCCCATCCAATGAGCCTGGAGTTGCCTGGTAAGTCAGTACTGAACATATGGCCAGTATATCCCATGCACATGCATGTGTCACTGTACATCATGTAATGTAACAACACATGCAAGGTATGTGGACACGCATGCTGCATTCTACAGTATACTATCCTGTGTATGCACCATACCTCTGAACTGTACAGGTATTTGCAGAATGTCCAGATGTCTGCCTCATATTGTCGGTGTGTTCCCCTTAATATCTGTCAATTTCTGGCAAATAGCTGAGGATTGGAGTCATTAAATGATGACAAACATTTGTGTTTATGACTGCACATTCCTTGTAAAAACCATGTGCATGCAAACCTATTATTCTAGCAACTTTCTAAGTTTGTAAGAGCAATATTTAACATCTGTCCCTATTTGTCCCCCATCATAGTAGGCTTTGTCCAGATTTATTGTTCTAAGAGGTTGAGAGGTATGGTACGCACACATGTGCTTACTATATGCTATTGTACAGGTGAATGTGTTAACTTGCACAGTGCACCCTGTTACTGTCATACAGTCATGGATAATGTTCATACTGCTGTGTCACCCCTATACAGGTACCTCTGGCTTGCCGCACAGGCAAGAGTCCATTGCAGGTGAGACTGTCATCAGTATCAGGCATGTCAAAGCATAGATCTATTCGCCATGTGGCCATAATTTT